>NC_140168.1:125666833-125689405 GCF_963971535.1 Notolepis coatsorum | reverse complement strand
ACAAGCTGCACCTGGAGCTAAAGACCGGTACGTAGGGGGGGGGGACAAGCTGCACCTGGAGCTCAGGACCGGTACGTAGGGGGGGGGGGGGGGGGGCAAGCTGCACCTGGAGCTAAAGACCGGTAGGTAGGGGGGGGACAAGCTGCACCTGGAGCTAAAGACCGGTAGGTAGGGGGGGGGACAAGCTGCACCTGGAGCTAAAGACCGGTAGGTAGGGGGGGGGGACAGGCTGCACCTGGAGCTAAAGACCGGTACGTAGGGGGGGGGGACAAGCTGCACCTGGAGCTAAAGACCAGTACGTGGGGGGGGGGGGGGGGGGACAAGCTGCACCTGGAGCTAAAGACCGGTACGTAGGGAGGGGGACAAGCTGCACCTGGAGCTAAAGACCGGTACGTAGGGGGGGGGGACAAGCTGCACCTGGAGCTAAAGACCGGTACGTAGGGGGGGGGGGGACAAGCTGCACCTGGAGCTAAAGACCGGTACGTAGGGGGGGGGGACAAGCTGCACCTGGAGCTAAAGACCGGTACGTAGGGGAGGGGACAAGCTGCACCTGGAGCTAAAGACCGGTACGTAGGGGGGGGGGGGGCAAGCTGCACCTGGAGCTAAAGACCGGTACGTAGGGGGGGGGGGGGGGGGGGGACAAGCTGCACCTGGAGCTAAAGACCAGTACGTAGGGAGGTGGGGGGGGGGGTGGGGTGGGGGAGACAAGCTGCACCTGGAGCTAAAGACCGGTAGGGGGGGGGGGGGGGGGGAGACAAGCTGCACCTGGAGCTAAAGACCGGTACGTAGGGGGGGGGGACAAGCTGCACCTGGAGCTAAAACCGGTACGTGGGGGGGGGGGGGGGGGGGGACAAGCTGCACCTGGAGCTCAGGACCGGTACGTAGGGGGGGGGGGGGGGGACAAGCCGCACCTGGAGCTAAAGACCGGTACGTAGGGGGCGGGGCTAAAGTGTGGTACATAGGGGGCGGAGCTAAAGACTGGGACGTAGGGGGCAGAGCTAAATACTGGTACGTAGGGGGCGGGGCAACAAGACTGGTACGTAGGGGGCGGAGCTAAAGACTGGGATGTAGGGGGCGGGGCTAAATACTGGGACGTAGGGGGCAGAGCTAAATACTGGGATGTAGGGGGCGGGGCTAAATACTGGTATGTAGGGGGCAGGGCTAAATACTGGTATGTAGGGGCGGAGCAACAATATGTAGGGGGCAGGGCTAAATACTGGTACGTAGGGGGCGGAGCTAAATACTGGGATGTAGGGGGCGGAGCTAAAGACTGGGACATAGGGGGCGGTGCTAAATACTGGGATGTAGGGGGCGGAGCTAAAGACTGGGACGTAGGGGGCGGAGCTAAAGACTAATACGTAGGGGTGGAGCTAAAGACTGGTACGTAGGGGGAGGAGCTAAAGACTGAGACGTAGGGGGCAGGGCTAAAGACTGGGACGTAGGGGATGGGGCTAAATACTGGGACGTAGGGGCGGAGCTAAATACTGGGACGTAGGGGGCGGGGCTAAATACTGGGATGTAGGGGCGGAGCTAACAACTGGTACGTAGGGGGCGAAGCTAAATACTGGTATGTAGGGGGTGGAGCTAAATACTGGGACGTAGGGGGCGGAGCTAACAACTGGGATGTAGGGGGCGGAGCTAAAGACTGGTACGTAGGGGGCGGAGCTAAAGACTGGGACGTAGGGGGTGAAGCTAAAGACTGGGACGTAGGGGGCAGGGCAACAAGACTGGTACGTAGGGGCGGAGCTAAATACTGGGACGTAGGGGGCGGGGCAACAAGACTGGTACATAGGGGGCGGAGCTAAATACTGGGACGTAGGGGGCGGAGCTAAAGAATGGGACGTAGGGGGCGGAGCAACAAGGTAGAGAACTGTCCCTGGAAGCAGACAGTATGGAGGGAGTCTGCAGACTGATACATTCAACTCTGACTCTTTGCAACATTGACATAAATGCACCTACAAGGGCTTTCTGTCTGTGTGTGTGTGTGTGAGTGTGTGTGAGTGTGTGTGTGTGTGTGTGTGTGTGTGTGTGTGTGTGTGTGTGTGTGTGTGTGTGTGTGTGTGTGTCTGTGTGTCTGTGTGTCTGTGTGTGTCTGTGTGTCTGTGTGTGTGTGTGTATGTGTGTTTGTGTGCGTGCGTGCGTGCGTGCGTGTGTGTGTGTGTGTGTGTGTGTGTGTGTGTGTGTGTGTGTGTGTGTGTGTGTGTGTGTGTGTGTGTAAAAATAAGAAAGAAAGAACAAAACGGAGAGAGACCAGAGAGAGAGAGTCACAGAAACGCAAGAGACGGACAGAAAGGGGGAAGTAAGTGAGGAAAGGAAAGGAAAGGAAGGAAGGAAGGAAGGAAGGAAGGAAGGAAGGAAGGAAGGAAGGAAGGAAGGAAGGAAGGAAGGAAGGAAAGAAGGAAGGAAGGAAGGAAGGAAGGAAGGAAGGAAGGAAGGAAGGAAGGAAGGAAGGAAGGAAGGAAGGAAGGAAGGAAGGAAGGAAGGAAGGAGAGGTGGCTCGACACATGGTACATAATGTTCACATACAATGGACTCCTATATGATATCCAGCTGTTGCCTCGTGGTGCAGGGAGCAGCCGCCTGCCTCATGGGGATTAGGTCAGTTAACCCTTTCACTGCCACACTACAGAAGGTTAACCTTTGCTAACCGTCTGTAGTGTGGTAGTGAAAGGGTTAATCATCTGTAGTGTGGTAGTGAAAGGGTTAACCGTCTGTAGTGTGGCGGTGAAAGGGTTAACCGTCTGTATTGTCGCAGTGAAAAGGTTAACCGTCTGTAGTGTGGTAGTGAAAGGATTAACCGTATATAGTGTGGCGGTGAAAGGGTTAACCGTCTGTAGTGTGGTAGTGAAAGGGTTAACCATCTGTAGTGTGGTAGTGAAAGGGTTAACCGTCTAGTGTGGTGGTAGTGAAAGGGTTAACCGTCTGTAGTGTGGCGGTGAAAGGGTTAACCGTCTGTAGTATGGTAGTGAAAGGGTTAACCGTCTGCAGTGTGGTAGTGAAAGGGTTTACTGTCTGTATTGTCGCAGTGAAAGGGTTAACCACCTGTAGCGTGGCAGGGAAAGGGTTAACCGTCTGTATTGTCGCAGTGAAAGGGTTAACCATTTGGTAGTGTGGTAGTGAAAGGGTTAAAGGAACATGCCAACTTTTTGGGAAATTAGCTTAGAACCCCTACCACCCCCTCTACGACGAGCTAGTCAAGATGAGAAGCTCGTTCAGCCACAGACTCATTCCCCCCCGACACTCAACTAACCGCCTCGGACAGTCCTTCATACCAGCGGCCATCAGGCTCCACAACAGTGGGCAGCGACTAGCAGCCTCCAGGCTCCACAACAGGGGGCAGCGACTGCTACCAGACATTGACCTGGGACTTATAGGAACCCAAGGAGGACAACCTACACTACCTTAGGCTTACTGCACCTTATGTGGATACTGTGATACTGTGATACTGTGAATAATGTATATTTCAGTGGATACTGTGATACTGTGAATAATGTATACTCAGTAGATAGTAATTATATACCTTATGCATACTGCACCTTATGTGACACTGTGAATAATGTGAATATTTTCTTCAGCTAGTTAGATAGTAAATTATATTGACCAAATTTACCTAATTGTTTACACTGCCTGTGTTGTTTTTTTACTACCTGTACCCCCCCCCCCATGCTGCTATGATGCCTGAATTTCCCCAAGGGGATCAATAAAGGAATATCTTATTTTATCTTATCTTATCTTATCTTATCTTATCTTATCTTATTTGCCATCTACCCTGGAGTTAGACAAGCAGCTACATACCCTTTTCTTCTCTGTGCATGCATTAGGCTTAGGGAACAGCCGCACCGTTAGCCTAGCTTAGCGTCTTTCACTGGAAATAGGTGTGCCAGTGTAGCCTAATTCCAAACAATCACAAAATACACTCCAAATATATTAATCATATTAATCGATAGACATATTAATCGATAACAAAATAATCGTTAGTGACAGCCCTAGTAGGGAGGGACGACTGACCAAGCCGGAGGTACCGCTGCTGGGACCCTGGCTCTCTGCGGTGGTAGGCGAGTATTTAGAACTCTACACCACCCAGCTACACCACCTAGCTACACCACCTAGCTACACCACCTAGCTACACCACCTAGCTACACCACCTCTACACCACCTAGCTACACCACCCAGCTACACCACCAAGCTACACCACCTAGCTACACCACCCAGCTACACCACCTAGCTGCACCACCTCTACACCACCTAGCTACACCACCCAGCTACACCACCTAGCTACACTACCCAGCTACACCACCTAGCTACACCACCTCTACACCACCTAGCTACACCACCTCTACACCACCTAGCTACACCACCTAGCCACACCACCTAGCCACACCATCTTTCAAAAGAGACCAGGCTCATGCATGTGCTATAAGTATATAGTATATTGGTTGACAAAAAAAGTATGCAGTCCTCAAGTTCAAGTTTAAAAATGGCCACTTTTGGGGGCGCCTGTTAACACATTGGTTGCCGTTCGCGTAGATTTACGTTTCTGTGGCCCAGCGGTTGAGTGCCAGAAACGTAGATTTACGTTTTTGTCTCGGTTTTCCTTTTATTCGCTATTGCCATTCATAATCCACCGAGGCACCTTGTGCATGCTGTACTGAATGTGTCTGAGATCGCAGCCGGTCAATACCGCCGCCTAACGCCTTGCGGCCGCTATTGCACTCCATTTGAAACTATGTGGGTTCTTTTATCTACCGAGCTGTGGCGTGGGGGCGGGTTCTAAACACTCCGGCAAAACAAGGGCTTGTAGGGATGGCTTGGACAACTGACCCCGCCTGCCCGTTCATGTGCAATGCCCGATAACGTCGGAGACAGGATCGCTGTGGATATCTGGAATGGCGATCAGATAATTGGATTATTCTTTTTGCATTACACCAAAGACCAGGTAAGGATTACCAATATTGCGTTGATCCGATATATTTTTTCCGCGTGATCGCTCTGTGTCTGTGTGTATGTGTGCGCCCCGCTCCAACCCCCCTTTCATGCATGCACGAGGAAACATAATACCAATAATCTAGCGTTGATTTCAGGATGATTCGGTAATCAGGCGAAAAATGGCAACGTGATAAGTGGATTTGACTAAAGAACTGTTTTGACGGAGTTCCCTGGAATTACACAGGATCACTCTACCACTATACTCATATTCACCACGGTATAAAACGGAAATGTATAGATGAAAAAATTATCAGTTTTTTGCACGTTGACCGGAAGAAACCCACTGACAATCGACGACGTTATTAGATCCATAGCTATAATATAAAATATAGGTTTAGCTCTACAAACAAGGTGATCGCTTACATGGGGTTAATGGGCGGCAAGGCCTATGCACTTCCCAGAAGGGGGCGTGGCACCCAATGTGTTAAGAGGCTGGACAGGAAATTCATAATTCTACAGTTTTCTTTTTGTTTTATTTTATTATTTATTACCCACATCAACTTGTACAAGTGTGTACAAGTGTGTACATGTGTGTACATGTGTGTACATGTGTGTACAAGTGTGTACAGGTGTGTACAGGTGTGTACAAGTGTGTACACGTGTGCGTTAACCCTTTTACTACCACACTACCAAATGGTTAACCCTTTACTATCACACTACAGAAGGTTAACCCCACTGCGACAATACAGAAGGTTATAACTCTTTCACTGCCACACGACAAAGGGCTAACCCTTTCACTACCACACTACAGAAGGTTAACGTTAGGTTATGACTATAACCAAGTTCTGTTAGTATAGCGACGCTCGGCGTCACTCTCTGCACTGTCCTCGCACACGTGCACACGCACTGAATAAAGACCACAATGTACCTTTAATCCCAATATTTGTCTGACCACACCCCTATCAGCTTACCCATATAAGCAGGGGTGGGGCCACCCACTCGCCTCCTTCCCAAGCTTTCACCACAAGGCGAGATCAAGGGCTGCAGCGGCGTCGGACGCCGAGCGTCGCTATACTAACAGAACTTGGTTATAGTCATAACCTAACGTTCTGTATCGTATAGCTCTCGCTCGGCGTCACTCTCTGCACAAGGGAGGCCGAGCGAGAGCCATCGGCCGACAAATACACCCCGCTGAAAGCCCCCCACAACCATCAGAACAGGGAGGGCCGAGCCCCCCCGACCCACCCTAATGGAGGGCACCCCCCCTATTGGGGGCTTCACGGGAGGGCGACGGACCCGACCGTGCGAAGAGGCACTCAAGCAACTCAACGCACAGGGTGAGCAGCCGTGGCTTGACCCCACGACTACACACACGCACAACCCGCATGCCACCCGGGAACGAACGGAGGAAACAACCTCGTTACTGCCCCCAGAATCACGGGGTCAAGGGCAAACCCAACCCCGTGGCAAGGCCGTAGCAGCGGAGCGCGAAGGAAGACCCAGACCCACCAAAGGGACTGGACCCCCTGGAACGGGGGCCCGGAGAAGTCCATGATGCCAGCATCAAGACCCCACCAGGTGGGCACTTAGTGACCCCGCCCCTCACATCGCCAGCGTATTCGGACAAAGGCCCCTCAGCCGAGCGGGCCCTGTCCCCCCAATAGTACACCGCCTGGCACACTGACCCTGCAGAACAGGCAGTAAGCATGGCCGTAAGCACACAAAAAAGGTTAACCAACGGAAGCAGGCAACGCACCGGGCAAAAAACCAGGCAACAGGCTATTAACCCTAGCCTGGAGACTGCGGACGAGACAGGCGCCAGAGGGGACAGCTGAACACAGCCGCCCCGGCGGAAGGAACGTAAGCTGGCGGTGTTGCATGACCAAGCCTCCATTTAAAAAAAAAAAACCCACCCAGAGGGGTTGAGGCAGAGAAGGCTGACACGATTGGCAGACGTCATGAACGTGCAGGGGCACCCTCAAACGGTGAACCCGGGAGTTGACACTGCTCCAACACACCAGGGAATCAACCACCTTGGTGTTACCCAATGCGGTGGTTGTTCCTATAACCCCTCAAGAAAAAACCCACCGGCTATACCGCAGTACAAGTGTTTCAGTTTTTCAAAAAAGGGTTAACCCAGGCCTACGGGTCGACGAAACATTACTTCGGACCGGGCCCGGCGATACGGGAAGCACAGGGTCACCAGAGGAGGTCAAAGACCACCCCAACAGGCCCCTCTTCGCCATGCGTGAGAGAGGAGCGAAAAAGAATGGAGAACCAGCCCCTAAGCACACCGTACTTGGTATTCCCAGGCGGTCTCCCAACCAAGTACTAACCAGGACCAACCTGTGTAGCGGCCGAGATCTGACGAGATCGAGCGTGTACAGGTTGGCATGGCCGTAAGCCATTACGACAGTGCTGAGTAAAAAACGTACCCAACCAGGGTCTCCATAGTGCTTAACCCTGTGACACCTGAAAAAAGCCCAAGTCCCTCAGGGTACCAGAACAGCAGATCTGCATCCCCGGCGGACAACGGGTTCAACTGATCCGGACCAGCGTGACCAGAACCAGTCCCGTGCCCTAACCACGCCGACATGCCTACTCCAGGAGAAGGGCAGATATGCATGTTGATCTTAAACATGAAAAGAAGGCGCCACCCAGACGTTCGGGCGAACCGCGCCCGGTGGCCCACCCCCAGGGCGTGAGACCCCTCTACATATGTTCAGATCCATTCCGTCATCATCCCCCAGACATGAACGAGAATCCGTCGATGACAAAAAACCAGGTCGTTGGATTTGGTCTTCGGAAAAGGAAAAACCTCCATCCCAGTTGCTTTATAAAAACGCCGTTTTAACCTCAAGCAACCAAGGCGTGCCAGTCAGTCGCCTGTTTACAGAACACCCCGAGCTAGCACTATACGTGCGTCGGGACACACCCACATCAATGAACAGGCTATTTAGACCTGTCATTGAATCCCCAAGGCGCCATGGGGAACGACAAGAGGGGTGTGACACTTCCTAACTCCAACTCTTTTTAGTAGAAAAGAAGGACGCACCAACAGTATGTATCCCAGTCTACACAGCCGGGGGTAAAAAAAAATCACATTTTTACATCCCACCACCCTCCCATAGGAAGGAGACGGGAATCCCCAGAGAGACTTCTCACGCGAGCTGTACAGATTGAAAAGAATATATTGCACCTTGAGCCATGTAAAAAATTGGATTTAGGGCTCTCCGGGGAGGAGGCACTGAACCCATACACACTCAATAATCGAATTGAATCGAATACATACACAATAGAGTAGGACTCCTTCTAGAGGGTCCACTCACCTTGACAATCTGAGGAGGAGGCTCTGTACTCTGAAGGAGGCTCCCTCACATGGAAGGAGGAGTCCCGACTCACAGAAGGCCCCAATAGGAGCTTGGTGAGGAGGAGCCCTGACCACCCCCCGAAACAGATCCATCACATGGACCTGAACAGCACACGGAAGTCCTACCAACAGAGACGCGCACGGTGACGTACTCTATGGCGGGGGAATTTCTGCGGTGCACACGCCCAATATTCCAGGCCGTGGGACCATGAAACTCCCCCCCTCACCCCGTAACGTGCGGGACCGCAACGTGACAGGAACCTTGAAGGACAGGGGGTATACCACAGTTGACAGTTGTATCCGAATATAGATACCTTGGGATACAAATTGACTCCAACCTTACATTTAAAAAACAAATCAAATCGGTAGTAAACAATGCAAAGTTTCACTTATCAAACTTCCGTCACATCAGAAACTCTCTGTCAACAAAAGCAGCAACACTGTATTTTAATGCCATTATTATGTCACACTTAACATACTGTCTGACTAGCTGGACACAAGCCTCCTGTACAACATTACGATCTGTACAGGTAGTTTACCATCAGGCTGTGAAAGTTCTGGACAGGAAAACAAACAGCCACCACCATTGTTATAGCATAGCAAACCAGAACCTACTGAGCTGGGACAATCTTGTCAAATTCAAAGATGCCTGCCTTACCTATAAAATCCTACATGGCTTGGCTCCTCCCCCCCTCTGTACTTTCATAAAACAGAAAGCATCTGCTGATAGATATACCAGGTCTGTAGTCAGAGGGGACTGTGTAGTCCCAAACAGGAGGTCTGCTTTTAGTCAGACAGCCTTTTCCGTGAGAGCAGCCCACACCTGGAACAGTCTGCCAACACGGCTCAGGGAGTATCAAAGTTACATCTAATTTAAAACTAACTTAAAATCATGGTTGAGAGATGGTCAAGTGTGCGACCATTTTAACTGAGGGGTTGTATTTTGGTGTATTTATTTGTATGTATTTTAGTGTATTGTAACCTATACTGATTCCTACTGTGTTTTAATTACTGTACTATGTTTTTTAACTGAGGGGTTGTATTTTAATGTATTTGTTTGTATGTATTTTAGTGTATTGTGGCCTATACTGATTCCTACTGTGTTTTAATTATTGTACTATGTTTTAATTATTGTTGTGCTCATGTCACCTGCCCCAGAGACTACAGTTGAAAATTAGCCAACTTGGCTAAACTGGCATATTTACAGTCAAATGTTCCTTAATATGCACTGTCTCTGTATTTTAAACCAATAAATACAAATACAAACTGAAAAAAGGGGGAGAGGAAAGGTTACCAGTTCACCCCTTTACGACCCCACACCCATGATACTATGTAATGACAAAAAGAGAGTATGACACAGTCATAGTCAGCTCTATGAAGCGTCTGACAGCTTCACACAGCGCATGAGCTAACCTGCTATCTGATTTTTACTAAGGAAAAAACACAGAATAGAGAGGGCTCTCTAAGAGCCCCGGTCCAAACTTACACATGTGCTTCTGTGGCCAGTCCAACCCAGTTGTAGGTCACATGACACACACAACCCATCATCACCTACAAAAAATGGCAAAAACACTCTACAGAGGAACGCCGTTTTTCATAATGAGAGAATACATAATTCTCGATTAGTATCGGCCACAGGCCTTGCTAAGCACACACGAAAGCGACCAAACAATCTTTTCTTTTAGGAAAATAAAGTTTCTCCAGCTGTCTTAGCACAACCTCAGCAATCAAGCTAAGGGTTACATCGCATCCCTACCACACAAAGACACAATGTAGTGCAACAGCATGTCTGATAGGAGGATGAAGAAGTCCCCAGGGAACCGGGGGGAAACACAATCCTCCTACTTTACCCTTAATACGGCCAGTTAAAACAGGAAAACCTGTTAATATGTGAACACACTGTTCATTGTCATTACAGGCTGAGAAAAGAATATTCTTTACTCATTTGTCACTAAGCATGACGTGTTGGATGCGTGCTTAGCTGGAGTCGAGGATACAGAAATGATTCTTATTGGGGATTGGAACACGGATATGCAACAAAAAGATGCACCCGTCTTCAAATCCTACAATAGGTTTTGTGATCTGCACGGCCTCAGCCAGCTAATCACACAACCCACACGTGTGTGTGAGTCAACTCAGACTACCATTGACCTCATCCTGACCTCTGACAAGTCCAAGATCGCCAATAAAGGGGTTATAGCATGCGGGTTAAGTGATCATTATATGATATTCTGTACCCGCAAAAAGCTAAAACAAAAGGCTGGCTGTCACAAAACAGTCACATCTAGAGACCTCAAAACGTACTCTAGCGAGGCCTTTAACCTTGAACTGAAGAGCCTGGACTGGTCAGATGAACTCAATGGTACACTGGTTGAAGAAACATGGCTTGGCTTCAAAACCAAATTTTCAACGATACTAAACAACATGGCCCCCCTAAGAACCACTAGGGTAAAAAATCGCGCGGAGCCGTGGATGCACGCTGAAATACTGACCGCTATGAAAACCAGAGACAAAAAATGCTCTGAGTTTCGTAAAAGTCAGTCAAAGCTTAACATAAGCACGAGCAGTGAACTCCAAGCCCACGTGACTGAACTCAAACTAGAAAGAAACAGACTAAGAAATGATGTAAACTCCATGATCAAAACAGCAAAGAAAAAATTCATCAATGACAAAACCGAGGAAAACAAAAACAAACCGCGTGAACTTTGGAAATTACTCAATAACCAACTAGGCTGCAGTAAAAAACTTAAAACCAGATTCTCAAACATAAACATAAAGACGGACAACACGCTCATCACAGAAAAGCTGGATGTAGCCAATTACTTAAATAGTTTCTTCACAAACATAGCCACAACACTGGTAAACAAACTACCCTCCCACTCAGGGCATTATGGGGTAGAACACATAGTAGCATACTACAAGAACCTAGGGGTCCACAAAGACGACTTCAAACTGGAAATGGTAACAACAGATGAGGTACTCAAAAAACTGAGCGCCCTCCAACCCAACAAGGCCACTGGCCATGACAACATCCCCTCCAAATTCCTCAGAGACTCAGCAGCCGCCATCACCCCAGTCATCACACACATAATAAACCTCTCCATAAAACAGGGACACGTCCCCAAGGACTTCAAAATTGCGAGAGTGACCCCTCTGCACAAAAAAGGCAGTAAATTAGACCCAGGCAACTACCGCCCTGTTTCTATCCTTACCTCCATCTCGAAAGTCATGGAAAAAATTGTATACGAACAGGTCGAAAAATACCTTGCGGAAAAAAATCTAATCTACGAATTCCAATCTGGCTTCAGAACATCCCACTCCACTGACACATGCCTTCTCTATTTAAACGACCACATCAAACAAGAGGTGGACGCGGGCAAATACTGCGGCATGGTCATGCTGGACCTACAAAAGGCCTTCGACACTGTCAATCACACCATTCTGATTGACAAGCTAAAAGCAATTGGTTTTGATAGCCTATCAGTGAGCTGGATGCAATCCTACCTGGAGGGGAGAGAGCAGATGGTGGAGGTAAACGGTACCCTATCCCCCCCCCTCACAGTAAACTGTGGTGTTCCACAAGGAAGCATACTAGGTCCGCTACTGTTCCTAATTTATGCAAATGACATGTCGTCAGCTTGTGACTGCAACTTGTTCCTGTTTGCGGACGACTCAGCCCTGCTGGTCTCTGACAAGAACAAGTTACAGGTTGAAAAAACCCTCAGCTCAGAACTAGGCAAAATCTGCATATGGCTCGCTGATAACAAACTATCATTACACATGGGCAAAACAGAGTCCATTCTCTTCGGTTCAAATAACAAACTCAGCAAGACCGACGGCTTCTCAGTTACAGTGGGTGACAATATTGTCACAAGGAAAGAAGATATTACCTACCTGGGTTCCATCCTAGAGGCAAATCTTTCCTGTGACAAAATGGCATCCAATGTAATAAAAAAAGTCAACCAACGAACTCGATTCTTGTACCGGATCTCCTCACTGGTAAACAAGAATACCCTGAAGACTCTAGCAGGAGCACTCATTCAAGGGTACTACGACTATGCTTGCACCTCATGGTACCAAAGCACCTCAAAGGCGCTAAAAACAAAATTACAAACATCTCAAAACAAACTGGTCAGACTACTGCTTGACCTTACTCCTAGAACCCACCTCACCCCTGCCCACTTTGACAACCTAGGATGGCTTAGAGTAGACGACAGAGTACAGCAACTTGCAATGGGCCTGGTCTACAAGATACACTACACGACCAAGGTACCCATGTACATGACAAAATACTTCCCAAAGGTCAGTGAATACCACGATCACAACACCAGAGGGAGCTCCACAAATCATGTTAAACCCAGATTCGGCTCAAACAAGGGACTAAACACGTTTCGCAATTATGCCACATCAATGTGGAACGCCCTACCCAAAGCTGTAAAGGAATGTGAATCACTACCCACTTTCAAAAACACTCTCAAAAAACACCTAAGGGAGACTGCAACCCGAAACTGGCCCCTGTAAATGTCCGAACACAACCCCCTCCAATGTACAGTAAATTACCAAGTATGGTCTTGTCAATAATCCAATGTACAGTGTTGTTTGTACAGTTGTACAGTGTCCCCCACCCACCCCTCCTACCCAACCCCCCCCCCCCCCCCTACCCAACCCCCCCCCCCCCCCCACACTCCTAACGAACCCCCCCCCCCCCCCCACTCCTAACCAACCCCCCCCCCCCCCCCCCCCCCCCCCACCCACCCAACCACCTCCAATGTACAGTCCACCCCCACCTACCCAATCCAATGTACAGTTTCCACGCCTAATGTACATACTCTTTTCTTTCTGGACTCTTTTTGTATCACAAACAGTACTGTAATTGCAAATCTGATATGTCATAAATGTATAGATGGAGCAGTACTGTCTATCTGTATGTCATGTATGTCATATATGTTACGATGAATTGAAAATGGGGGACCCTGATGTAAACAAGACGAAAGTCTTTCTCTGGTCTGCATCCCCTTAACAATTGTATGTATTGAGCTGTACTGTACTGTACCCATTCTGCAATCTGTTAATAAAGTTTTCATTCATTCATTCATTCATTCAGCATAGCTTTATAGGTTAGTTAACCCCCTTAGTTGTGAGTACACGGTACATATAAACACACATGATGTTTCTCAACACAACAAACCAGATCATTTTCACATCTGAAACAACAACCCGATTTGCACGGAGAAGCTAAATACCTAGTGACAAGACAATTCACACACAACTCGCGTCGTATCCTAAATGTAGTGCAGTAACACTCGTTTTGGAAAACATCGTTATTTACAAAACATTTAGAAGGGAAAGCCAGAAGAAGTGTACAAGGTCTGGTCAGACCTGGCCTACCCGGAGCGTAGATCAACGAAGTGCAGTCTCAAGACACCGTAGAAAACACAGCCGTCCTGTGTTGTTCGATCTGGGCAGCGTCGCCGCTCCAACCCGTCGCTACGGTCCCCTTTGTTGACGCAGGCTTTGCCGTCCTGGCCCAGGGCAGGTTCGACGAACATCCTCTGTCAAAGATGACGTCGTAGTCAAGAGTGTTTAAAACATGTTATAATCAAAGCACGTTCAACAGAGTAGCATTAAGCTAACGGCCGCTCCAACCGTCGGTCGCTACTGCCCCTGCCCGCGAGACGCCGAGCGAACGGCGCACGCGATGAGAGGGGAGCTCGCAGCGGCGCGCGAGGAGCCGGAGCTACCCCGTGCTGGGCCTTGGCCGATAGCAGCAAGCTAACGTTTCCTAGTGATCACAGCAGGCTAGCGCCGCAGCTAACAGCTGACTGGCTAACAGTAGGCCCAACCTATGTAGGCCACGCAGTGATCACAGCAGGCTAACGCCGCAGCTAACAGCTGACTGGCTAACCGCAAGCTAAGCAGCTATCACCTGAACTTGTACACAATGATATAACACTCACCCAGACAGGCCGCCGTTCTGAAACCCTCCTCACTTTTTAAGAGAAAAGAGAAACAAGATGTTAACACAGTTTTACAACGGTGATTTTACCAACACCCGACGGAGCCAGCACAATACCCAACTGGCCTGTGTAGCTGACTTGAACACAGATCTTCCGCTATCGAACATCTATGCCCATATCTCCTCGTGAGGGAATACTCTCATTTGGATATGAAAGATGGGGCCTTAACACGGTGACAGAGAGATATCCACTCGTCCAGAAAACACAGGGATCACCGGTGTTAATGGTCGTGGCCCACTAGTTAAAACTATAATGGGCTTCAGACCAAGGTCTTCTGTCGCCTAAGAGGCTGAACAAAGGACCCTAGCCTGGGGCCGGTTTTCATAAACATTGTCAATTAGCCCCCATAGCAGACAAGTGGAGCCTGCCAGCAAAACATAACTCACCAAACCTGGAACCCACCGCTTCTCACAACAGCGGCGCGTCCTACAGCCCGGCTGTGTCTTTACCGCAACCAGCACACAGCAAGGACTGCAGTTGGAAAAGTATGTAGCGGCGCGAACTCCCAATACGAAAACCGGTGGAGGATTTTTAGAATGATCATCATCTTCCAGACACTCCAGTACGAAGACAATATCGCCGTATTTTCTCGAAAATAGTGAGAGAGAAAATAAAGATATGATGTCAACGTATCCTTGCTTTCCAACTCTTCTCCTACCATCACATCACTTCAAGTGTGGGGATCTACCGAGGCACTTCCTTGTGGTGAAAGCGAGAAGGAGGCGAGTGGGTGGCCCCACCCCTGCTTATATGGGTAAGCTGATAGGGGTGTGGTCAGACAAATATTGGGATTAAAGGTACATTGTGGTCTTTATTCAGTGCGTGTGCACGTGTGCGAGGACAGTGCAGAGAGTGACGCCGAGCGAGAGCTATACGATACAGAACCCTTTACTATCACACTACAGAAGGTTAACCCTTTACTATCACCAGGGGTGCGTTGGTGATTTCAAAGCTGGTTGCACTGTGTTTTATGATGCCACGTGCGCTCCCGGGCATGTGCATAAATGTTCCCTCGCGTACGCACAGACTAAAGGCAAGGCCTAATTGCCTCTAGGAATGGAATGTAACACATTTCATTCACACGTTTTGTGTGAATGTATCTGAGAACGTATTTGAACACACCTGACGACCTGATCTATTGTTATGCAAAGTAGCCAGGTGGGTACTTGGTGAGTTGGCGCATCAGTAGAGTGCAGCGCATTCCTGTGTGCACGCGCATGCACATCCGTCTGCTCACAGAGCCGGTTGCTCGGCGTGCAACCCCGTCCCATGAGCAACGCACCCCTGACTATCACACTACAGACGGTGTGGTAGTGAAAGGGTTAATGGGTTCCAGACCACGGAACACCAGACCAGACCCTCTCTGTCTGGTATTTACGGCTCCACCTGTCCTTTGTTACTCCGCTACACGCATGGGAATCATAACTGGCCCATTACTCCACTGCACATGCATGCCTCACTCTGCTGAGAGAGAACTGCTTCTGCTATCACCTATCTCCTATCACCTACCACCTATCACCTATCTATCACCTACCACCTATCACCTATCTATCACCTATCTATCACCTATCACCTATCTATCACCTACCACCTAACACCTATCACCTATCTATCACCTATCATCTATCGCCTGTCAGCTATCACCTAACACCTATCACCTATCTACCACCTATCACCTATCAGCTATCACCTATCACCTACCACCTATCACCTATCACCTACCACCTATCACCTATCTATCACCTATCTATCACCTATCATCTATCACCTGTCACCTATCACCTACCTATCACCTATATATCACCTACCACCTATCACCTAACACCTATCACCTATCTATCACCTATCACCTATCATCTATCGCCTGTCAGCTATTACCTATCAGCTATCACATATCACCTATCACCTACCACCTATCACCTACCACCTATCACCTATCTATCACCTATCACCTATCTATCACCTATCATCTATCACCTGTCATCTATCACCTATCATCTATCACCTATCACCTAACACCTATCACCTATCTACCACCTATCACTTACCACCTAACACCTATCACCTATCACCTATCTATCACCTATCACCTACCACAAGATAGTAATAAAGTTAGATAGTAATGCATGGCTGTAGCTTAAGAATTCTGAATCAATCTTCATTCATAGTGAACTTGTTACCCAAAAACAGAGACAGTGTTTTGAATGGATTTCCTCTCAACATGTACTGCAAGGCAGGGGCAGGAAGGGTGGGGCCTCTCGCCTGGGTCAGATGGAACAATGTTATCTTGACACACTCCCTATAGGGAGGTGTAGTCTGACGTCACGTTAGTTTCCCGCGCGGTCCACCCGTATAGGGATTTATCATTGGGAAAATGTATTATCGGCTATTGTAATAATTCTGCCTCATGGACATTGGCAATCTTTCCATTTTTGCACAAAATTAGTTCCCTTCTATCACTAACATTATTGTTTAAGCATTTTTGGCTGAAATAAAGTTAGTTATAAGGTTCTTAATTTGTCGTTAAAAAAGAACTACACTTACCAGTAGAACGCCTGTCGTTCAGTGCTGTCGCCTAATACAGCCAGGAGTCTACGCTGTGGTGACGTCAGCGCCAGAGAGAAGTGTAGTTCCTCAGTGAACGAAAACATAAACTTTGTTATTTTGCTACATTTACGATTAATTGTGAATTTTTTCATGTTGAGCTATAGATTGTGAATGAATACACAGAAAGGTACACCATGCCAATGTTCATTCTTTATTTGTTTTAAACAAGACGATTTCTAAATGGGTCCATGGTGATTTCAAGAGGGGTGGACCGCACGGGAAACACCAATGACGTAACCACTACACCTCCCTATAGACCAGGAAGTAACCACTACACCTCCCTATAGACCAGAAAGTAACCACTACACCTCCCGCATTTCTACTTTCCGTAGCCGCATTTCTGGCAGACGCTCTCTGATTGTCCGACGCCAGTTTCTACACTGGTTAAGCTTAGGCAATCTTCGAAGTTGGTTAAGGTTAGGCAAGTTCTTTCGACGGTTAAGCTTAGGCACTCTTTCGAAGTTGGTTAAGGTTAGAGTTTGTCTTAGAGCATGGCGATAGAACGCCAGGTAGTTTGCAGGCTGTTTGACGTGGAAATGGGCAAAGACACAGCTCGTCACGTTATTGGGCGCACATGTCACATGACCAGAAACGTCTGCCAGAAATGCGGCTACGGAAAGTATAGACGCACACCTCCCGCGGAATTTTTCCGTAGCAGCATTTCTGGCAGACGCTCTCTGATTGGCCACTGACTGACGCTCTCTGATTGGCCACTGACATGTTTTCCCAATCGCGTGACGAGCTGTGTCTTTGCCCATTTCCGCGTTGAACAGCCTGCAAACTACCTGGTGTTCTATCGCCATGCTCTAAGACAAACTCTAACCTTAACCAACTTCGAAGAGTGCCTAATCTTAACCAGTGTAGAAACAGGCGTCGGCCAATCAGAGAGCGTCTGCCAGAAATGCGGCTATGGAAAAAAATAACGCACACCTCCCTATAGGCTGCTGTAAGGCCCTGCAGGGGAGCGGCTGCTTTGAAGGCGAACAGCGCGGAGCAAAACATCCAGAGAAATTAGCAATTTAGCACAAGCTTCTTTTCTCCTTAGCGAGGAAGCGGCAACTATCTGAGAACCCATTCTTTCAGGAATCTGCAGGTTCTGGTTGTCGCTGCGATGTGAGCGGAAAAGTTCAGCTGGTCGTCAAGGACAACACCAAGGTTCTTCGTGGTCGGGGACGCGGTCACAGCTACATTCTCGACTATGATGGAAAGGTCGGTCAGGGGGGAGGATTTGGCCGGCAGGTGGAGCAATTCTGTTTTGCTTAGGTTCAGTTTGAAGTGGTTGGTCGTCATCCAGGCGGAGATGTCGGACAGACAGGCCGAGATCTGCTCAGCGACGTGGATATCTGAGGGAGGGAAGGAGAGGAAGAGTTGAGTATCATCGGCATAGCAATGATACGAGAAGGCATGAAACGTGATAATGTTACCCAGATATTTAGTGTAGAGGGAGAAGAGAAGGGGTCCTAGGACCGAGCCCTGGGGGACACCCGTCCGCAGGGGGCGGGTGGCCGACAGGGTCCCTCTACATGACACTTGGGAGGAGCGGTCGCTGAGGTATGATGTCAGCCATGTCAGCGCAGAGCCAGCCACTCCCATTCCTCAGGGCTGTACGCTAAGCTTTTTCACTAGGGGCACACTTGCCCCTAAATGAGAAATTTAGGGGCAAAAAATATTTTTTAGGGGCACATTTTTAAATAACAATTTTACCATTATTAAAAAAATATGTTCCTCCTGCCTCATTACTGTGGTCCTTTTATTTAACATTTAAGTGCGTTTGTTTTCAGGTTTGTATCTTTTATAATGAACCAACTGAGAAAGTGTGTAAATCACTAATAGAACAAAAACAACAAACTGTGTGTGTGTGTGTGCGCGCGCTTGTGTAGTGCTCCGTGAATGAGATCACCACAACACACACACACCATTGCATTAATCAGGAGGACAAGAAACTCTGCTACATTTGTTTCACAATGAAAAGTGCTTTAGAAATCAAACGAATTATTATTGTAAATAACCCCATGAAAGGTTTATTATTTGTATGGGTAATTACCTGCTTCATATTTGTGATGTTACTGGTTTCAGGGTGTGCCTAAAGTGATCAATGTGTTGGGCCGTTTATAGAGATCTATGCCAATTAATGTTTATGTATATCAGGGACTTTTTTTTAATAAGAATTGAGAGGTATTTGTATATGTGACCTTTATTTTGAAAACAGTGTTGCGACGCAACCTTATTTACATTTGCGCTTTTGACAGTGAAATGTTCAGTCCAACTTAGCTGGAAGGAAAGACTAATCAAAAAGGTTTAATTGACCCGTATGAGGCTCTTACGGTAGGACTTTGATTGTTTATAGAAGTGGAATGTAATACTATGCTAAACGAGAAATAAACAGTGATTTTACCAGCAGTAAAGTTGCAAGCCACTTTCATTTCATATACGGGGAGCCGTGACAATTATTAGTATTATCTTATTTG
Organism: Notolepis coatsorum; assembly: GCF_963971535.1. Classification (NCBI taxonomy): domain Eukaryota; kingdom Metazoa; phylum Chordata; class Actinopteri; order Aulopiformes; family Paralepididae; genus Notolepis; species Notolepis coatsorum. Next base: position 125,670,017 of record NC_140168.1, on the reverse strand, counting down.
CATATTGTCTCATTATTAGATGGATAGATAGGTTGATATTTTATAAATTTAAGTAGACAGTATTTCACGTCCTAATAGTGGGCTACTACTACTCACCTAAATGCATGGCTGAACCTGAACGTTAGAAGTGTCCGTGTCCCCGTCAATCAATCATCACATCATCACGTCAATCATCATCATCTTATCATCTCTCCACATCGGATGTGGTTGTCATAAGATGGACTGATATCCACTCCGTTGTTCTTGCAGAGCAAAATTTGCGTCTTAAATGTATTGAACGGAGGTGCTTCTTTGGCGATGCAATAGCCCATATTGAAAGGAAGAGAGGCCACATTCAGTTTCGTTTTGCTAGGAATTATGGGATTTGGTGTTGGATGTATAGACTACGCAGATAGGGACATGGTCTTTAATCGCACGATAGACTACAAGTACCAAGTATATAGCGTGACCCAGATTCACTCCACACGCAAATCTTTTTTTTCACTCAGGCTATCGGTGATCGCTCATTCATTGCAGACAGATTCTTTCATAGCACCACATTGTGTCGCACTGTACAGCCTTGGTTGTAGGCTAATGTTTTTTAAAAAATGTATCCAATTTGTATGGATTAATTTAGGAGTGAAATGCGAATGAAGCAGGGTTGAAATCACAACTCGCAACGTTGCTCCCAAATAATATTTCCAACTCGCAACGGCCAAATTAAGGGGCAATTTGCGACGAGATCATCGCAGTGTACAGCCCTGTTCCTGCGAGGGACGCAAGGAGGATCTGATGGTTGACTGTGTCGAAGGCTGCAGACAGGTCTAGGAGAATCAGGACAGAGGAGAGGCCTTTCGCTTTTGCTAAGTGAAGTGCCTCTGTGACCGCAATGACACCATGTAATGTAACTCAACACCATGTAATGGACTTGTCTCCTCCAGGCCCCCTCCCCATGGTGTCGAAGGGAACCCATGTCATCGTCCCCCTGGTGGACGAGCTGGAGGACGAGCGCTGGGAGGCCAAGATCGTGGAAAACAACGGCAACAAGATCAAGCTGTCCGTCAACTCCCCGGCCAAGGCTGTGATTGGCCTGTACGGCCTCAGCGTGACGACTGGTTCACGAAAGGGCGGGACAGCGAACACTCACGCCTCCAGCAAGAACATTGTCATGCTGTTTAACCCCTGGTGTGAAGGTAAGAAGCAGAAAGAAAGAAAGAAAGAAAGAAAGAAAGAAAGAAAGAAAGAAAGAAAGAAAGAAAGAAAGAAAGAAAGAGCGCGATACATGGTGTGCTACTAGAGCGCCCAACAAAAACATATTTCAATGTTATTCTTTCAATACAGGCCTCTAGCACAATCCACTCTGTGGGGTATTGTGATGGTGAGGACCTGATGGACTTATCATTTATAACAGCAGATATGAGCCCAGTGCAGACCTGATGGACTTATCATTTATAACAGCAGATATGAGCCCAGTGCAGACCTGATGGACTTATCATTTATAACAGCAGATATTAGCCCAGTGCAGACCTGATGGACTTATCATTTATAACAGCAGATATGAGCCCAGTGCAGACCTGATGGACTTATCATTTATAACAGCAGATATTAGCCCAGTGCAGACCTGATGGACTTATCATTTATAACAGCAGATATTAGCCCAGTGCAGACCTGATGGACTTATCATTTATAACAGCAGATATTAGCCCAGTGCAGACCTGATGGACTTATCATTTATAACAGCAGATATTAGCCCAGTGCAGACCTGATAGACTTATCATTTATAACAGCAGATATTAGCCCAGTGCAGACCTGATGGACTTATCATTTATAACAGCAGATATTAGCCCAGTGCCGACCTGATAGTCTTATCATTTATAACAGCAGATATGAGCCCAGTGCAGACCTGATGGACTTATCATTTATAACAGCAGATATTAGCCCAGTGCAGACCTGATGGACTTATCATTTATAACAGCAGATATTAGCCCAGTGCAGACCTGATGGACTTATCATTTATAACAGCAGATATTAGCCCAGTGCAGACCTGATGGACTTATCATTTATAACAGCAGATATGAGCCCAGTGCAGACCTGATATACCTATCATGTATAACAGCAGATATTAGCCCAGTGCAGACCTGATATACCTATCATTTATAACAGCAGATATTAGCCCAGTGCAGACCTGATGGACTTATCATGTATAACAGCAGATATTAGCCCAGTGCAGACCTGATGGACTTATCATTTATAACAGCAGATATTAGCCCAGTGCAGACCTGATGGACTTATCATTTATAACAGCAGATATGAGCCCAGTGCAGACCTGATGGACTTATCATGTATAACAGCAGATATGAGCCCAGTGCAGACCTGATGGACTTATCATTTATAACAGCAGATATTAGCCCAGTGCAGACCTGATGGACTTATCATGTATAACAGCAGATATTAGCCCAGTGCAGACCTGATGGACTTATCATGTATAACAGCAGATATGAGCCCAGTGCAGACCTGATGGACTTATCATGTATAACAGCAGATATGAGCCCAGTGCAGACCTGATGGACTTATCATTTATAACAGCAGATATGAGCCCAGTGCAGACCTGATGTTGTTAATCTCAGAGGAGTGTCGATGTAACACATGGTCGGAAGAGGCTGAGTCACTGCCTAAGAATGCGTTGCTTTCCCATCGAGCAAACACAGCCTGACCCTGTGGTCTTTACACAATTCTGTTGGCTAGGGTCCAAGATTGTTGGTACATTTCCCCTGTGACTGTATTATGTAAGACAGTAGACTCCCAAGTGAGCTGATTTATATTGACCCATTCAATCAGACTCAACTCAACTCCAAAACTTGCCAAAAATCTAAACATGGGAATATCTTTGTAAAATCAAATCTAAACATGGGAATATCTCTGTAAAATAAGGCACTCATTGTGTCAGAAATGAGTCTTTCACTTTGCTGACCTCACCAGTAAGTTATTTACACAGGATATTGTTAAAAAATAAAGAATATATATGTTTATTTGTGCAACACAGCAAGGATCTGGTCTTTGATGGTGTTTGAGCCACTTCTGGCAGGAAGCCCACTCTCCCGTTCCCTCGCCCAAACTCTCCTCGCCTCTCATAAAATTCCACATGACTCTACAAACCGCCGTGAGGCTGCTTGATGCTAAGCATGCAGCTGGTAGCCATCTTTCT
>NC_140168.1:125380927-125666633 GCF_963971535.1 Notolepis coatsorum | reverse complement strand
CCATGTGTGAGGGGCGAGAGAAGAACAAACAAATAGGAGAGAGAGAGAGAGAGACAGAGAAAGAGAGAGAGTGAGAGAGAGAGAGAGAGAGAGAGAGAGAGGAGAGAGAGAGAGAGAGAGAGAGAGAGAGAGAGAGATGAGAGAGAGAGAGAGAGAGAGAGAGAGAGAGAGAGAGAGAGAGAGAGAGAGAGAGAGGTTGGTCTGAGGGTTGGTGATGTCACTCAGTGCAGGCCGGGGGATTGGAGGGTTGGTGCTGTCACTCAGTGCAGGCCTCCCTCTGAGAGCTTGATGAAGGCGTTGTGTTGAACTTCCTCACCTCTGGAACCTCCAAGTTCATGGAGGGTTTCGTCACTGAAAGTTGACAGCTGTGGACTATATGGGGTGATTTCTCTGGTATCTGAAAAAAAGAAAAATTCTTGACTAAAGCATTACATCACGCACAGGAGTGGGTTATGATAATTAGACCATGCCTAGGGGTGGTCGTTAGACCCCCCTAGGCATGGTCTAATTATCATAACCCAGGACTGCACGTGGTGTAATTAAGCATTACATCACGCGCAGGAGTGGGTTGTGAGAATTAGACCATGCCTAGGGGGGTCGTCGTTAGACCTCCCTAGGCATGGTCTAATTCTCACAACCCACGACTGCACGTGGTGTAATGGCTTTTATACAACTGGCGCATTCATCCAACCTTATTGCTATACAATAAACACACATTAATTGAAGATTTATTGAAAAAACCATCCGCCAGAAAAAGTAGTTCCCAAAAAAAATAAGAGAGAAGTTGCCTCCATGTGGAAGCAGCTCGGAAGTGCATCCAACTGTTCTCAGTAAGACATCCAACAAACTAAGACATCCAACTGTCTCTCAACTAAGACATCCAACAAACTAAGACATCCAACTGTCTTTCAACTAGGCATCCAACAAACTAAGACATCCAACTGTGTCTCAACTAAGACATCCAACAAACTAAGACATCCAACTTTTCTTTAGTTTTGAACCTACTTTCTATAGAACTTCATTCTTAGATGCTTCTATAGAAAGTAGGTAAAACAAATTTTAAAAAGTTTTCTTTGCCCTATATAGGGGAGAGAAAAAAAGTTTTCTTTGCCCTATATAGGGGGGGGGGGGGGGTTCTTTGCCCTATAAGAGTTTTTTTTAAAGTTTTTTTTAAACCTACTTTCTATAGAAGCAGCTGGGAGGTGCGCTGTTTTAAGTGAGCGTGGGTTATTGAATTGATTGATTGATTGCTAATTTTATTACTGTCCGCCTTGTTTCCAACTGGTTAAGTTTAGGCACTCTTTCGAAGTCGCTCTCTTTCGAAGTTGGTTAAGGTTAGAGTTTGGAATCAGGGCTGGTGGTCTATCGCCCTGCTCTAAAGACAAACTCTAACCTTAACCAACTTTGAAAGAGAGCGACTTCGAAAGAGTGCCTAAACTTAGCCAGTTGGAAACAAGGCGGATAGTAATAAAATGTGCAATTAATCAATCAATCATCAATTTGCACGATTTCTATTTCGTTCCAGAATGACTCATGACCCATCAATTACATCATCCAACATTGTTTAAGCAACTAACACATTCGCCGTGACAGAATCGTTTTTCATTTAGTTTTTATGACCCTATTGATCCATATCCTTTCGCAATGTTTACTGTCCGGCTTGTCCGCAAAACTCACATGGCGGAGTGATAGTAATGCGGTTGTGGGCGGGTCCTGGGACCAAGAGCGTGGGGTTGTTACAAATACACACGTGTAAATTGACTGTTTCAGCCAATCAGAATCGAGAAATTTGCATGCCGTTGTATAATGGCTTTTATACAACTGGCGCATTCATCCAACCTTATTGCTATACAATAAACACACATTAATTGAAGATTTATTGACAAAACCATCCACAGAAAAAGGAGTTCCCAAAAAAAATTTTAAAAGAGAGAAGTTGCCTCCATGTGGAAGCAGCTCGGAAGTTTGAAGTTGGATGTCTTACTGTTCTCAGTAAGACATCCAACAAACGAACACATCCAACTGTCTTTCAACTAGACATCCAACAAACTAACACATCCAATTTTTTTTAACCTACTTTCTATAGAACTTCATTCTTAGATGCTTCTATAGAAAGTAGGTAAAACAAAACAAAAAAATGTCTTTGCCCTATAGGGGGAAAAAAAGTTTTCTTTGCCCTATAGGAGGGAATATATATATTTTTTAAAACCTACTTTCTATAGAAGCAGCTGGGAGGTGCGCTGTTTTAATTGAGCGTGGATTATTGAATTGATTGATTGATTGATTGATTGATTGATTGATTGCTAATTTTATTACTGTCCGCCTTGTTTCCAACTGGTTAAGCTTGGCGACTCTTTCGAAGTCGCTCTCTTTTGAAGTTGGTTAAGGTTAGAGTTTGGAATCAGGGCTGGTGGTCTATCGCCCTGCTCTAAAGACAAACTCTAACCTTAACCAACTTCGAAAGAGAGCGACTTCGAAAGAGTCGCCAAGCTTAACCAGTTGGAAACAAGGCGGACAGTAATAAAATGTGCAATTAATCAATCAATCAATCAATTTGCGCGGTTTTAATTTTGTTCCACAATGACTCATGACCCACCAATTACATCATCCAACATTGTTTAAGAAACTAACACATTCAGGCGGTTAGGTGGCCGAGCGGAGATTGCGTTCGTCACCAACCCCGGAGCTGTGAGCTGGATTCGCCTGTTCGAATCCAGCTCACAGCTCCGGGGTTGTCACCAGCTTGGCTGGCCGTCTGCACTAATACAATTGGCTGTATTAGAGGGTGGGAGAAGCTGGCGGGGTGGGTCCGGGTCGTTTTAAACAGCGACTCCTACAGTTCGGTCGGGGCGCCTGCTAAGCGCGGATAGGACTCAAGGGGGATAGTGTGGTCCTCCCACACGCTACGCCCTCTCGATGAGAATCCGCGCTGCCAGGTGAAAAGAAGCTGTGATTGGCTGGACGTGTGTCGGAGGAAGCACGTGGTAGCCTCCACTCTCCCAGATGATCTGACTGTGGGGGGTAAGTGCGCAGCGACCAGGAAGGGACTGGGAATTGGCATACGACTAACATTGGGATGGGAGAAAATCGGAGGAAAATGGAGGGGGAAAAAGATAAAGAAATAAAAAAAAAAAAAAACTAACACATTCGCCGTGACAGAATCGTTTTTCATTTAGTCTTTATGACCCTATCAACATATCCTTTTGTAACGTTTACTGTCCGCCATCTTGCTTTCACTTCTAAAAGCTTGCACGGCGGATTGATAGTAATTCGGTTGTGGGCGGGTCCTGGGACCAAGAGCGTTGGTTATAGCAAATACCCACGTGTAACTTGACTGTTTCAGCCAATCAGAATCGAGAAATTTGCATGCCGTTGTATAAAAGCATTTTTATCGCAGTCTTCACCACCTCTCTGGATTCGGAAATAGTTTCTCTCTGGCCGTAAAACTGTTTTACTATGCAGCATAGAAACCCATTGTTCTCTCTGGCCGTGAAGCAGTTTTACTACGCAGCAGAGAAACCCGCTGTTCTCTCTGACCGTGAAGCAGTTTTACTACGCAGCATAGAAACCCGTTGTTCTCTCTGACCGTGAAGCAGTTTTACTACGCAGCAGAGAAACCCATTGTTCTCTCTGACCGTGAAGCAGTTTTACTACGCAGCAGAGAAACCCATTGTTCAGTTTTACTACGCAGCAGAGAAACCCATTGTTCTCTTTGGGCGTGAAGCAGGTGGGTAGATTTCTCTGATTGAAATCAGGAAATGGCCCCAAAAAAGTATTTAAAATGATGTTGAAACCCTAACATCCAGTGGTATCTGTGTTCACTTAGATATCGAATACTATCTTCTTTACCACCCTGGAGGATCTGTGGATTTCTGCATAGTATAATCATTTTTCACCAGGCCCTATGGCCCATAGAGAGCTTGTTCTGGACCCAGAGAGGGGTAGCAACGCACTGGGCTCTATTCGATCTATTCTCCAGCATCTCTGTCAGCAGAACCATCCTAGGGACCAATGACAACCTTAGATGTAATCTTTTTTTAAAAAATGTATATTTAATTTTTTTATTGTGACCAATGACAACCTTGTAACCCGCGCTTGTCCCCAGGAGTTTGACAAACACTGATCGGAAAATGTCTAAAAAGACTGTCCCGTGACTTTCCAACAGGGATTGCCACAGAGATAGGGCTCTTCCTGAGTGTGTGTTTCAACAGAAAAGCACCATAGTGGAACAATGCTGGACGTTAGTCAGTTACTGTCTTTCTCCTCTCTTCTCTGTCTCCTCTCTTCTCTGTCTCTGTGTCTTCTCTTATCTGTCTCCTCTCTTCTCTTCTCTGTCTCCTCTCTTCTCTGTCTTCTCTCTTCTCTTCTCTGTCTCTTCTCTGTCTCCTCTCTTCTCTGTCTTCTCTCTTCTCTTCTCTGTCTCCTCTCTTCAAAATAGTAGTAGTAGTAGTAGAATTTGTAGTATTCAAAATAGAATACTACAAAACAAAATTCCAAGAAGTGAAAAACTCCCCCAAAGAACTTTGGCAAACTCTAAAAAATCTGGGGGCTCCCATTAGAAACAATTGTTCAGCTTCTTCAAAGATTGGGTTGGATATTGATAATGAAATTTGCTTTGACAGTGCAAGGGTGGCCCAAAAATTCAATGATTTTTTCACTACAGTGGCATCAACACTTGTGAAGAAGTTACCCGAACCCACTGGACAGTTTGGTAGTAGTCATGTATTTAATTATTATTCAGATAAGGTTGCACAGGATTCCTTTAAATTACAACCAGTGGACATGGCCCTGGTAGAAAAAACTATCAATACCCTAGGCAAGGATAAAGCTACTGGAATAGATGGCTTACCAGTGAGGTTTATCAAAGACGGAGCAAACCAGATTAGTGAACCTCTAACACATATCATCAACCTATCACTGAAACAGGGTATCGTACCCGATGACTTAAAATGTGCCAGAGTGGTTCCACTACACAAAAAAGGAGATAGGACAAACGAGGGAAACTATCGTCCAGTTTCTATTCTCAGCGTCATCTCCAAAGTTCTTGAGAAGGTCATATTTAATCAAATATCAGATTTTCTTAAACAGACAGATCTCCTTTATCAATTCCAGTCTGGCTTTCGCCCTGGGTATTCTACGGATGCTTGCCTGATTGATCTCACTGACCATATTCGAACCCAGATGGACTGTGGCAAACGAACTGGCATGGTTCTGATTGACCTGCAGAAAGTGTTTGATACTGTTGACCATCAGATCCTGCTTGAGAAGCTCAAAGCCTGTGGGATGGACGATGGGTCGGTGAGATGGTTCAGGTCGTACTTGACTGGGAGGACCCAGGTTGTGAACATAAATGGTGTCGCATCTTCATATAATGAAATAACATGTGGGGTGCCGCAAGGCAGCATCCTTGCTCCAGTGCTATTTTCACTATATGTTAATGACATGGTGTCTGCAGTATCCTGCAGACTCCTACTGTATGCTGACGACTCAGCACTTCTGGTGTCTGGAGACGACACGGCAGAAATACAAGCCGGTCTCAGTAGGGAGCTGGAAAGCCTTCACAAATGGTTAGTTGACAACAGATTATCTATTCACCTTGGAAAAACTGAGTCAATTCTATTCAGCTCAAAACATAAATTAAAGGAATGTTCCCGACTTGAGATAAGCTGTAATGGCTTCAGTGTCGAGTCTAGAGACTGTGTTAAATACCTAGGTGCAGACCTCGACCAAACACTCTCAGGGAAAACAATGGCCCTGAAGGTGATCAAAAAAGTTAACACAAGGGTGACATTTTTGCACAGAAAAAAGAGGTTCTTATCACTGGAAACTATGAAACTGCTTGCCAACTGCATGATCCTCAGCCAATATGACTATGCAAGTACGTACTGGTATAGTGGTGTTACAGTGGAATGTAAACACAGGCTACAAACCAGCCAAAATAAGACCATACGATTGGTCCTAAATCTGCCACCTCGAACCCATATTGAGCCATGTCACTTCAATGAGGTGGGATGGCTCCCTGTGGAGCAGAGGGTCTCCTTTCTGAAAGTGGGACATATGTATAAAATGTTAAATGGATCTGCCCCCAGATATTTATGCTCTCGTATTGTCCTGCGTGGCCAGGTCCATGGACGACAGTTACGGTCTGGACAGCTCTCAGTTTATGAGCCTAGAAAGGGTTCCTATTCACAGAATGGCTTTCTGTCTACAGCCTGCCGGCTGTGGAACTCTCTGCCCAGGGCCATCCAAAACTCCCCCACTATTGCTGTCTTCAAGAGGGGTGTGAAGCGACATCTGCAACAATAGGTTGCAGAGGGTGCTTGGCCACCACTCTTGAAGAACAGGAACATGACATGCTGTAATGAGGCTCTTAGAAAATTGTGTTGTCTATTTTATCTACTTGTTGTATCTATTTGATCTTAACTCTTTCTTTGTGATTTATTGTATTTTTCTTGGGACCATGTTGGAAACAAGTCGACAGACTTTCACATGTTATCCTTGTACCCCTTGTTTTTATACTATTGTATAAATTGTATGTACTAAATAAAAATCAAATCAAATCAAATCATCTTCTCTGTCTCCTCTCTTCTCTGTCTCCTCTCTTCTCTGTCTCCTCTATTCTCTTCTCTGTCTCCTCTCTTCTCTGTCTCCTCTCTTCTCTTCTCTGTCTCCTCTCTTCTCTTCTCTGTCTCCTCTCTTCTCTGCCTCCTCTCTTCTCTGTCTCTGCCTCCTCTCTTCTCTGTCTCCTCTCTTCTCTTCTCTGTCTCCTCTCTTCTGTCTCTGTCTCCTCTCTTCTCTTCTCTGTCTCCTCTCTTCTCTGTCTCCTCTCTTCTCTGTCTCTTCTCTGTCTCCTCTCTTCTCTGTCTCCTCTATTCTCTGTCTCTTCTCTTCTCTGTCTCTTCTCTTCTCTGTCTCCTCTCTTCTCTGTCTTCTCTCTTCTCTTCTCTGTCTCCTCTCCTCTCTGTCTCCTCTCTTCTCTGTCCCCTCTCTTACCTTCTCTGTCTCCTCTCTTCTCTGTCCCCTCTCTTCTCTGTCTCCTCTCCTCTCTTCTCTGGCTCCTCTCTTCTCTGTCTCTGTCTCCTCTCTTCTCTGCCTCCTCTCTTCTCTGTATCCTCTCTTCTCTGTTTCCTCTCTTCTCTGTCTCCTCTCTTCTCTGTCTCTTCTCTTCTCTGTCTCTGTCTCCTCTCTTCTCTGTCTCTGTCTCCTCTCTTCTCTGTCTCCTCTCTTCTCTTCTCTGTCTCCTCTCTTCTCTTCTGTCTCCTCTCTGTCTCCTCTCTTCTCTGTCTCCTCTCTTCTCTTCTGTCTCCTCTCTGTCTCCTCTCTTCTCTGTCTCCTCTCTTCTCTTCTCTGTCTCCTCTCTTCTCTGTCTCCTCTCTTCTCTGGCTCCTCTCTTCTCTGTCTCTGTCTCCTCTCTTCTCTGTCTCCTCTTCTCTTCTCTGCCTCCTCTCTTCTCTGTCTCTGTCTCCTCTCTTCTCTTCTCTGTCTCCTCTCTTCTCTGTCTCTGCCTCCTCTCTTCTCTGTCTCTGTCTCCTCTCTTCTCTGTCTCTGCGTCCTCTCTTCTCTGTCTCTTATATTCTCTTATCTGCATCCTCTCTTCTCTGTCTCCTCTCTTCTCTGCCTCCTCTCTTCTCTGTCTCTGTCTCCTCTCTTCTCTGTCTCTGCGTTCTCTCTTCTCTGTCTCTTATCTTCTCTTATCTGTGTCCTCTCTTCTCCAGAGGACACGGTGTTCCTGGATGATGAGGACGAGAGGACGGAGTACGTTCTGAACGACACAGGAAGAATCTACTACGGCACCGAGAAACAGATTGGCGCTCGCACGTGGAACTTTGGCCAGGTACAGAGTTTTAATATGTGATATAATGCTGAAAGACCAAAGTAAAAAATTCCTTATTTCAAAAGGATTGTTTCCACTTTCCAGTAGTCCTTTCCAGAAGAATCCAATGCTTTTCGTAGTAAAGACCCAAAAATAGATGAAGAAGAAGGAGAAGTCTTTGGCTGCGGTTACACTAGGGCCATTTCATTTAGTTTAACTTCGCTTTTCAGAATGCTGCATATTGGCAGGCAAGTAAGAGTTAAGTTAGATGTAATTTTGTCTTGTCTACTATATACATGTAGTACAATGCCAAAGCAGTAGGTGGCGATGTAGTTCAAACATGAAGGCCATTTTCAACCAATCAGAAAGGTTGAACGAGACACTCCATATCCTGCTAAAAATCTCAAAAGCCACCATCTTTATACCTCGCATGAGCCATTTAGCCACATTTTTTTCAGCAAGAAATAAAGTGCAATAAACAAAAACGGGTACATTCACTGTGTGTTCTGCCTCATTTGTTGATGATTTGTTGATGAAACAAAACTAACATCAACACAATTGACCACCAAGAGCGGAGTTTAGTCTCACAAAAATATCGCCGATTTTGTTAGCTTACGTGCTAACGTGATTGGGATATGCCAGTATAACAGTATAGCATTGTGGCTAGCAGTGAAGTAACGTTAATGCTAGCAGAATGGATGTAAACGTTATTTAACAAATTGCAGAATGGGTACAATACAATACGGCTCAATACAAACAATTGTTAAGGGAATGCAGACTGTTGTAGCTTGTTATATTAATCAGCGTCCCCAGAGCGATAGTTCAACTTGACTAACAGGGTCTGAAAGTAACGTTAGCTAGGTAGCTACCGTTAGCTCACGAGCGACGCTAGCCAGCCAGCACCTGTGAAAATGAATGCCAAACTGATGATATCAGACGTTGATATCAGGAGCTATCAGTAGCTAGATAACATTAGACAACGCCTCATGTATTAAACAAAAGTGAATAGATGACAGGGCCATTTTGTTTAATGCTTGTTATGTTGAAAGAGGAGCTCTGAGCTGCTCATCCACTCGACTCTTGCGTGGTAAGGGTTTGTTGACATGACATGGGTCTGGGAGGGGGAGAATTTTCCGTCGGTCTCTACTGCACATGGGCATTGGGCAGAATGGCTCCATATCCGGCTTGCGCAAATTACATGGCACCATTGTCGGCGAGTTTCCAAAACGAAAACACCTTTTCAGCGTTCCCGCTAGGGAACCGGTTTTACTGCCAAAGCTGCGTTTCTTTTTAACTTGGACATGCAAACGTAATCATTCAGCAACAAAACGTTGCTGTTTTAGCCCAGTGTAACCATGGCCTTTATTTGTCATGCAGATTAACACACACATGCGAGATGGGCGACCCACAGGAACACACACACACACACACACAGCTACCACCTGCACCGTGCTTGAATTCCACCGGCCTGGCCGTGTGGCAATAAAAGGAACTTGGAACACACACACACACACACACACACACACACACACACACACACACACACACACACAGCCCCGGGAGATACCCCACCTGGGTAACTGGCAACACGGTAACCTGGTCCCCAAGCAGGAATCGAACCCAGGACCTTCTAGCTGTGAGGTGACAGTGTTAACCACTACACCACCGTGCCGCCAAAATAGATCCACATTCACGGACACTCCTTTGATATGAGGGCCACCCCCAATCTCCCCAAAGACCATCTTCTGTTTGTATATACTGTATGATTTAGTACTTAATTGCAAGACTTAAAGGTAGAATCTGTAATGTTGTCAAACAGCGACCTCTAGGCAAAAGAGCCCCGCTTGGTACTGGGCTTTGTTTACATCTTTTATTTTTGTCCGATGTGTGGGTTGGATTTAAATGACCTTATTATGGCCAAGTCATACATCTATGGATATGGAAAAAACTCCTCTTTCCAATGGCAGTGTTGAATCTGGATTTAGTCATATCCTCGCGTTTTTACGATAAAAGAGCGATAGAATTCGCATTATTCAAATAAATTCTTATTTTCGGAACATTTTAAAAACATCGGTAAACAAACGTAGTGCTGAAAATATACACTTTGACTGCTGTTTGGATAGGGTTAGGGTCTTTGCTCTTGGCTACATTTGAAAAAGAAACACAACATTAATTAATACGGTCTGTATTGATCGATTTATGATAAAACAGCAGGGACCTTACAGCTTAACTTCCGGTTGCTGCTGAACGGACGTGTTTGTGCGGACCTGTTCTCCCAAACTTTCTTGACTGTTTTCTTTTTACGTTATTTTTTAAAAACATTTTTAACCATTGATCTTAACTGATCACTGTGACTTTATTGCTTTTATCGTTTATGCTGTTGGTTTTATTGGTTTTATGTGACTTTTGACTGGACGTGACCTAAGCTATCGGGGCTTGTTGTTGCCATAGCATGTCAGTACTCACAGTGTTCCACACTCCCGAGGAAATGGCTCCGATGTCAGATGTCGCAGAAATGCGAACGGAACTGAAGTCCATTGAGATACTAGTAATGGATCTTCTCAAGCGTCAAAGGGAGCTCATGTCCAGGCTGGCTAGCATGGAGCAAGTGGACACAGGCTGTTCCAGTAGTCCCTCCTTGGCGACAGTGGTGAAGGGCCGAAGGAAGCTCTCCCTTCCTCTCTATGATCCCCTTGATTCACCTCAACTATCCAACTGATTCAATCCTCTGTGTAATGATCCCGGCCTCCTGGGCTCTCCCTCGTTTCCGTCTCATGCTGCTAGTGCTGTAGCTTTGCTCAATGACTATCCGATGCTAGCTACTAGCCAGGCTCCAAGCGAAGCTGCCAGGACGGCCCTCTCCAGCTCACGGCTCGGCCATGGAAGTAGAGCTGCGCCCCGGAGCAGAAAGCGCTCTGCCCTGTGTGCTCTCACATCGCCAAACTCCCCAGGCTCGGGTGATGGGTCCGACTCCCGAAGATAAAACGTCCTCGCCTGCGGTGCTCTGCATTCCAACGGCGAGAGTCATCGAGGGAAATGCTGCTGTGAATGAGCCCCTCCACACGGCGCTGCTGCCCGACAAGCCGGCTACCTCCGCCGACACCTCCACTCAATCTGCTACACCTGGAAATGCAGACGCTACCCCTGTGGCTTCTCACCATAGAAACCTGGCCATCTACGACGGGGGATGCATCCATGGACAGCCAGAGATCCTACTCATCGGAGATTCCATCACCAGGTTTTTGCAAATACCTCACGGCATTACATATTGTTTTTCCGGTTTAAAGGTTACTGACTTACTAGAGTGTACTCCTGAAATCATCGACAGATATCCCTCCGCCCACACCGTCATCATTCATATCGGAGGAAATGACGTAATCCACTAATCCACTAAACTCCAATCTGACTTTGAATCACTCATTCTCACTGTTGAGAGTCTGGGCAAAATATGCATTGTGTCCGGCCCCATTCCATCCATAGGTCGTGGATCTGAACGATTTAGCCGTCTGTTCTGGTTGCACCAGTGGCTACAGACCTATTGTACTGCTACAGAACTTTGCTATACAAATAACTTTGATCTGCTCTGGTCCAGGAAAGACCATTACAGACCCGATGGCATCCATCCAAATATATCAGGGGTAAATGTGCTAATGCATAACGTCATACAATGTGTAGCATCACTGGCCTGACAACTAGGCCTATCTGGCTCTGTAGACCATCTACAGAAGCAGCCTAAGCTACAAAGAAACACGTTGAGTGTCATCCTGGTTCTGACCACCAGAAGACCAATCAATCACAATTACTCATTATCACGTCCCATATGTAAATCGAACCTCATCAATGTCAGTATTCAACCACAGACTGTCTCACGCCCCACTACAGAACCCGTACAGCTAAAACTAGCACTGTTCAACGTTAGAGCGCTGAAACAAAAATAATTTCTGATAAATGAACTCATAGTAATTTTTTTTTTACATTGTATGTTTTTAGTAGAGACATGGCTAGACAACATCACTGGTGTAGCAACACTGATTGAGACCTGCCCTTCCAATCTTAAATGCTATCAATCAAACAGACAGAGTGGGAGGGGAGGAGGAATAGCAGCCATCATCTCCACTCAGTTTGTGTGCAGTGATATTGACCTGGGAAAATTTTCATCATTTGAATACCTTGCTATTGTATTGAAAACAGAACTGCCAGTAGTGTGTGTGACATTGTATCGACCACCAAAGTACTCACCACTCTTCATACAGGAATTTTCAGAACTCATATCGATCTGCATTACCAGGTATGATCGAATCATTTTTAATGGAGATCTAAACATTCATATCAACAAAAAGGATGACCCCAGGGGTTGCGAGTTTCTGAACCTACTGGACAGTTTTGGACTGATGCAACATGTTCACGAGGCCACCCACCAACATGGCAACACTCTGGACCTACTAATAACAACAGGGCTAAACATTGAGAATGTATCAGTACAACAAATTCCAATTTCTGGACGCTAGCGCTGAAGCAAAATTCTCTAGTATGATGAAATCATATGACCAATGCAGTGAATCCTCCTTAAATCATCCACAGCACCTTGTCAACAGTGTTAGATACTGTCGCCCCTCTGAAGGTTAAGAAGGTAAAAACTGATAGAATATCTCCATGGCTAAATAACACCAATGTTAAAGATAACAAGAGAAAATGTAGGATAGCCGAGCGAAAATGGAGGAAATTCAAACTCACAGCTCACTGTAATTTATACAAAGACGCCATGGGCGCATACAATAAGGCAATACAACTTGCGAGAAAGGATTATTTTTCCAAAATGATCTCAGAAAATATGGGTAACTCCAGGGTACTTTTCTCCACCATCGACCGGCTGATTAACATGCCACCTCCCCATATACCGCAGCAGTCAGCCACAAAGTGTGAATAGTTTGCAGTTTTCTTTAATGAAAAGCATTGTCTCTGATATAGTTCTGGCTGAGATTGGCAACCCACCTGAGATAACTATGGGGAAATTCACATGTATTACATTACCTGACCTCTGTAAGATTGTCTCTGAGTGTAATTCCGCCACCTCCTGCCTTGATCCTATACCAACAGCATTTCTCAAGCGGGTGTTCGATAGTGTCTCAAATCATGTCCTTGAAATCATAAATATGTCGCTTCAAACAGGGACTTTTCCAGATGCATTCAAAACGGCTGTAGTAAAACCACTACTAAAGAAAACAAACTTAGATGTAAACGAACTAAAAAGCTATAGGCCAATATCGAACCTTCCATTTATCAGCAAGATATTAGAAAAGATAGTCTCAGTACAAATAAACTCCTTTCTCAAAGATAATAACATCATGGAGGAATTACAATCAGGTTTCAGAACAAATCACAGCACTGAAACTGCCCTTACTAAAATAGTTAGCGACCTCAGGCTAAACTCAGATGCTGGCAAAGTCTCAATTCTTGTCCTATTGGACCTTAGTGCAGCGTTCGATACGATTGACCATAATATCCTGATCAGTCGTCTTGAAAGACTTGAAACTGGTTTTTCCGGTCATGTACTAAATTGGCTCATAACATACATTAAGGGGAGAAAGTTCTATGTTAAGCTTGGAGACAATGTATCCGAGACACATGACAGCAACTTTGCAGTTGCACAAGGAAGCTGCCTTGGTCCATTACTCTTCTCGCTATATATGCTGCCCCTCGGGGACATCATTCGAGACCACATTCCATAGTTATGCTGATGATACACAACTATATATCTCCGCAGAACCAAATAACAATACAGCCATACAGTCCATTACAAACTGTCTTTTAGCAATAAATAAGTGGATGAACAATAACTTCCTAAAATTAAAGGAAAGCAAGACCGAAATCCTATTGATCGGCCCAAAAGCGAAAAGGGAAGTGCTGTGTGGAAACCTGGGGAGTCTGTCATCCTATGTAAAGACTGAGGTTACAAGCCTAGGTGTCATCTTGGACTCAGACCTGACCTTTAAGTCCCATATTAATAAGGCCATGAAAACGTCATTCTTTCACCTAAGAAACATAGCGAAAGTAAGACCATTCGTAAATAAAAAGGATGCCGAGACACTGATTCATGCTTTTATCTCAAGCCGGCTTGACTATTGTAATGCACTGTTCACTGGTCTTCCCAAAGCAACCATTGGGAAGCTTCAGCTTATCCAAAACTCTGCAGCTCGATTACTAACTCGTACAAAGAGAAGAGAACATATCACTCCAGTCCTAGCCACTCTGCACTGGCTGCCAATAGCTTGTAGAATTGATTTTAAGGTCCTTTTCCTGACATATAAAGCTCTTAATGAGCAAGGCCCAAAATACATAGCAAATTCCCTAGTTAGTTATCTGCCCTCAAGAACGCTACGGTCATCCACTACAGGTTTATTAGACACACCCAGAAACCAAAAGAGGATCGGAAGTATGGCATTTGCCAACTATGCCCCAAAACTATGGAACACACTACCAACACACATCAGGAACGCCAGCTCCATACACATTTTTAAAGGAACATTTAAAACGTACCTATACAGTCTAGCTTACAAATAGTGTACCATGCCTTAGGGAAAGCGAGTATCTTATTGAAATGTTTTTATTATTATGTGTTTTTTTATTTTATGTATTGATCTTTTACTGAAATGTTATTTTACTGTGCTTTGTCTATTGCCGTACTTTTATTACTGTTGTCTTATTAATGTGATGCTTTATATATGCATATGTTTGTGTACAGCACTTTGAGCTGCATGACATGTATGAAAGGTGCTTTATAAATAAATACTTACTTACTTACTTACTTACTTACTTACTTACTTACTTACTTACTTACTTACTTACTTAACAGAACAGAATTTAGGACTACAGGTGGAAATTAGCCCTGTGCTATTCCCGGCATATTTACGTCCTTATCATGCTGTGATGTTATGCATACACTCATGTAAATGATGTTCATTAATTTGCATTGTCCTTAATAAACAAATCTTAAATCATAAATCTTAAACTCCTATGCGTCACCAAGATGCCACTTAGGGATCCACTAACTCTTTAGGGATCCACTAACTCTTTATGGATCCACTAACTCTTTAGGGATCCACTGCTCTTTAGGAATCCACTGCTCTTTAGGGATCCACTAACTCTTTAGCGATCCACTGCTCTTTAGGGATCCACTAACTCTTTATCGATCCACTGCTCTTTAGGGATCCACTATTCTTTAGGGATCCACTAACTCTTTAGGGATCCACGGCTCTTTAGGGATCCACTGCTCTTTAGGGATCCACTCCTCTTTAGGGATCCACTGCTCTTTAGGGATCCACTACTCTTTAGGGATCCACTGCTCCTTAGGGATCCACTACTCTTTAGGGATCCACTGCTCTTTAGGGATCCACTAACTCTTTAGGGATCCACTGCTCTTTAGGGATCCGCTATTCTTTAGGGACCCACTGCTCTTTAGGCATGCATTAAAGCATTCCGTCTCCAGACGGATTTCCGTCAATTTGATTGGGGAGATCCGTCCATTTGATTCGCAGTCTGACGGAAGTATTTGCATGATTTGTAGATGCATACAGATTGAAACAAAATTGAGCCAATCAGAGGCGCCAAATATGGAAAAGGGCTTTTTTTCCCTATCGCGCCAAGCAGTCATCATCACTCAGCGACTCGAGAGACAGGTCGCCTTTTTTGCAGCCTCACGCGTCAACTGCTTGTTTACCAACGTCACAGCCACCACGCTGCTTGCACTCGCTGCTATATACCGATTAGCTAACGTTAGCTTAATAGCGTCTGTTAAATGGAAGGAGTAAGCCGGCCACTAAAAAGAGAACCCACCGCGGGGTTCTCGGATGAAAAGGATCAGCGGGACCACCTAACAAAAAGTTTCGAGAGGAGAGGACGTTTGAAGAGACTGGCTAGGCAGCGCTACTGGGGGCTGTAGTGGTGAGTTAACTTGTTCCGTGTGCCGCAACGATGTCAAAAAGAAAAACAGAAACAACACGTTTGTCATTGTCGTGTTACTTCACAGTACAATATGTGAGTCCCCTGCTGTGGTTGTGAGTATACGTTTATTAGCTTAACTCCGTAGCAACATCACACAGGTGTATCTGTAGACAGTCTCCTCCCCACCGTATATATTCTCTCTGTCAGGATCTATGGGTAACATTACTGTATATTTGCATATCGTATATGTCACAAATGTAACAGTACTATATACCTGTAGTATGTCCCTATGCCATAAATGTCATGATGTCAATGTCATGCATGTCATAAATGTCACTATGAATTGAAAATGGGGGACCCTGATGATGTAAACAAGACAAACGTCTTTCTCTGGTCTGCATCCCCTTAACAATTGTGTGTATTGAGCCATACTGTATTGTACCCATTCTGCAATCGGTTAAATATTGATTGATTGTTATAACGGATTGCAGAATGGGTACAATACAGTACAGCTCAATACACACAATTGTCAAGGGGTTGCAGACCAGAGAAAGACTTTCCTCTTTACATCAGGGTCCCCCATTTTCAATTCATCATAACATATATGACATACATGACATACAGATAGATAATACTGCTACATCTATACATTTATGACGTACCAGATTTACACAGTATTGTTTGTGATACAATAAGAGTCTAAAAAGTTTCAAGTTTCAAGTTTCAAGTTTCTTTAATAGTTGTCATACAGAAGTACAGAATACTTTTGTACAAAATGCTTCTTACTGTTGCGCTCCAGAGACTGTGCATGACAAGATAAGTATGAAATAAAAACATAGTAAAAATTAGAAGTAAAAAAAGAGGTCACAGTGTTCAGTTTAGACATATGTACAATGTTCGTAGACGTAGTTACCATACAATATACAATACTGTGCAGTGTACTAATATACAATACTATATAGTGCAAGGCATAAATGGACGAGGTGCAGTTTAGGTACAATTCACAGTAGGTGTACGAGTTGTAGTGCAAATCCTTTATCAATAAATAAATATAAAGTGTAAGTGTGTTTGTGTGATCTAAAGTGTGGAGAGTGGGTGCTGCAGTGTGTTGTTTGTTTGAGTGAGTGTGTGCGTGTGGGTGTGTGTGCTGTGTGCATTTGATGGTTGTTGCATAGTGATTATTGTTCGTTTAGCGATTTTTGTTCGTTTAGCAGCCTGATGGCCTGGGGATAGAAGCTCCTTCTGAGTCTTTCTGTGCTCGCCTTAAGACTCCGGTATCGCTTGCCTGACGGCAGCAGTTCAAAGAGGCAGTTGTTCGGGTGGCTCGAGTCCTTAATAATTCTCTTAGCCTTCCCCTTGCACCGCTTGTTGTAAATGTTCTGGAGGGTGGGAAGCCCCCCTCTAATTGTGCGTTCGGCTGAACGTGTCACTCTTTGTAGTCTGCTACGGTCTTGTGCAGTGCTATTCCCAAACCAGGAGGTGATGTTGCCGGTCAGGATGCTCTCTATTGTACATGAGTAGAAGTTCCTAAGGATCTTCTGACTGACTTGGAACTTCCTTAGGCGCCTGAGGAAGTAGAGGCGTTGTCGTGCCTTCTTCACAACACTGTCAATGTGTGTGGTCCATGTCAAGTCCTCGGATATGTGGGCTCCGAGGTACTTGAAACTGTTCACTCTCTCAACCGGTGCCCCGTCGATGCTGAGGGGGCTGTAGTCCTTGACCCCCGACCTCCTGAAGTCCACAATCATCTCTTTTGTTTTGCTGACGTTCAGGGAGAGGCAGTTCTCCTGACACCACTGTGACAGGTTCTCTACCTCTTCCAGGTAGGCCCTTTCGTCGTTGGCAGAGATCAGGCCCACCACTACTGTGTCATCAGCAAATTTGATGATGGTGTTGTTGTTCCGCTGTGCTACGCAGTCATGTGTGTACAGGGAGTAGAGGAGGGGGCTCAGAACACAGCCCTGGGGGGCCCCTATGTTGAGCGTGATGGATGAGGAGGTGCAGTTGCCGGCTCTTACCACCTGGGGTCTGCCCGTCAGGAAGTCCAGGACCCACTGGCACAGGTCATAGTTCAAGCCCAGGTCCCTGAGCTTGGCTATGAGTTTGGAGGGGACTATGGTATTGAATGCTGAGCTGTAGTCGATGAACAGCATTCTCACATAGTTCCCCTGCCTCTTGTCCAGATGTGATGCTGCTGTGTGCAGCACATGGGCTATGGCGTCCTCCGTGGACCTGTTGGGGCGATATGCAAATTGCAGAGGGTCCAGGTTGATGGGGAGGGAGGAACAGATGTAGCCCTTCACTAGCTTCTCAAAGCACTTCATGGCTATGGAGGTGAGGGCTACAGGGCGGTAGTCGTTGAGGCAAGCGGGCGTAGATTTTTTGGGTACAGGGATGATGGTGGACTTCTTCAGACAGGTGGGGATGACGGCCTGTTCCAAGGACAGGTTGAAGATGTCAGTGAATACCGGGGCCAGTTGGTCGGCACAGACTTTTAGGACGCGGCCGGGGATGCCGTCCGGTCCTGCTGCCTTCCTGATATCCACTTTTTTAAAGATCCGTCTCACCTCATGCTCTGTTACCCTGAACACTGAGTCTCCATCAGCAGACCCCCCCCCCCCCCATTGCCGTGGTTTGTAGGCTGGTGTTGTTATTCACAGCCTCAAACCTCGCATAGAAGGAGTTGAGATCATTTGCTAAGGAGATGTCACTGTTCAGTTTGAGGGGGGTTCCTTTGTAGTCTGTCATTGTTCTGAGGCCCTGCCACATGCCTCTAGAGTCAGCCTGTTCAAACTGAAGTTCAACTTTATCCCTGTAACGCCGTTTTGCCTCTATTACTGCTCTCCTGACGTTGTATCTTGCCATCTTGTGTTCTTCCATGTTGCCTGTCACCAGCCCGGTGTTGTATGCTGATGTGCGCACTTTCAGAGCCTCACGGACGGATTTGTCTACCCAGGGCTTTTGATTTGGGTAGATATTAATTTTGGTGGAGGGGATTATTACTTCTACCTGAGTACAGACATAGTCAATCACCGTTTCGGAAAAAGAGAGCATATACATTTGACGAAGAAACTGTACATTGGAGGTGGTTGGGGAGGGAAGGGTTGGGTAGGCGGGGTGGGGGGGTAACTGTACATTGGATTATCGACGAAACCGAAACAAGTAGGCTCCCTTAAAACGCCAACGCTATTAAAAAGAAATACAGTGGAGGTTAAAATAAGAATATGACTTGGCCTGAAAAAAATTTCAGTCAGGAGATTTTTTTTTGCTTTAATCCCTGTCTTTAGGGGTCCACTTGCTCTTTAGGGGTCCACTAACTCTTTAGGGATCCACCGCTATTTAGGGATCCACTGCTATTTAGGGATCCACTATTCTTTAGGGATCCACTCCTCTTTAGGGATCCAGGGATCCACTACTCTTTAGGGATCCACTAACTCTTTAGGGATCCACTGCTCTTTAGGGATCCACTCCTCTTTAGGGATACACTACTCTTTAGGGATCCACTGCTCTTTAGGGATCCACTGCTCTTTAGGGATCCAGGGATCCACTGCTCTTTAGGGATCCACTAACTCTAGTATCCTGATCTGTTGATTCCCCTCCAGTTCCACGAGGGGATCTTGGAGGCCTGTCTGTTTGTTCTGGAGAAGAGCGAGATGCCCCCGTCTGGACGAGGAGACTCGGTCAACGTGGTCCGAGTCCTGTCAGCCATGGTGGGTTGGTTCTGATTACATTTAATCCTGTCAGCCATGGTGGGTTGGTTCTGAATACATTTATTCCTGTCAGTCATGGTGGGTTGGTTCTGAAGACATTTGATACTATTCTACATACCTGCCAGGGGTGTAAAAAGTACCCAGAAATTATTTGTGCATCCCTAGCAATGGCTGAGCTCACTGGGCTTAAGAGATGAAATGATGGCTCATGTTTAAAGCCATATAATTTTAACTGTTTACTATTTAAAAAAATTTTTTTTACCCATGATTAACAGTAATAGCATAATCTCAATATATCTCTCAACAGATTACTCATATTTATGAATTATAACCACTCAAACCTGTGTTTGTTTGATACAACGTGTTTTTTCATCGAAAAAACTGATAAATGTTGTTTTTTACCATATTTCTCGTTTTTTTTTTAAAACATTACATTTAGAAATATCTCGACGAAATACCTCTGAATACGAATAAAAAAAAATATTAAAGATTCGATGACTAGTTCGGCCAGAAACGGCGTTGAGGCGAAACGTTACAAAGTTTTTTTTCATCGAAAAAAACTGATAAATGTTGTTTTTTACCATATTTCTCATATTTCTTTTTAAAACATTACATTTAGAAATATCTCAACGAAATACCTCTGAATACGAATCAAAAGAAATATTAAAGATTCGATGACTAGTTCGGCCAGAAACGGCGTTGTGGCGAAACGTTACAACGTTTTTTTTTCATTGAAAAAACGGATAAATGTTGTTTTTACCATATTTATCATATTTTCTTTTAAAACATTACATTTAGAAATATCTCGACGAAATACCTCTGAATACGCATCAAAAGAAATATTAAAGATTCAATGACTAGTTCGGCCAGAAACGGCTTTGAGGCGAAACGTTACTAAGCGCTCAACTTACCAAAATCTGGTGCGGGCGGTTCCAAGTTGTTCTGCGGCAGAAATCTTGGGCTCGCCTCGCTGTTGGGAAGAGAACCAGACCTGCTCCGTGCGTGACACTTCCTCGTTGGCGCGCGCCGGCGATGGGGGGCTTGTATTTCGGCGTGTGGCGCGCTGTCGACTGCGCGGTCCGGTTCGTCTCTGGTTCTGTCTCAGAAAATCCACTCGCTCCCTCCCCCCACCACCCCAAACCATGTCTCCGGAGTTTCAATCACTGGCAGACCGGTACAGCCTGGTACAGCCTATCTCACCTCCCTTGAATTGTGGCAAAGTTATCTGTAGAGCGATTACGCCACCATGTGTTTTACATCGGTAACAGCACATCCTAACCTAGACGGGGTTCTTAGCTCGTGGAATATGCAATGGTTTGGTAAATATATCGAGAATTGAACGAATGAGAGTAGATTTAAAAATGGTTAAAAATGCCGTTTTAACATGGGAGCGGATGGGAGTAGAAAAAGGGACCAGGGGTAAAGAAGGCACTAAACACTATAACTATTGTTTTAGAGTGTTTCATATTATAAGCTTTTCACACAATGAACATATATGTAAAATTAAGATATTTACCCAATTTCATGAAATAATAATAAACACAGACACCGCTGTGCTCACACACACACTCAAAATATTTCAAAAAAGTAGAAAAAGGGACCAGGGGTACACAAGGGTTAACCTTCTGTATTGTCGCAGTGAAAGGGTTAACCATTTGGTAGTCTCAACCGTCTCAAAATCGTACTCAAGTAAAAGTCAGAGTATCTGGCTAAAAAGTCAAAAAGTTTCGACTTTTAAATGTTTCCACACGATGTGAAAATCTGCATAAAATATATACCTAGGTAAATGGAATATTGCTCTACTTCTACAAGGGCTATTTGCATATTCTTGGTATCTAGGTACATCTATGGACCTCAGGGAATGTATTCACAGTGTCAGAAATATTGTGTCTATTACTGGGCTTGCTTAAATTGTGATGAAACAAAGGAGAATATGAATTATGATTTTTCTTTGCATTTTGACAGTGAATAACACCATGATAATAATGACCAAACTTAAAAAACTGCAACTGACCTCATTCAGTACCCTCTTGAGATCATGTGTACAAAAAATCTAAGGAAATTAATAAAGGGAAGATGATAAAACCGAAGGTTCTGTAGATACAGTACTGAATTCTCCCATCCGGACCAATGCAATTTGAAATATTATTATAGAATATAGAATAGATGCTTATATATTACCTTATTATAGCCAATTCGCACATTTATATATATATATACATATATTATCTTTCAAATACCCGAGTTCAATTTGGATTTAGTATCACCAGGCGTGCATAAGAACAGATAATGATATCTACTGTAATCTAGTGTACTTTATTATTTTCCCCACAGTGCAACCGTTTTGAAACTAATTTCAGATCTAATTGTTCCTACATGCTAACAATAGGGAGGAGAAACTAACTGCATTTCAATATTTGTCAAAAACGTTACATTTTGTGGATTATTATCACGAATAATAACAGTTATTGACATAATTCATAATTCAACTCTGAACTTTGAACCCCCATAGAACTTGCCAGGAAGTGTAGTTCGGAAAAATTCCAACGCTGGTCGACAGCTATGCATGTCCTCTACGAAATGGCCGCAAAAAACTACAATTCCCATGGTTAAAAATGTCCATTTTCGTTTCAAGCTTGGAATGGATGATCGAAAATCAAAAACTTAAAACTATCTTTTAACACTTTTAACCTATTGCTAAACTAACGTATTGATGATAATATACATTCTACATGCTTTTGTGACATGTTAGTGATGTTAATACTTGAAAACGTTTGATTTTAAAATCGTAAATCTTTTGCATCACTCTGAAAAATATGGATCTATGATCATAATGTCATTTAGGGGTCGGTACCGACCCTGGGGGGTGGAACAGTACTAAAAAGTAAAAGTAAAAACTTTTTTTCTGACTGTCTATTCTTCTGATAGCAGGTGTTTAATCAAAGATCTCCGCTTTCTAGTCTTGCACAAAGACCAATCAGCATGGGTATGGTGGGGATGGGGATTTGATTGGCTGTTTTTAAATAAAGTGCGGCCGCAGGATTAATAACGTTATATGAGTACTGGCTGAGCGTCCCGCTCTTAAAGCCTATCGAGATACCCCTTATCTCCTGTACCTATTGTACTCCATCACGAAAACAACTTGTACACCCACACCTGACCGGGTCCCGCCTCTATGGAGGCGTAGCCTATAACAGGGGTTCCCAAACTTTTCAGGCCAGGGCCCAGAAAATAAGGCGTCAGAGAGCCGCGGCCCAATGCACATCGTCTGGCTTTTTTTTTTTTTTTTGCCAGGTGACCGATTTTTTAAGCCAAATATCACTTCAATCCTATTAAGTTAGTTCAAGTTAGTTATTCATTTATATGTGCTATTTATGAGAGGGCTAACTTGTTGCAAAATAATAATGATAATAATAATAGCCTCATTAAAATACTATTGTTGCTTCGGTTGTTTTCAGCGTTTTATGTGCATAATCTGTTATTTAGTTTGAAATGTTCGTTGAAATAAGTAGATTTTTCGTTTTTGTTTATTTATTAAGTTAATATAAAACCATATAGTCACATTTTAGAATACAATAGAATATAATTTTAGAATACAACTAGAAACACTGTCCTGGCCTGCTTCTAAGTTCAATAATTTTTTTATTTTTTTTTTTTTTTATCATCTCGCGGCCCACCCGTGGCTGCTCGCGGCCCACCTTTGGGTCGCGACCCCGACTTTGGGAACCACTGGCCTATAAGACCATGACCATGGTCACCAACACACCCTTCCTTGCCAAAATCCCGTTCCAGTAAAAGATCCCTCAAAAGGGAACTCAGGGCCGCTTAAGAGCGGGACGCTCAGCCAGTACTCATATAACTAGGTTATATACATAACCTATCGTTATATATTCGTATTTGGCTTATCGCGTCCCGCTCTTAAAGCCTATCGAGATATGGGTTAGAGCGGACGCGAGGCCCGACAGATGTACCCCCTGAGGACCCGTAAGCCCACATCAAGGGGTTCGGGGAGCCCTGTCACCCCATCCTTCCTAATGAAGGGGGGGCGCAGTCAACTCCACCTGAGTGCGAGCAAGAGGGAACTAGAACCCCTTGAACACACAGCACAGGCGGAACCACGTGTGACCTAACACACTGTGGCCCATACCCACACACTCCTGCTACCCTACCAAAGGACGGGAAGCAGGAAAGGCCACAGACCCCAGAACCGCCTGGGAGACAGAACCCCCGGTCATGTTCATGAGGTAAAACCTTACAAAGGGGCCCGGGGAGGACCATGAAGCTGCAGCACAGATGTCCTCCACCGAGGCCCCACCCAGGAGAGGGGCAGAGGAGTGGAGTGCGCCCTGATGCCCCCAGGGGGATCCTGCCCAGCCAATGTGTAGCAGAGGGCAATGCCCTCGCACAACCGATGGGACAGGCGCTGTTTCGACAGTGCCTTACCGGCACGAGAACCACCATAACAGACAAAAAGCTGATCGGTAACCCTGAGGTCCTGAGTACGGCTGAGGTAAATTCCCAAAGCACGGACCGGACATGACAGGTGAAGGCCCGCATCTAACTCACTAGTGTGAGGAGGAGGACGAAACGCCTGAACCACAATATCCCGGGAGCGGAAGGAACTCCGGATATTCTTAGGCATGAAAGCAGGATTAGGTCGCAGAGTGGCACCGCAATCGGCCCGAAAAGACAGGCACTCTGGACGTACCGAGAGAGCACAGAGCTCACCCACGCGTTTAGCGGAAGTGACAGCCAGCAGGAACGCGGTCTTGAAAGACAGCCGTTCCAACGGCGCCTGCTCGAGCGGCTCAAACGGGGCCAAGGACAACCGACGAGGACCAATTGAAGATCCCAAGTCGGAGCCAAGGAGCGTTGCACCGGCTTAACGCGTCGAGCACCAAGCAGGAAACGCTTCACAAGAGGGTGGCTGAACAAAACAGTCCCCTCAATTCCCTCATGATAGGAGGATATAGCCGCCGCATATACCCTCACCGTCGAAGCCGACAGTCTACCAAGAAGAGACTGGAGATAACTCAGGACAGCATCCAGGGGGCAGGAGACTGTGTTCCAGCCCCCCGCCTTACACCACTCTTGGAACGCACGCCATCTGCCCGCGTAAAGCGCGACAGTGGAGGGAGCATGTGCACTCCGGATGGTATCAACCACCGAAGGGTCCATCCTCTCCAGACTCACCCTCCCACCAGCCACACCAACAGCCGTTGGCCCAACATCGGATACTGGAACAGTGACCCGTCGTGCTGTGAGAGGGCCGTCGCCGACCAAGGAATGACCCAAGGAGGAGCGACCAGAAGCTGGATCAAGACCGGGAACCACACTGACGTGCCCCGGTCCGGCGCAACCAGGATCACCGTCCTGCGCTCCCTCCGTATCCGCTCCAACAGCTGACTCAACAGCTGTACAGGAGGAAAGGCGTACAGAAGACCGGGCGGCCATGGAAAGGTCGAGAAGGCATCCACCCCCAAGGGGGGATGATCTGCTCGACTGAGCGAGAACCACAAGGGGCACTTGTGAGAGCGTCGGCACGCAAACAGATCTACCGAGGCCTCCCCGAACCGATCCCAGATCTGTCTGACTATGTCGGGGCGGAGTTCCCACTTGTCGTAATGAGGACCGCCCCGAGACATCATATCCGCCCCCATATTCTCTGTACCAGGAATGTGGAGCACCCTCAGACTGCGCAGCCTGCGGGATGCCCATAGCCAAAGTTCGACCGCCGCCCGGAGCAGGCGGATGGAACGAGTCCCACCCTGCCTGTTGATATACGCCGCTGCCGCCATACTGTCTGTCCTGACCAAAACGTGTTCGCCTACCACCAGGTGGTCGAACCGTTTGAGGACCAGGAGGACCGCCTTCAACTCCAACACATTGATATGCGGGGTAGCTGGGCCAGCATGAACCCCCGTCCAGCTGCCCCCCACTGCGTGGGTCCGACACGTCCCTCCCCAACCCATGAGAGAGGCGTCGGTGAAGACCGTGACGTGTGAGCGCCTGCTGCCTATGGGGACCTCAATGGTGAGGATACCCAGCCTCCTCCAGTGGGCGAGATCTCCCCATATCGACAAAGGAACCGTCAACCGTTTCCCTTTGTCCCTCACCGGATCTATTCTCATAGAGAGAAACCACCTCTGTATCCTCCTCATGAAGAGGAGGCCAAGAGGAACCACCGCGTGAGCAGATGCCATAATGCCGAGCAGACGCATCACTTGCAGCGCCGTGACCATCCCTCCCAGACGGAAACCCCCGAGCGCGCAACGGATAGACACCTGGCGCTGCTCCGAGAGGGTTGCAATCATGGGCCTCGACCTCAGCGTCAAGCCCAAGTACTCCACCTGTTGACTGGGAAGAGGGGTACTCTTCTTCCAATTCACAGCAAAACCAAGGCTGGTGAGGAATTCCACCACCAGCCTGGTATGAGACCTGGCAACCTCCTCCGAACGACTGAGGAGTAGAATGTCGTCGAGATAGAATAGAACTCGTAACCCCCGACGACGTAAAGGCTCCAGCGCAGTCGCCACGCACTTGGTGAATGTGCGGGGAGCCAGAGAATAACCGAACGGCATCCTCTGGTACTCGTACGCTACGCCCTGAAACAGGAACCGTAGGAACTTCCTGTGAGGAGGGTAAATGGGGATGTAAAAATACGCATCCTTCAGGTCTATGGAGGTGAACCAGTCTCCCCTTCTGACAGCAAGCAGAAGGAGTTTGACGGTCAACATTCTGAACGGTCTCGCTACAATCAACCGATTGAACGCGGACAGATCCAGTATAGGTCTGACCCCCCCTGTTTTCTTGGGTATCAGAAAATAACGGGAGTAGACGCCTGACATTGCGTCCTCTCTCGGAACCACAACGACGGCCTGCTTCGCCAACAGAGATTGGATCTCGTCGGCCAGGGCTGTCACTGCGTCTGACCCTGACAATAGGGTCGGCACCAAACCTGAGAACGGAGGGTGGGGTTGTGCGAAGTGCAACATAAGCCCCTGCCTCAACGTTCTCGCCATCCACCCCACAAGATGGCATTCTTGTCGCCATATGTGAAAATAATCCCACAGCGCACCCGCCGTCAACTGACGCTGGGCCGCAAGGAACAGTAGATAGTTGGCCCGGTCCCTCCCGCTGTGCAACACACCCAAGGGGGGACCCCGACAGAAAGGGCCGGTTTGATACGGGAGAAGCTGTTATCAAACTGGTTGACACACACCCCCCCCCCTGAACACCCCTCTAGCGCATGCTGAGGAGTTGTTCCACAGCTAGACACGCAAGGCATGAGGACCCCATGGGCTCCTACACGCCGAAGCCCTGCAGTGATATTGCTACCACCCAAATCACGCTCGCCTCTCCTTTGCAGACCACTGCCGATGTGACGGGAGTGGGAGGCATCAGCGCGATACCCCGCCTGGCGAAGGCGAGGCCGGGGTAACCCTTGCTGTGCATTCAACAGAAGAGGCCTCGAGTCCCCCTGCTGAAGTGAAGAATGGGGCCGCATACGCTTCAAGGAAGGTTCGCGGCCCGCAGCCAAAGGAGAACGATCAGAGCCCCGCTTCCGTGGGTAACAGAGAGAGGGTTGAATGGGAAGCGGGCTGCTCGCGGCAAAGTAACGACGGCTTGTTTTACCAAACTCGAATTCACCCAAAATGGCCGATCCCTCGGCCGCCAAGGCTGTCGGCCTTGTGGGACCCTGTTGACTCTCCACCCAGGGCACCACTGGCGGGGGAAACATGGCCGCCTGTCGAGGATCTCGCCACAGTCGTTGACGAGACCGTGCTCCCACCTCTGGCTGCACAGCGTGAGGCGGTGTAGGACCCAGATCAACAACCGCCTGCGCCTCCACAGAATGCCCAAAAAGACTATCTGTGGAAAAAGGAGTCGTGAGGAGAGAAAACCTATCCTCTTCCCCAAGAGGAGATTGCTCCAACCAAACATGCCTAACAACCAACGTTGATAGCATCCTAATCCTCCCCGCAGTTATAGCTTGCGACTGAGTCAAGATCTCCATAACACCACAAACATGAACCATGTTTACAATGTCGGCTGGACCCAAAGTCCTACTACCCGACGCCAATGTGGATAGGAAACTAGCCAGCTGAGCCATAACACTGGCCGCCGCTAAATACCATCCTTTAGCAGTATACAACTCATCCGTCCATACTGCCACCCTCCGAGCCGATTCGCTATCAAGCATCGGCCGGGTGGGACGTTGTTCATCCCCGCCGGGGCACAGGAACAAAGCTACCTGGCTACGTAGCCACAGTACACCCGGCCTGCACCCTGTTATTAGCCTGTTTACCTGTAAAAAAGGTAAATAAGACTCAGCGAAACCCCCCACATCAACAACCGACTGACCTTCATCAATGAAGCTGGTAAGAGGAGGGAAAAGCGGTATCCCGCGGCGGGGATTATTAGAACAACTACCCATTTCAGCGTCAACGTTAGCATTAGCAGTAGTAGCATTAGCGTTAGCAGCGTGCTCCAGGATTGCCAGGAAAACGTCCACTGCAGTGGAACGATCACCAAGCCACCCCGGCCCTGGCGCCGAAACATACTCCACAGCATTACCAATACCGACATTGATGCCTAATGACACAGGCCTTACCTTTGTACAAGCCGACTTGATAGCCAAACCTTGTACGCTGCCCCTCGGTCTGCCGCCGTCAGCCGAGGAAACATCAGCACAGGCCCAATGTGTCACTGAAACATGCTCAGAAGATGCCAGGGGCAAGCAAACCTCCGGTAAGCTTTCAACATTATGCAATTTCTCTAATCTTTTCATATTACTAGTTACATACGGTGCACTGCATCCAATATGATGGAACGAAAATAGAGGAAGGGTGTGTTGGTGACCATGGTCATGGTCTTATAGGCTACGCCTCCATAGAGGCGGGACCCGGTCAGGTGTGGGTGTACAAGTTGTTTTCGTGATGGAGTACAATAGGTACAGGAGATAAGGGGTATCTCGATAGGCTTTAAGAGCGGGACGCGATAAGCCAGATACGAATATATAACGTTAGTTCGGCCAGAGAAACAAATACTAATTAAAATGTTGGACCTGTGAGATTTGTACTTTGTACTTTGTAGGTCTGCATTTTAAATGTAAGGAGTAAAAAGTATGTTTTTTTTCTCTGAAATGTAATTGAGTAAAAGTACAAGTATACAGTACAAACCTAATAATAACCGATCTCAGACCCCATCCCCAGTGATAACACACAGCTGCCTGCATGTTTATGAATGGAAATAGTGAATAAAAGAAATAACGATTCAATAACGTATATATATACGTGGTTGGCGTTATTCGATTGGCGGACAAACGTATATATATGCGTGAACGGCGGTGAATGAGTTAATGCTGTTATTACTAGGACCCTGTGGACATCAGTTAGTTCTATAATGACGGCCCCTCTGGCGGCTCCTGTCCTCCAGGTCAACGCCCAGGACGACTTCGGAGTGCTGGTGGGTAACTGGTCGGGGGACTACAGCGCGGGCGTGTCCCCCACGGCCTGGAGCGGCAGCGTGGACATCCTCAGGAAGTACCATGCCTCCGACGGCACGCCGGTCTGCTACGGCCAGTGCTGGGTCTTCTCCGGGCTCACCACCACCGGTTAGTCTGTGTATGTGTATGTGTATGTGTATGTGTAGGTTTATGTTTATGTGTAGGTGTATGTGTAGGTTTATGTGTAGGTGTATGTGTATGTGTACAGTATGTGTATGTGTAGGTTTATGTGTAGGTTTATGTGTATGTGTCAAGTCAAGTCAAGTCAAGAGTTTTATTTGTCACGGCATACAAGTATACAATGAAATGCGGGTGGTCTTGCCCGCAACGATGTGCAATACAGTAGTAACAACATATAATAGAATCCAATAAAACAATATTGTGCAATAAACAAGTAACATAGTAGGACATATCGGTATTTGTACATAGTTATTTACAGAGCATGAAGGACATGCTAGGTCCTGTGGTAGTGCAATACACTGTTAGCTACGGATGAGGCACTGGGTCTTTCTGTACAATCTCAGGTTATGCTATACTCTTTTTAAAGTGACCTTTCCTTAGTGGCCATAAGTGTGGGCGTGTGCAGCATGAGTGTGTGCTTGCTCATGTTAAAGTGGCTGCTAGTGTGTGAGCGTGTACAGTGTGTGTGTCGTGTGTGTGCTCATGTGTGCTTGTGTGTGGAGAGTTCAGTGTTCAAGGCTCTGATGGCCTGGGGGAAGAAGCTGAGCCGAAGCCTCTCTGTCCTAGTAGCTGGGGTTCGCAGGTGTCTGCCTGACCTCAGCAGCATGAACAGGCTGTTGTTGGGGTGGTGTGGGTCTTTCATTATTCTGCAGGCTCTGGATTTGCACCTCTTGTTGTATAGAACCTGCAGGGGTGGTAGTGCAATACCTGTGGTACGCTCGGCTGAGCGCACCACTCTCTGTAGGGCCTTCTTGTCCTGTGCCGTGCTGTTTCCATACCAGGCAGTGATGTTTCCAGTCAAGATGCTCTCTACAGCTCCGGAGTAGAAGGACTGGAGTATCTTCCCAGATACTCTGAACTTCCTTAACTGTCTCAGGTGGTAGAGGCGCTGCTTCGCCTTTTTTACGACTGAGTCTATGTGTGTTGACCATGTCAGATCCTCTGAGATGTGGACCCCCAGGTACTTAAAGCTGCTCACCCTGTCCACGGTAGCCCCGTTTATCCTCAGTGGTGTCTGCTGCTGTCCTCTCCTATAATCCAAGATCAGCTCCTTGGTTTTACCAATGTTCAGGAGCAGGCTGTTGTCCTGGCACCAGCGTTCCAGTACCTCAACCTCCTCCCGGTAGGCCTTCTCGTCGTTGTCCGAGATCAGCCCCACCACCACTGTGTCGTCCGCAAACTTCACTATGGAGTTGGAGCTGAACTTGGCCACACAGTCGTGTGTGTATAGTGAGTACAGCAGGGGGCTCAGAACACAGCCCTGGGGGGACCCGATGCTCAGGGTGATGGTGTTGGAGGTCTGACCCCCCACCCTGACCGCCTGGGGCCTTTCGCTCAGAAAGTCCAGTATCCAGGCGCTCAGAGCGGAGCTCAGACCCAGCTCGATCAGCTTGTCCACCAGTCTGGTGGGGACTATGGTGTTGAACGCTGAGCTGTAGTCAATGAACAACAGTCTCACATAGCCCCCCTTCTGGCGGTCAAGGTGAGAGAGGGTGCTGTGCAGTACTTGGGAGACTGCATTGTCAGTGGAACTGTTTGGCCTGTATGCAAATTGCATGGGGTCCATATCACTGGGGAGGGAGGCACAAATGTGATCCTTGACCAGCCTCTCGAAACATTTCATGGCCACAGAGGTGAGTGCCACCAGTCTGTAGTCATTGAGACATGTTGGGGAGGGTTTCTTTGCTACAGCCTGATGGTAGACATCTTGAAGTAGGCAGGGACCACTGACTCCGCCAGGGATTGATTAAATATGGCGGTGAACACAGGGGCTAGCTGGTTGGCACAGGACTTAAGTATGCGTCCTGTTATACCATCTGGGCCAGCAGCTTTTCTGGTGTTCACCTGCATAAATGCTCTTCTCACACTGTGTTCCGACAGCGAGAGAGCGTTCCCGTCCCCCGCGGTTGCCCCCCCCCCTCCACAACAGCCGGCGCGCCAGTGACGTCACTAGCCGTTGAGCTAGCGGCGCCACTGTCTACACCAAACCGAGCGTAGAAAGAGTTGAGTTTGTCCGCGAGAGAGGCGTCGTCGCTCCCCATTGAGGGGGCGCTGACTTTGTAGTCAGTTATTGTCCTCAGTCCCCGCCATAAGCCTCTTGTGTCGTTTTGTGCCATTTGTGTCTCCAGTTTATCAGCATATGTCCGTTTTGCAAGTTTTACAGCCTTGCGCAGAGTATAGACTGAAGCCTTGTACTCTTCCATGTTTCCTGACTCTCTGCCCAGGTTGTAGGCAGTGGTGCGGGATTTCAGAGCTGCTCTGATAGTACTGTCCACCCACGGTTTCTGGTTTGGGAACACCTGCACCTTCTTTGTGGGTACAATACTATCAGCCAGTGTTGTGATGAAGCAGATAACGCTGTCTGCGAACTCGCTGACGTCACTGGCGCTTCCTTGAAACATATTCCAGTCAACATCCTTGAGCGCGTCCTGAAGCGTGGCCTCTGATTGGTCGGTAAATTTTTTTGTCTCACGTGACACGATGGCGTCACGTGATCTTTGTTTATAAGCCGGAATGAGGATAATGGAGTCGTGATCGGATGAGCTTGTAGCCCCTGTCAATGGTGGAGCCACTACAGCCTTGTAGCCGGCTCTGAACGGGGTGTAGCAGTGGTCGAGTGTGTTTCCTCCTCTTGTGGAGCAGGCGATGTGTTGAAAAAAGGACGGCATCACTTTTTTCAAATTCGCCTGATTGAAATGACCAGCTACGATCATCGCTGCGTCCGGATGTTTAATCTGATGTTTGTTGAGATGATCTTGTAGTTCTGCCAGGGCCCTGGCGGTGTTTGCTTGTGTTCATGTTCATGTTTATGTTTATGTTCATGTTTATTAGGATCCCCATTAGTCATCACCAACGTGTTGACTATTCTTCCTGGGGGTTCGCACAGATATACACATACAAATATGAAACATTCATATATCACATACATAATCAATAAAATATAAAACAAAAGAAGGTCATAGGTGAATCCATTTCACCATACCTTTAAAACAAAAACAAAGTACACAGAAGAAGTTTGGATAACATGGCTGCAGCTACACTCACGCATGACATAATATATTGATTTCCTTCCGGATTATGGCTCCTTTAAGTTTCTTTTTGAAACTGTCCTTGTTTTCCATCCGTATGATATGTAAATGGTATCCTATTCTAATATGTTATGGCTCTATACATTGCAGTTTTCTTTAGAGCATTGGTTCTAGGCAGAGGTAGGCAGTGGAGGTTTCTCCATGACAACACCTGAAACACAAATTCACTCATAATTCATAATTATTATTAATTTAAATATATATATATATATATATATATATATATATATATATATATATATATATATATATATATATATATTTTTTTTTTTTTTTTTTTTTTATTATTATTATTATATTTTTTTTATTAGAAATGTTTTCCTCTGTAAAAAAATGCCAGTGAATTTTTTTTTTTAATTGCCAAAATTGACAGCTCTGAGCTCAGGCCTGCACTAGTAATGGCTGCAGTAAAAACTGGTGCAGAATTCTGCACGGGTTGACCCGGGATTAAATAAATAATAAATAATAGCCACTCAAAATAGGCTATTAACGTCATCTAAGCACGGTCCGTGCATTTAAACTCTTGCCATTGAATGGGGGATTGAATGATTGACAGCC
Organism: Notolepis coatsorum; assembly: GCF_963971535.1. NCBI lineage: Eukaryota > Metazoa > Chordata > Actinopteri > Aulopiformes > Paralepididae > Notolepis > Notolepis coatsorum. The sequence continues at coordinate 125,633,834 of NC_140168.1, read as the reverse complement.
TTGAAATCCAATCAGAGAATGGTGCCAACTCTGCTGCTCTGCAGCTACACAGAGGTTGAATGATTGACAGCCTTGAGATCCAATCAGAGAATGGTTCCTACTCTGTGGCTCTGCAGCTTTGTTTACAAAATCATTTTATTTCAGTTGAAGAAGCTAACTTGTTGGAGCTAACGTAGCTAAAGGGTAGAGCCATATGGAATCCGCGATCACGGAATCGCGGACGGAATCGCGGAATTGAGCAATAATAATGGAATCCACTATAAAAAAAAAAAGAAAAAAAAATTAACTTTTTTTTTTATGTTGTGGGACTTGTACAGCACTTTGTTCAACTTTGTCAGTGCTGTAAAGTTTAAACCTTTTAAAATCTTAGACAAACAAAACACTTTGCTTTCATGAAATATTGTAAGCCGTCATTTGAGGCTTTATAAAAGCAGCACAATGAACACAAATCTGTCAGTGCCGAGTCCGACCTCATCTTAAATAACAAACAGCATTGCTTGTTGTAGTTAACAAAGAGAGGCAGAGTTGATTTTGCAAAAATATATATAATTTTTATTTTTTTTAAATAATCAAATTTTATTTTCATATTCGAATCCCATGCCCATCGAACGAAGCTTCGAAGCTTCAAAGTATTTAAGACGGCCCTATTAAATGGACTGTTATATCTTATTAAATTGTGGACATTTATTCATTCCCACTTATTGGACACTATTTCTGATGGTAAAATGAGCGTACAAAGCAAAATACAGAATTCTGAAATATTAAAACGGAAAAAAAGGAATTTGGAAAAAAATAAAATGGAATTTGGAAAAAAATTAAACAGATTTCACGGGCTCTACTAAAGGGCTACCACCGCAGCTACCAGGCCCAGGGTGGAGTGTTTTGTTATTGTTCATGAACTTATTGTGCATCGTTTGATGATATATATATATTTTTTATCTCAGTTGAAGTAGTGTAATTGACGTGATTGCCGGCTTGGATGTCTGTAAGCTAACTTGTTGTAGCTAACGTGAGCTAATAGCTTTTTTTTTATCAATTTTTTTTATTATTATCCACATGAAACAAGACAACACATTAAACACAATCACAATACATAGAACTTCACAAGAAAATAACAAAAACAATAATAATACAGAATAACAATTTATACAGACAAAGAGAAAAGAAAACAGAGTTCAACCTTCTAAATTTTAAATCCAAGGGGCACTATCCAATAAATGGTCTTTCCCAGTGTTCAGCCCCGATTCCTGGCTGTGTGACCCTATATTAATAAAACGTACATCTCCAATTCACCACAAGGACCACTTTTTGAGAACACGACCCGAAAACAGAGCAATGAACCTTCATGACAAAACAAAAACCTGTAGAGGTGTTCCATAGACTCACAGAGACCGTGTAAAAGTGACCAAACAGTGAAGAAATAGTTAAATAGCTGCCTCCCCATAAAATACCCAGCTAAACTCAAGAGGACAAGACAAAAGACAAAACAGACAAAACATTTCCTCCTCCCCCTCCCAAGAGACCCCCGGACTCACCCGAACACGCACCTCAACCCCGCTCAGCCGCACACGGCGGTCCTGACCTTTTCGGCTGCTGCAAACCACAGGTCAATACCTGCCTGTCCCACCCCAATCACCCGCGCCGTGGATATCTCAAGATAAATCACATCCAATAGTGTTAGGGACCAGTTAATCACTGTAAGCTTCTCAGGCTCCTTCCACCTCATTGCTATTAGCTTCTTCGCTGCTGTGACACCCGCTAGGACAACCCTTTTTAGTTGAACGGACGCAGGTAGTGTCGTTATATCGTTCAGGAGTAGCGTAACAGCTGTGAATGGGATAGTTAAGCCACACAGACTGAAAGTTTGTCCGTTATTGACCTCCAGAAGCGGGCCACTGGTGGGCAATCCCAATACATATGCATATAAGTGCCAGTGGCCTTTTGAGAGCACAAAGTGCACCGAGAGTCGGTTATCAGTCCCATAGCAAATAGCTTCCTAGGTGTAAGATAGGTCCTATGAATATAATTAAAATTAATTTGCTGGTGATTGGGGTTGCGGGAAGATAATGCCACATTTGCCCAAACATCATCCCAGTCAAACTCGGGGTCCAACTCCGGGATATCCACATGCCAGATTGAATCCAATGATACATTTTTATACGTGGACTGAATTAAGAGCGTATAAAAGTCTGAGACAAACCCTCTGGAGGTCGTCCTGTCCACTATGAGCCTGAGGAAGGGGTGTGGTTGCAAAGCTTGAGCCCACGGCACGCCATGCGCCCTCAGCGCTAACCTTAGTTGAAGGTAAAGAAAAAAGGACTCGCCGGGAAGATCATAAAATTCTTTTAAGTCCTGAAACGCACGGAGGCCGTTCTTATCATAAATATCCTCCAGAGTATGAACTCCCCTCCTCTGCCATTGAGGAATATTAACCGGCTTGTGCCCAACAAGTAATTGCTGGTTATTAAAAATTGGAGAGTCCAGGTGCCATGGGCATTTAACCCCACACAACCTCTGTACATTACGCCACGTTTGGATCACGTGAGTTATGATCGGTCCATACCTCAGCCGGCATTTCGAAATAGAGACAGTGGAGTACACCACATCCTGCAATCTTAGCGGTGAGACCGCCGCCGCTTCTAAGGTGTGCCAAGATACAGCATCTACAGGGTCTAGCCAGCACATCAGAGGTCTCAGTGAGAAGGACCAGAAATAAAGCTTAAAATCAGGGATTGCGAGGCCCCCATCTTGTTTCCTACGTTGAGTAGTAGCTCTTTTGATTCTCGGGCGTTTGTTATTCCAGATAAATTTAGATACCATCGATTGTACCTTGCGCCAGTGGTCTATTGGAGGGGGCAGGGGGAGCATTGAGCTAACAAAATTTATCCTAGGCAGAACGTTCATTTTGATTATGGAAGCTCGGGCTTGAAGGGAGTTAGGAAGGGACGACCATCTGTCTAGATCCTGGTGTATTTTATCATAAGTACCCGTGAAGTTGTACTTAGTAGTTTGACTCAGCGTGGGGAATATCTCTATACCTAAGTATTTAAAATGTTCCACTATGGGGATATCAGCTGGTAGTCGCACCGCCTTGGCCAGCTCATTAAGAGGTAGGCAGGCTGATTTGTTCCAGTTAATCTTAAAGCCTGACAATTTACCAAAGTCGTCGATTATTTCCAATAATTTTGTGGCCGACCGGGAAGGGTCATCCATAAGAATCAGTAGGTCATCCGCATAGAGAGCAATTTTGTGTGGTGTATTATTGATCATTATGGGGACGATGTCCTCTGATTGCCTAAAAAATTGGGCCAATGGTTCGAGGGAAAGCGCGAATAGTCCCGGGCTCAGAGGACAACCCTGTCTAGAAGATCTGGAGACTGGGAAAAGTGTGGAACAGTTTTTGCCTGTCAGTATCATTGCCGACGGCGAGGCATACAGGACTTTAATCATATGAATAAAATTCTTTCTCAGACCCATGACCTCAAGTACCTTCCACAGGTATGACCACTCTAGTCTGTCAAACGCCTTCATGGCATCCAAAGACAGAACAGTGGACGGAGCTGTATTGTCTTTACTGTTATCGACTACATGCAACAGCCTCCTAAGATTATCTGCAGCCAGGCGCCCCGGGATAAAACCAGTTTGATCGCAGTGTACCAATACCGTCATAAATCTCTGCAGGCGGCGGGCCAGCACCTTGGCAAACACTTTTAAATCGGCCCAGAGAAGACTCAAGGGCCTATAGCTACCACAATCATTGGGATCTTTGTCCTTCTTGAGAAGTAAAGAAATCAGCGCCATGTTGACATCTCTTGAGAACTCCCCCTGTTCGATAGCGTAATTGATCATATCGAGCATCAATGGGCCCAGTTGGTCCCAGAAAGCTAAATACACCTCGGGTGGAATACCATCCCAGCCTGGTGCCTTACCCCTCTGCATTTCAGCGATCGTCTCTGTTACGACCCTGGCTCAAAGGCCCGCAACCTATGTGCAAACCAACACCAAAACCCCGTGCTCAAACTCAAAATGCTACTCTATTAAGGAATTACTGGTGTAAACTAAAGTACAAGGACAGAAGACCGTGATAGCTATCTGTTACCCAACACTTCTCTAACCACAGACCCTGCATGTGTGTTACCAGGGCTGGTTTTAAAGCTGCCAGCAGGTAGCCAATCAGCAGCAATTAGCTAATTGGCAGCCCTCACCTGCATGCCCCGTGACACAGGAGTGATCAGGCCTGCATGCACAGTGACACAGGAGTGATCAGGCTCCTAGTACATAACACCTCCCCCACCAAACTGGTTGCCCAAGAGGCAACCACTACACAACAACCCATAAACAAAACAAAAAACAACTGTGACCCATTAGTTGTCAGGGCCACTACCACAACAGCGATAACGGGTACCACAAACACCGGTACTATGACCGTGAGAGGGCGTCTGCTAGCACGTTGTCCCTCCCACGAATGTGGCGACTATCCAAGTTATACGCTTGGAGGAACAAACTCCATCGCATCAAACGATGGTTCGAGTTCACCATGCTGCGAAGAAAAACCAAAGGGTTATGGTCTGTATACACAACAAGGGGTAAACTGGAGGATCCAACGTAAACATCAAAATGGTTCAAGGCAAGAACCAAAGCGAGCGCCTCCTTCTCTATAGTAGAGTAGTGCAGTTGATGCCTGTCAAACTTTTTAGAAAAGTAGCACACTGGGTGCTCCACCTCTAATGCATCCTCTTGCAGGAGGACGGCTCCAGCACCGAGGTCACTAGCATCCACTGCCAACTTGAATGGCAGTTGAAAATCGGGAGCTGACAGAACGGGAGCGCTAATCAGAATACCCTTGATGCTCTCAAAAGACTGTTGACAAGTCTCAGTCCACACGAAAGGTACCTTAGGACTGAGCAGATTGGTCAAAGGGGCAACAACAGAAGCAAAGTTCCTACAGAAACTCCTATAGTACCCTGCCATACCTAGGAAGCACTTTAACTCCCGCCTGGTGATGGGAGCAGGGAAGCCCACTATAGCCTCCACCTTAGCTGCAATGGGGCACACATGCCCACGTCCAACCACCTTACCCAGGTAGGTAACCGTGGCCTGTCCAAATTCACATTTTGCAAGGTTAACTGTCAAGTTAGCATCACCCAACCGCTTGAACACTTCCGCCAGATGCTCCACATGTTGTGACCAAGAGGAACTGTGGATAACCAGGTCATCCAGATATTCCTCACAGAACGCTACCCCGGCCAGGACCTTGTTCACTAGCCGCTGAAACGTCGCTGGGGCATTTCGCATGCCAAAGGCCATCACTGTATACTGGCAGAAACTCTCTGGTGTGACAAAAGCGGATATCTCACGTGCTTGCGGAGTAAGCGGAACCTGCCAGTATCCCTTTAGCAAATCCAATTTACTTACAAAGGCTGCTGAACCCACCCGATCGATACAGTCGTCCATCCGAGGAAGAGGGTACGAGTCCGGCTTGGTTACTGCATTAACTTTACGGAAGTAAGTACAGAACCGATGAGTGCAGTCTGGCTTATCAACAATCAGGCAGGGGGAGCTCCACGCACTAGAACTGGGCTCCGCAATGCCATGTCTCACCATATAGTCTACTTCCTTACTCAAGATCCGTCGTTTTTCCGGATTCACCCTGTAGGCATGTTGCTTAATTGGCCCTGCACTACCAACATCAATGTCATGCTCGAGTACATTAGTACGACTAGGGACATCAGAAAACAAACGTATATGCTGTCTAAGTAGGCGCACCACATCCGTACGCTCAGGAAGTGGCAAGTACGACAGGTGTGAGTCCAAGTCACCTAGTATCTGGGTGTTTGGCAACCTGCCCTGAGAAATCTCCTTCGACACAGAACAGTCGGCTACAATAGGAGATGCAGAAACTGTTAGAACAGCCACAGGCTTGACCCCTGACTGGTCAATCTGAGCCATATCATTGTATGCCTTCAACATATTGACGTGACATAATCTACTCTTGCGCCTGCGGTCGGGAGTCTTAATCAAGTTGTTGTGAAGGGCCAGATTAAACTGAATATATATATATGTATCGTTTGATATACTTTGTATATTATTTATATATATACACGGAATATCCCTTTACCTGCGTACAGACCAGAGTAATATTAGCTCTCCTATTGGACAGCGCCCCAGGCGCCAACGCACAAGCCCCCAACGGCAAGTTCAAAGACAACTCCGGGCATGTCAGAACATGCCCAGAGTCTGCGTAGTAATACGAGACAAGAACTGAGGTTGGGACTAGATATTCACTTAAGTATAAATACAGCGCAAGGTGCGCACACCAGTAATTCAGCTTCGTTCATTCAGTACCTTACCCACCTTCACCACGAGTCAACGTGCAAGTGAAGTGAGCAACCTTGTGTCTAAATAGAGCATTGAGAACCGCGTGCGAATAGAATGTTAAAGTGTCAGAGTTTAGTGAAGTAACGTCAAGTTCGACCTAGTTTAATGTGAAGTATAGTACACAGGAGAATTGGCACCGGCGATTGCAGAACCATTTCTGGTTGGATTATATTGCTTTGGGACCGTGACCACCGGAGAAGAGCACCGTTGATTCCACTGTCGTTTGGGATTTAACCTCGTGAGGATCACCATTCGGGCCCGCCTCTTGGAAGGGGCTGGCTAGCTGTCGTCAATGCTGTCGAGCATATTGGATTACAACTATTGCTTTTGTCTGCTGATCAAGGGAGTACAAGCACCGTTTCCTGTACCTGGAGCCTCTTTATTCCTCGTTGACTCAGACTGGGTACCCGAACATTCCTCTACCCCTCCCGGCTTTACACCCCGGAGGGAACCCAGTGTCTCCAGTTGGTACCGGTGTTGCCCTATATAATTGCTATACAACAGGTGGCGTCAGCTTAGACCCATCATAGTATTCCTACTATTCTCATTGACTTATGCTCTTGACTGACTTTACGTATATTTTTCGACATATAAGCGCGACCCTAATTCTCAATCTGTAACCTAACGTTGCCTAATAATAATAAATAACCCTCCAATAGAATTTCTGTGTCAATGCCGTGTTCTTGTGAGTGTTCACCATCAATATTTGATGTACTGTTTGGCCAGTAATTAAAGTACATAACTAGCAGTGGTTTAATATATCACAATCTTTAATACAGTCAGGGTTTTGTAACCCCTCAGTTACACAAGTAGTCGACCTCACCAACTTTGCGCTCAACGGAGTATGGCCCACTGTATTTAACCTGTAATGCAGACCCAAGAATAGGCGAGAGAACCAACACCTTGTCTCCCGGTGAGAACACCCTATGTCGGGCCCGCCTATCATACCACACCTTAATTTTTCCTTGGGCTACCTTTAGGTTCTCTTTCGCTAGTTCACATGCTCTACTAAGCTTAAGCCTGAAGTCACACACATAGTCCAACAAATTAGTAGAGGAAGGAGTCTGGTCAGCCAACCACTTTTCCTTCAGCAGTTTCAAAGGACCCCTCACTGTGTGGCCGAACACCAGCTCAGCCGGGCTGAATCCAAGAGACTCCTGGGTTACCTCCCTAGCAGCAAACAGAAGCAAAGGGATTCCATCATCCCAGTCTTTTTCGAACTCCGTACAATATGCCCGCAGCATTGTTTTGATAGTCTGGTGAAATCTCTCCAGCGCCCCCTGGGACTCTGGATGATAGGCAGAGGAAGGGCAATGCTGGATAGACAACTGCTGGAGGACCTGAGCAAAGAGACGGGACATGAAGTTAGACCCTTTATCTGATTGAATAACCTTTGGTAAACCAAACGTAGAAAAAAACCTAACCAGAGCTTTGGATATAGCTGGGGCTGTGATCTTGCGTAAAGGAATGGCTTCAGGAAAACGGGTCGCTGCACACATAATAGTCAAAAGGTACTGGTTCCCTGTCTTAGTTCGAGGGAGGGGACCAACACAGTCAATGAGGATCCGCTCAAAAGGTTCCCCAACGGCAGGAATAGGCTGCAGAGGAGTCTGAGGGATCCTCTGGTTTGGTTTACCAACAACCTGACACACATGGCACGAGCGGCAATATTGTGCCACATCCGACTTCAAACCAGGCCAACAAAAATGTCTCAGCACACGGTCATAAGTCTTCCTGACTCCCATGTGACCAGCAAGATCATGATCATGTGCTAGATGCAGTATATCAGGACGATACACGGCTGGAACAACAATCTGAAACACACTGCCCCAGTCATCCAGACTGGACAGGTTAGGTGGTGTCCACTTTCTCATGAGCACGTCATTGCTAACAAAGTATCCTTGAGACGTATCTATCATTGCATCCTCTAAAACCGCCTCTTCAAAGAGGGACGACAAGGAGACATCCTTGTTTTGCTCTAGTACCAACTGCTCATGAGACGGTATCACCTTACCAAAACCCTCATCAGGGCCACTTTTCAACTCAACAAAGAACGTGTCACTAAGTGTCATATCACAATCTGAGTGAACAACATCATGGGTGTCACATTTGACCTTTGACATTGCGCGTGTTACCGCACACACAGGAAACACTCCTGGATGCTTCTGTGCGAGCTCATCAGGAACCTCAGAAACTACAGGGACGGGAATTACAACTGGAGTAGCCAGCACTTTGCCACCGGCCAAATCGTTCCCTAGAATGAAGGACACCCCCTTTATGGGGATGTGAGAACACACTCCTACAACAACATTGCCTGATACTAAGGGAGAGTTTAGCGAGACCTCATGCAAAGGAGTATTCACAAAGCCTCCTCCAAAGCCCTGAACAATGGCACCGGAATGCAATGAAGAATCTTCCGAAAATGGCAAAATCCCATCCAGAATGGGAGACTGGAAAGCTCCTGTATCTCTCCATATTGTAATAGCCTGCTTTGATCCTAATGCACCAACCAGTGAAACAAATCCATCCATCATAAACGTTGAGGAGCCCTCTAGCTCCCTGTCTGCACCTTTGATACTTCGCACCCCACCCTCTAATGTCGGCATAGGTGTCCTGTCCATGATTTCTACCAGAGCCACAGTTTTTAAATTTTTCTGCTTAAGCACAGGGCACCCAGCAACGATATGACCAGGCTCCTTACAGTAAAAACAGATAACCGCCTCTGGGAATGCACTAGCAGAGCCACCTTGCCTAGGAGTCGAAGTAAACCGACCAGCAAACACGGGTGCCGGGAACCGGCTCCCCTGAAAAGGACGCCTACTACTCCTGGACTCCACACGGCCCTCCTCTACAAAGACAGATTTGTGTGTTAGCACAAACTCATCAGCCAAGACAGCAGCGTCGCCTATCTTCGATACCTTATGCTCATTTAGATGTGTGGAAACGTTATCAGGAACACACCTTTTAAATTCCTCTAGGAGAACCAACTGTCTAAGCTGCTCCCTTGACTCTGCTTTTTGCGAGGTGCACCACCGGTCAAACAGGTTCTCCTTCTCTTTTCCGAATTCAACATACGACTGTCCCTCCGACCTACGATAGCCTCTAAAACGCTGACGATAGGCCTCGGGAACCAACTCATAAGCCCTCAATATGGAAGCTTTAACAAGCTCATAATCAGCGCTTTGTTCAAGGGACAGAGCAGTATAGGCTTCTTGTGCCCTACCAACTAAAACACATTGTAGCAGCAGTGTCCAGGCGGTATCAGGCCACTTCAATGTGGTTGCCACCCGTTCAAAAAGGGGAAAATATCTTTCCACGTCTTTCTCAAAAAATGGAGGCACCATCCTAATATTCCTGCCTACATCAAAACCGGAACGTGACTCTGAATGCAGAGCACCCGCCTGTAAGGCAGCATGCTTAAACTCAAGCTCCTTCTGCGCACGCTCGTGCTCCAGCAACATTTGTCTCTCCTTAAGCTCCCGCTCCTCTTTCCTCTCTTTAAGCTCACGCTCCTCTCTCCTCTCTCTCTCCTTAAGCTCACGCTCCTCTCTCCTCTCCTCACGCTCTCGCTCTAGCTGCCTTTCCTTAAACTCCAACTCCCTAATCCTCCACTCACCCTCTGCACCAGGTAATAGCGGAGACGCGTCAGACAAAGGAGGCTCCTCCACCCTCTCCTCAAGCACCTGCTCTCTAATGAGTAACACCCTTAAAGCACTCAAGGCAGTTGGCTTCAAACGTTTCTCACTTGCAGCAAGCTCTACCCTGTAGTGTACAGCAAGTTCTAGAAGTTGTTCCTTGGAAAACTTCTCCAACATGTCATGAGACGGGCGATCAACAAAGTCCTTGATGGAAGCCATCGTTACTGTACCAGTCACCACAAGCTACTCACTTTACTTTACAGTCACGAAGAACCACTAACGAACCACGAAGAACCACTGAAGAACCATGAAGAACCACCGAAGAACCACTGAAGAACACTGAAGAATGCTACTGCCAATAATAACAACCAGAAGGGAACGCAGTGGAAATGTGAGCTCTACGGAGCGCACCTTTCTAGTTTGCAAAAAAATAAAAAATAAATAAATAAAAATAAAACACAACCACCCTGAAATAAATAGACGTGTCATACACGCAGGAGGTCAGGTGCTACCAGGTATGCTCACCAAACACTCAAACAAACAAAATAAATTCAACAAACAAATCCAAACAGGTGCGCCTTCTAACCTGATATGACTACATATGCTTCTACATCTAAACTGCAGTCAAAACCGGCCCACCACATGTCTACCCTAAGAAACACTAAATCAGCACTACCACACTACCTGTGTTTTCTGGCCCCCTAATCTACCTACCCTCAAACTAATGCCCTGTAGACCTAACCATCTTCAACCACACCTGCTACCAGTCAAAGATCATACTTGACCATCCACCCGTCCAGTACATGATACGGTACCAGACAAGTAGATGGTGCTAATCCCTTCCCTGACTGCCCCAGGAGTATGTGGTGCACAGGAAGCTAACCAACAACCAGAAAATACTGTCCCTATCTGCATGTGGTGCCCACTAAACTATATATTTTAACAGCATAAGTAGTCACATCAAATTACAAACAAATAAGGCATACTCACCTGTTTGATGAAACGCCTCTAGCCCCCACGTTACACAATATGTAACGAACACCACCCAAACCATAACACCATGACACCCCGTGTAACACAAAAAAAAAAACACCAAACAAATTTCTAGGGGTAAATATCCCGGACGAGCGCCCAACTGTTACGACCCTGGCTCAAAGGCCCGCAACCTATGTGCAAACCAACACCAAAACCCCGTGCTCAAACTCAAAATGCTACTCTATTAAGGAATTACTGGTGTAAACTAAAGTACAAGGACAGAAGACTGTGATAGCTATCTGTTACCCAACACTTCTCTAACCACAGACCCTGCATGTGTGTTACCAGGGCTGGTTTTAAAGCTGCCAGCAGGTAGCCAATCAGCAGCAATTAGCTAATTGGCAGCCCTCACCTGCATGCCCCGTGACACAGGAGTGATCAGGCCTGCATGCACAGTGACACAGGAGTGATCAGGCTCCTAGTACATAACAGTCTCCCTTAGTTCCATAAGGGTGATCAGTTTCCCCAGTTCCTTAGCCTCTTCCTCAGAAATGTGGGGTATCTCAAGCCCGCCAATGAACGATTCAAATTTAGAGTCGTCGAGATTAACCTCTGAGCTATATAACTGTGAGTAAAACTCTTTAAAAGTGTCGTTGATCTTTTTCGAATCAGTAGTGATTGTACCCTGTCGCGTCTTGATCGAGGGGATATCCGAGAAATGATCATTTGAGTGTATTTTCATTGCCAATAGATGGCTAGGCCTGGAGCCGTGAAAGTAGTAATTTTGCCTTGTCCTATGTATCAAGAACTCTGGAGAAGTATGGAGTTTATTTCCTTCTTGACTATCTTACGTTGTGTGTTTAGTCGTTCACTATAGTTAGTTTGCAAAGATGCGTATAGATCCGCATATAATGTTTCCAGTCCTTCTAGTTTTTTTGATCGGGATTTACGTAAGTTGGAGGAGAAAAGTGTGACATGACCCCTGATAAATCCTTTCAATGCGTTCCATAGGACCCTGGGGTCATCGACCGTGCCAACATTGATCTGCAAGAATTCAGCTAGTTTACTCCCGAACTCAGAGCAGAAATCATCGTTCTTTAATAAGGTTGAGTTAAAACGCCACCTGGGAGCTCTCGTGGAGAGCCTGCCAAAGGTTGCCACAAGGAAAATCCCCTTGTGGTCCGAGAGAGCCAGGGGAACCAATGAGACGTCGAAACTATCAAACAAATTAGGGGATGCGAATGCATAGTCTATTCGAGAGAAGGTTTTGTGTCTGGCAGACAGGTGAGAGTAATCCTTGAGGGTGGGATTGGATAAGCGCCATAGGTCTGCGAGCCCAGTGTCCTGGGCCCACATCCTGAGGGCCTTAGAGGACCGTTTTTGGTCGCTTGTTTCAGAGGGCCCGGACCTATCCATCTCCGCATCCCAGCACGCATTAAAATCGCCACCCACAATGAGAGCGTATCCAGTAAGTTCCAACATATTCTTTGTGATTGTATTATAGAATGCTGAATCAAATGTGTTAGGGGCATACAATGCTATTATTGCCATCTTCCTATGAGAGAACTCAACTTTTGCTATAGTAATCCTTCCCTCCGTGTCCGACCACACATCCAGGACTTTGATATCAAGGTTACGTCTTGTAACTATGACGACTCCTTTCATCTTATCATCGGCTGAGGATGAGGAGATAACGTGATATTGTCGATTTGCTAGCCTTGACACATCACCCACCAATAAATGCGTCTCACTAAGGAGAGCAATGTCAATATTTCTTCTCTTCAATAACCAAAGGACACTGGCACGCTTGTGTGGGGCGTTAAGACCTCCTGCGTTCCAAATAAAAATATTCAATTTAGCCATGGTCGAGTTTGTCTAAATGCGTAGAGAACATACCAGTGCAGCCAGGCTGAGTACAGAGGCGCTGATCCAGGCGGGCCCAGACGGTCAATCCCAGGAGTTCAGAGGAGGAACAATTACACACATATAAGACAACAGTACATAAAACACATAAAAATACCACCCCAGTTACAACCCCCCCTCCTTCTACTCTAAACCCTAACCCACCCGTCCTATTATAAGCCCTCCTATACCCACTCTCCAATCCCCTCCCTATGCCCCATCCACTAAGGATGGTCATCTTCCTATCATTTCCCACTGGAGTCATGGATCCAATAAGACGCTCCCCACTCCGACCCCCCTCTAGATAAACCCCTGATTAAACCCCCACTAGTCCAATAAACACAAATAATAATAAAAATAAAATTCAATAAAGATATCGGTCGAAAACCACCTCTGAACAGGCACAACGGTTGGAATGACATAACCTATGTAAGAATAGAATTAAACACATTCATTAACCCGGGAATGGTAATAAGCAATACCTGACACAACCTGTTATCATATATTGTTTCAATAAAGATATCGGTCGAAAACCACCGTGAGCCTTGGCCCCAACATGAGACAACCACAATGGAAAAAACAGCCACCACCATACAACAACTCAACATCAACCCCGCAACCATCTACCTCCAAGTCTGCGCACCAACGCCGCAACGCCACAGCACAAATGGACAAAGGAAAACCCAAAACAAAACCAAATTAAAGCACACCAGCAGACAGTCCAAGGCAGGATCAGACCACAGGCAAACCGTGCAAACAGATGCCATCCAAACAACGACACTAACAAGAAAGGGAAAAAAGTGGGGCCATGGTCAAAGTGCACACCTGTAAGTGCCCCTCTGATCAGGCACAACGGCCGGAACGACACAACCCCTGCAAGAACAGAACCAAACACACCCATCAACCCGGGGATGGCAACAAGCAACACCCGACACAACCTGCCATCACACACCGTCTACATATATATTCAACGATCTTCTCCCACCGGAGCCCAAAGCTCAAAACAGCCCGGATACAAAAACAAAAGCACACAAGAAGCCAGTCAAGGACCCAATCACCGTTGAACCGTGCAAACCGACGACACCCAAACAGCAACAACAACCAAAGTGCGCAAACATCAACGGGTCTCGAATGTCTCAGCGCAGACGCCAGACGCAGCCCGCCAGCCAGCCCGAGGCCAGCGCGCAAACCAGTGATGAATCCGGACAGCACGCCAGAGCCCGTTATGTACACCGTTCAGCCAGCTCGCCAGCCCCCAAAGAGGCGACACACAAGCGCGACCATGAGGCCAGCACCAGCAAGCAACAGAAGTCATTGGGAAGCCCCGCTAGTTGGATGGGCAGCGGACAGCCAGCACGCCCAGGCATGAACAGCCGGCCCGTCAATGTATTCAGGCCCACATCGCCAAGTCACCCACCCGTCATAGATATCAAGCTACAGTCTCGGCTATCCCCTCGAGACACTCCCTCGCCTCAGCCAACGACCAAAATGAATGCCGACCATCGACCTTATCCAACACAGATAATCTCGTGGGAGCGAACAGCGTGGGCCACAGGCCCAGTCCCCATAGCCCGGACAGGACCACCCTGTATCCGCCTCTCTGTGCCCGAACCTCCGGCGCAAAGTCTTCGAAAATGGCCACTTTGTGATCGCCCAGCCTTAGATTACCCCTTCTGGCACGAGCCGACCGCATGACGAGTTCTCTCTGCTGTAGCCCGCCCAGCCCGACAATGATGGGCCTCGGCTCCCCGCCCACCCCAGGAGCGGTCCCGCCCGCCCTGCAGGCCGATCCACACACAGGAGGGGAGGGGAGGACGCCATTCCCCAGCATTACCTGCAGCAATTCCGGCATGGTCTCAGAGAGACGGCCTTCCCCGCTGCCCTCCGGTACTCCAACAATCCTGATGTTGTAGCGTCTCTCCCGGGACTGTATTTCCACAATTAACCGACTGTAGTTTGGCAACTTCGGCCTGCCTAGCCAGCAGGGAGAGCTCCAGATCCGCCATCTTCTCGCCCTGTAATGAGGCCTCCGCCGTCAGCGCAGCTAGTTCGATAGCACCAGCCGAGGAGACAGCGTGCAGCGACTCCATCTCGTCTACCAACGGGATGACCGCCAACCCCATTTCCTCCGATATCTCCCGACGAAGGCCATCACAAAAATCCGCCAGCACTTTTCTTTGTGTTTCAGCGAAGCGTGTCTCAGACTCTGCATGGAGCCCGGCCATGACCGAGAGCACAGCTTCGCCCATCTCCCCGACACCGGGCGATGGTGCGGCCAGGCCCGGTGGTGGTTTGCTGGCTGGAGCGCTCATGGATCTGGTTTCCACCACCGACATCGCAGAAAGTCGAAAAAAGTTGACGACAGTAGTTGAAACTCGACGACTTAACAAGCAGACAAAAAACAAATAAAAATAAAATAAAGACTAATGGGGAAAAACGTATATTCCGCACGGTAGAAGGGAGCTCACGTGAAACACGTCTACTCCATAATCGCCAAGCTCCGCCCTCCACGTGAGCTAATAGCTAAGTCATCGAAACGTTCACCCAGAGGAAGAAGAAGAAGAGGAAGATGGGATAGGTGAGCCCACAGCTTTGGTGAGTGCACTGCTTTGGCAATCGCTTGGGTGACTGTCTGAGTGACCACCTGTCGGAGTCGGAGTCCCGAAAATGGAACGTGTGTCACGCATCAACAGAACAATGTTTAGTGGATTTCGACAGCATCCTCACGCAAATGAAGGATCGATTAGATCACAAAAGACTGCTGTTTGTTGCATTGCTGGATTTGCAACTGCAGAGGAGGTCATTGAACGTTTCATCAGAAAAGAGCGAAGGATGGATTTCATTTACAAGTGATGGGAGCGACAGGGACACTATTTCCTCCTAAGAAGTAACGTTGTCAATGGTGAGTGAAATTATTTTTTTTATATTTAGTAGCTGTGTGGGGCGGGTCTGTGTTGATTATGATTTAATTGGCTGTATTTTACTGCGTGCGTTGGTATGCTTTCTGCCTTTCTGTGGGTAACAAGCGATTTATTTTGGTCCGCTGTGGCCCTCCCTCCTCCTCCTCTTCCTCTCTCTCCTCCCTCTCTCTCCTCCCCTCATCCTCCTCTCCCCTCCTCCTCTCCCCCTCCTCTCCTCCTCTCCTCTCCTTCTCCTCTCTCCTCTCCCCTCCTCCTCCTCCCCTCTCCTCCTCTCCCTCACCTCTCCCCTCCTCCTCCTCCTCTCTCCTATAGCTATTGATGTGATGTTTGTAAGTGAGGCGTACTCAAAGGTATTTACTACTAGTGCCTGTTGTCTTTAACTGTAGTGTCTGTCTGCTGTCTTCATAACCACACTGTGTCTGTACTTCTTTATTACAATTTGTTATCTCTCCCGACCTCCCCAATTTTTGAACTCACCAGCCACTACTGACACACACATTGGGGGATGTTTTATAAATATAATATAATAATTTGTGCTTCACCTAAAAATGTTGTCAGCAGCCTCCACTGGAGGTAGGGTAAAGCGACGTCTTGAAGCATGTCTGGTATTATGGTCATGTCCATCATTGGTGGGTTTACCTGAGGTACAAATGTTCTTTAAAAACCGAATCAAACTGCATGCTAGTCTCTTGTCCACCCTCGTCCATGACAGTCTAGGTTCCCTCCACACTATTCCTTATGAGTGAGCTGGAGTTTACTAAGCTCTTGCTTTGACGCGCTAGACCAAATTACTGGGCAGTAGTCAAGATGGGACAGGACTAAAGATTGTACTACTATTTTAATTGTTGTATTCGTTAGGAGGCAAGCATTTCTTCTAATGATGGAGATGTTTCTACTCATCCTGGTAACCATGTTATTAATCTGGGTAGACCATAGTAGTGCCTCTGTTACGACCCTGGCTCAGAGGGAAGCAACATAAGGGGGACACAGACATCAACGGTCAAGTTTAAAGTTTCAAGTTTCAAGTTTCAAGTTTCTTTAATAGTTGTCATACAGAAGTACAGAATACTTTCATACAAAATGCTTCTTACTGTTACGCTCCAGAGACTGTGCTAGACAAGATAGTATCAAATAACATAGTATAGCATGTAATTTAGAAGTAGAAAATGAGGTCACAGTGTTCAGTATAGACATATGTACAATGTTCGATGCAGAATAGACGTAACTGAGTTACCATATAATATACAATACTATGCAGTGTACTTATTGAAGATATAATGGTTGTTTGCAAAGTTTGCTGGAGCCACTTCATCCAGAAGGGCACACCCCGGTCAGAGAGCGGACGCAGACACAGAGAACAGTCCTTTCGTATTTATTAAGGATTCTGTTGTTGAGCGATATGCTTCCATCCAGGTCGTAGGGCTGGATCGAGCGATCAAAGATTGAGTGAGTGGTGTTCTGCAACAGATAAGCAGAACACACAATAATTAACAGAGGTACATGCTTATTAATCATAACCTGAACACACAGCAAAATATGCTATCTAGCATATTAGCATTGGCTGCATGGACCAAACATAATGCGCACAACTGAAAGGATGCTATCTAGCATGTTAGCATCGGCCGCATGGACCAAACATAATGCACACAACTGAAAGGATGCTATCTAGCATATTAGCATTGGCTGCATGGACCAAACATAATGCACACAACTGAAAGGATGCTATCTAGCATATTAGCATTGGCTGCATGGACCAAACATAATGCACACAACTGAAAAAGATGCTATCTAGCATATTAGCATTGGCCGCATGGACCAAACATAATGCACACAACTGAAAAGATGCTATCTAGCATATTAGCATCGGCCGCATGGACCAACATAACAAGTAAATGGCAGAATGCAATGGCATCCAGAACACACAACTGAAGAGATGCTATAGCATTATTGGCATTAGCATAGCTCAATTAGCAGCATGAATTAACACAACGTAGCAAACCAAATCATAGTCACACATGCATGTCACAGCATCTCAACACATAAGGCAGGCTACATATGACATGTATCCATCATTACCATAGGCACTATATTTGTAGGCTATTGGTGACTTACTTAGTTCATGAACGCACTCTTACTGGGAAAGCAGACAGCAATGGAACACATGGGGGCAAGATGGCCGCTGTATTTAAACCCATTAGGACCCCTGGGCTGTCCAGAGAGATGCCAGACTATAAATAATAGGACCCCTGGGCCATCAAAGAAGTGCCTGACTGGAAATGACAATACACAGCATAACAAATCATGGGGAATTAGCATAGCATAGCTATTATGTAAACAGTCAAATTCCCTAAGTGGCTACCGAGGTCTCTGATTGTCGCCATCATTTGCCACAGTCGGGTCGGGAGCGTAGGACACTTGTGGCAGGGAGGCATCCCGCCGCCCCATCAGCAACCTGTTTGGTGTCACATAATGGTGGCTTAAGGGGCCGCAACCGGGCAGGAGGTAAGTCTGCCACCATTGGAGCCACCGGCTCCCACCTCCACTTCCTACATCCTGTGCAGGTCCTCTGATGATGCTTG
This sequence comes from Notolepis coatsorum, assembly GCF_963971535.1. Lineage (NCBI taxonomy): Eukaryota > Metazoa > Chordata > Actinopteri > Aulopiformes > Paralepididae > Notolepis > Notolepis coatsorum. The sequence continues at coordinate 125,615,441 of NC_140168.1, read as the reverse complement.
ATGGCCCGTCTTCCCCACAGGACCCAGTACTGGTGCCTGATCTCTGCGAAGACCCTATCGGGCCCTGGGTGGAGTAGGCGGGCATCTACATCCTTGATGAGTTTCGTCACTGCATGGCCAGGATCGAGAACTATGGGGTGGATGTCAGTAGAACAGGAGGTGTCCAGGTGACAAGAGCGTCCACCAATTTGGAGAAGACCCATTGTATGATCCATCTCTGGTGAGAGCGTACTGAGCTTACTACTGGGCAGTACTGGGTTTCCAGCTCTGAGACACTTAAATCCCTCTGGGAAGCAGTCCGCCTGGCTGGTCTTCAGCAGGAAGACTTCGGTGTCATGCAGGTTAGGTTGAGGTAAGGAGGAGTCGGCCGCCGCCCCGTGATGGGTGAACCATGACTCGTCAGACTCATTTACCGCTTCTTCACCCAGCTTGGCAACACATCCTCCATCGAGCTTTTTGATCTCTGCTCCAGTGATTTGAGCCTTAGCTGAATCTCCTACCAGTCTTTGCTCTGTGTTACGGGGCATTGGCATGACTGCTTTGGCAGTGGCTTTCAGTGGTGGCGCGTCCTTTGCGCGGAGCAGAGGCGTGGCGTATCGGAGTGTGTCACCAACCTTCACCCTCTCAGTGCGTGCTTCCAGGATGCCCACAGTCTCGTGGTCCAGACGGGCCCTTACTGCTAGCTTTCCACTTCTAAATGGAAGCACATCAAGCTGCCAGAGACGTTCAACGTGTTGATAGAGGTCGTCCGGTGCAGACTTGAGAGAGGTAAAGTAGCATGAAGTAGCCTGTGACGCAAGACCATCTGGGCCTTGGAGTGCCCAGCCGAGCGCTGTGTGGACTGCTGCGGGTCCACCTTTGGGGCCGAATCTGATGGGTTCTTGGGATGTGATCAGATGGGTGCAGTCTGCACCAATTAGCAGTAGTGGATGCACTTGACTGAAGTCCTGCAATGGGAGCCCCCTCAGGTGGCGATAGCGTTCCTGAAGCGCAGTCACAGGGTAAGACTGCTCGGACAGGGCTAATCGACCTGCTGTGAAGGCGCCCTTCACCAGGTGCTGTTCAGAAGGATGAGTCAGGGAGGCCACATGGAAATCTACAGACTTGCCAGTGAGGCGAGCCACGTCCTGGCGAATCGTCCGCAGTGCGAGGGACTCCACTTCGCCTTTAAGGTCCAGGTGTCGAGCTGCAGCAGGCAGTATTATCGTTCGTTCAGCTCCATCGTCTAGGATCGCATAAGTGTGCAGTGACTTGCTCCCGTTAGTAATGACGATTGGTACCACCTTAAGGTACACCTTCCCTCCTTGTTTGGAGTTGGAGAGCGAGGCACCATCCTTTGGTGTGATGAGGTAGGCACGGGGACCCGGCTTGGCGATGGCGTGGAGAACTCTGAGGTGGACCTCCTGGCACTCACTGCATGGTTTCCTCAAGGTGCAGGCATCTTGCTCATGGCTGGTACGACCGCAATTACGACAACGTTTGCCATTTGCTATCCACTTCTCAACCTTTCCCGGCGAGCATTGGACAATGTCTGGACACTGTGATAGGTAGTGCTCGGCACTCCTACAGAAGAGACACATCCTCTTGAACTTCTGCTTCTTGGCTTCTGATTGAGATGTCTCAGCAGGCTGGTGGCTGTCTTGTTTAGGCTTGGCGGAGCCATAATAAACAGAGAAAGGCTGGTTGCAAGGTCTGGGTGGGGGAACTTGCTTGTCTCTGTTAGAGAACTGTGTCCCTTCCATCCGATGGCGCTGTGCCATTCTCTCTGACAGTCTTTGAGCTTCAGCCTTTACCCTGAGCCAGTCGGCGAGGTCTCGAAGGTCGTACGGGTTTAGGCTGGTCGTGTCGAGGCGACCTCGAGCCTGTAGGTGCTCCACAAAGCCATCTCTCACTTGCGTAGGGAGTTTACACAGGAGCCGGTCCACATGGCCGGTCGACCTGACTTCCATCCCGTTAGGTCCTTCCAGTGATGTGAGCATTCCCACTAGCAAGTCGACGTTAAGGGCGAAGCTCTGGAAGGCTTTGGTATCTCCTGCTTTGAGATCAGGAGCGTTCAGTAGTGCGGCAATCTCGCTTTGTGCAAGCTGATATGGCTGTCCGTATTGCCGCTGCAAGGCCTGCATGGCGGCGGTGTAGGGTTGCGCATAATGCCTGCAGGACTGGGCTATCAGCTTAGCCTCATCTAGAACCAGCTGCTCCATAAGTACACGGTACTTGTAGTGCTCAGAAAGTTCAGTGTGGGCATCGAGTAGGTGGTCCAGCGCCATCTTAAGGTCCGTGAACTCTCTCTCGCTGTCATGGACCAGGTTAGGCAGTTTAGGTACAGGGACTGGCTGCCTGGGAGGCTGGAGAGCGTATGGATCCTGTAGTGCTGTGTACTGGGCCTGACGGACATACTGGACCGGTGGAACTGCTACATGATAATAGGGTGCTGGACCGGGTGTTGGATGCACAAGCTGATAGGCTGGCTGAGTCGATGCAGCAGGCTGAGGCTGATACACTGGTTGTGGATGGTGGCTCAGTTGGTGCAGCAATGGTTGATACATATGCTGAGCAGGGAATACTGGTGGAGGCTGATATGCCCTCGCTGCTGCGACAGCGGTTGTGAATGGTGAAGGCGGCGCTGTCCAGGAGGGTAGTTGATAGGTAGACTGCTGAGGTGCACCTGCTGTATGTTGGCCCACTGGCTGGAGAGCAGCTGCAGTGGGTAACCATCGTGCAGGGTAGAGTGCTGTTGCAGTCTGAGGTTGATAATTAGGCTGTGCAGGCATAGCTGTAGTATATTGATGCACTTGATATGCAGATCTCATTGGCGTAAGCTCATACCGGGTCTGTGCGGCCGCTGGTGTGCTGCCATGCCTGCTCCTCACCATTGATGACACAGGCTGGTTTGACCGGTAGGTAGGCTGGTAACTTGGTACCGTTGGCATTTGCTGGCCCACGTGACCCACTGCTTGCATCACCTGGAAGTCAGACTGTGGCATGACCAGACTCATCGCGGTGGGGGCTGGGGGCCTCGGAGCAGCCCCGAACAGCGGTGCGGAGGTTACTGTCGGCGGTAGAGACTGAGTCGACATGTAGGCTTGCTGCCTTTGGCCCGGTGTACAGGTTGTGGCTTGAGACTGTAACGTTGCAGTTGTTGGGCACAGCAGCGGTATTAGTGGCAGCGAGCTCGACCATGGTGAGCGGTTGGGTGGGACGCTCAGACTATGATGTGACAATGGTGGTGGAAGGCATAGGGGCACGGTAGAGCAAGGTCCTCTTGCGTCAGAGGTGCCACCTGTTAGGCTCCGACTGTGGTGGCTCTGCTCTGATGGGGATGGCGATGTGAGCCCCACACACACTTCCCGCTGGTCAGGCCGGGTGTTAGCATACGGTGATAGGTCCCAGTGTCGCGTCTGATCGACTGCTCCCGGCAATGAGAGGCAGGGAGGGGGCCCGAGCGCAGTGTGGAGCTGGTCACCTGTAGCTGCAAACTCGGTCTGCAGGCTGAGTGACCGCAGCTGCTGTGCGGTGGCACCTTCGCTGTCATCTGGTAGAGACGGTGCAGTATTAGGCATGAGGGACTGTGGTAAACTAACCAGATAGCCTTGCAGGTGTGCTGGAAGCTGTCGCAGCCTTCCTCCTCGTCTTCCATTTTCGTCTGCTGCTGTTCTCTGTGTGTCCATGGCGCCGTCGTGGGTGAAGTTCTCCGGCTCGAAGGACCAATATTGAAGATATAATGCTTGTTTGCAAAGTTTGCTGGAGCCACTTCATCCAGAAGGGCACACCCCGGTCAGAGAGCGGACGCAGACACAGAGAACAGTCCTTTCGTATTTATTAAGGATTCTGTTGTTGAGCGATATGCTTCCATCCAGGTCGTAGGGCTGGATCGAGCGATCAAAGATTGAGTGAGTGGTGTTCTGCAACAGATAAGCAGAACACACAATAATTAACAGAGGTACATGCTTATTAATCATAACCTGAACACACAGCAAAATATGCTATCTAGCATATTAGCATTGGCTGCATGGACCAAACATAATGCGCACAACTGAAAGGATGCTATCTAGCATGTTAGCATCGGCCGCATGGACCAAACATAATGCACACAACTGAAAGGATGCTATCTAGCATATTAGCATTGGCTGCATGGACCAAACATAATGCACACAACTGAAAGGATGCTATCTAGCATATTAGCATTGGCTGCATGGACCAAACATAATGCACACAACTGAAAAAGATGCTATCTAGCATATTAGCATTGGCCGCATGGACCAAACATAATGCACACAACTGAAAAGATGCTATCTAGCATATTAGCATCGGCCGCATGGACCAACATAACAAGTAAATGGCAGAACGCAATGGCATCCAGAACACACAACTGAAGAGATGCTATAGCATTATTGGCATTAGCATAGCTCAATTAGCAGCATGAATTAACACAACGTAGCAAACCAAATCATAGTCACACATGCATGTCACAGCATCTCAACACATAAGGCAGGCTACATATGACATGTATCCATCATTACCATAGGCACTATATTTGTAGGCTATTGGTGACTTACTTAGTTCATGAACGCACTCTTACTGGGAAAGCAGACAGCAATGGAACACATGGGGGCAAGATGGCCGCTGTATTTAAACCCATTAGGACCCCTGGGCTGTCCAGAGAGATGCCAGACTATAAATAATAGGACCCCTGGGCCATCAAAGAAGTGCCTGACTGGAAATGACAATACACAGCATAACAAATCATGGGGAATTTACAACAGTACTAATGTACAGTACTATATAGTGCAAAGCAGAAATGGGATGAGGTACAATTTAGGTACAATTTACAGTAAGGTGTACGAGTTGTAGTGCAATCCTTCATCAATAAATATAAAGTGTGGGGAGTGGGTGCTACAGTGTGTTTGTTTAAAGTGGGTGTGTGCTATAAAGTGTGTGGAGTGGGTGCTACAGTGTGTTTGTTTAAAGTGAGTGTGTGCGTGTGGATGTGTGTGCTATGTGCGTTTGATGGTTGTTGTTGTGTAGTGTTCATTGTTCGTTTAGCAGCCTGATGGCCTGGGGATAGAAGCTTCTTCTGAGTCTTTCTGTGCTCGCCTTGAGACTCCGGTATCGCTTGCCTGACCGCAGCAGTTCAAAGAGGCAGTTGTTCGGGTGACTGGAGTCTTTAATGATTCTCTTAGCCTTGCCCCTGCAACGCTTGTTGTAAATGTTCTGGAGGGTGGGGAGCCCCCCTCCAATTGTGCGTTCGGCTGAACGTGTCACTCTTTGTAGTCTGCTTCGGTCTTGTGCAGTGCTATTCCCAAACCAGGAGGTGATGTTGCCAGTCAGGATGCTCTCTATTGTACATGAGTAGAAGTTCTTAAGGATCTTCTGACTGACTTGGAACTTCCTTAGGCGCCTGAGGAAGTAGAGGCGTTGTCGTGCCTTCTTCACAACACTGTCAATGTGTGTGGTCCATGTCAAGTCCTCGGATATGTGGGCTCCGAGGTACTTAAAGCTGTTGACTCTCTCAACCGGTGCCCCGTCGATGCTGAGGGGGCTGTAGTCCTTGACCCCCGACCTCCTGAAGTCCAGAATCATCTCCTTTGTTTTGCTGACGTTCAGGGAGAGGCTGTTTTCCTGGCACCATCCCGCCAGGACCTTGACCTCTTCCAGGTAGGCCTTATTACAATATCTAGCACAAACAAAAGATCAATGTGATGGAAGGGAGGGAGACACTGCTCCTACAGTGTCTTCCAGTAGCAGAGTGGCAGCATGTGTGGGGCGGGGGAGGGCCTTTTGAGCCCAGACAGGCAGCTTCCCAATTAGCAGCTGATTGCTGCAACACAGGAGACAGTGGCAAACAGCCTGGCACGTAACAACCTCGTCGATAGTGACACCCAACAATTTGGTCTCCTTCACTTGTTCAACACAAGTGTCTTGTAATGAGAGACTCAGTCTATGCTCCGACCTTAAGGCATATTTAGAGCAGAGTATAAATAAATAATAATAAGGAAAATAATGTCTGAGTCAGCAGGAAGGGCGCTAGGGGGCGTGTTGAGTAAAATGAAAGTGTGCACTGACCTTGGGTTTTCAACATATACACAATTATTTGATTCAATGGTGGGTTCTGTTTTGTTTTATGCTGCTGGAGTATGGGATTTTGATGATGCTCCTGAATGTAATGCGATCCAGAACCGGGCCATAAGATACTTTTTAGGAGTCCATAAATACACACCAAAAGGGGCTATAGAAGGGGATATGGGGTGGGATTCTTGCTTGGTCAAGCAAAAAGGTGAAATGGTGAGGTTATGGAACCGCCTGGTCCAGCTGCCAAATGGCAGGGTGACTAAAAAGATTTTTAATTGGGACAGAGCACACGGTCATCCCTGGTCAAGAGAGATGTCTATGATTTTTTCTTCTACTGACTTGAGTATGATTTTTATGAACAATTTGCAGTGTAAGGTTCACATAATTAAAACAAAATTATCAACAATCCATCAGGATAAGTGGAAGGTGGAGATTTTGAAAAAACCTAAACTTAGAAAATATATTGCAATTAAAAATGAGTATTTTACTGAACCTTATGTAATGTTAAACTTAAAGAGAAGACGGAGGTCTCTGTGTGCCCAGTTGAGGTCTGGCACCCTGCCATTGGCTGTGGAAGTGGGTAGATTCCAGGGTAAACCTGAGGAGGAGCGGTTGTGTGTTCTGTGTGATCTGGGAGTGGTGGAGGATGAATATCATTTTGTTTTTTATTGCCCTTTGTACACCACTTTGAGGAGGGCTTTATTTGAAAAAATTCAAATTGCAAACCCAGATTTGTTTTGGCAGTCTGAGAGCTGTATGTTGAGTTGTTTTTTTGTGGAGGACATCTTCGGTTTTGCAGGATTTTTGGAGAAGGCATGGCATCTGAGACAAAACACACTGTATCCTATATAATTGTATTTGAACTCACCTTGTTTTTCTGTTTATTTACATTGAGTACAGCTTGTGTTATATTACGTTTTATTGTATTTTCTTGTATTTTTCTTTTTTTATGGCCATCTTGGTCTATGTCATTTGTTAAGTAATTGGTAAAGTATATTATTATATACTTATTGTTATGTGTCTTGTAAGCCCATATGGGCTGGGCATACATCTGTATGTAAGACACGAAAATAAAAAATATCATATCAAATCAAATCAAAATAAGACATTTTGTTATATTTCATTTTAGTCTGTTTTCAGTTATCCAATTCGATATCAGAAGGGGTGTAAAAAGTACCCAGAAATTATACTTAAAGGCCAACTTGCAGGTTGTATTTTTGTTCAATAAACAATGTGACTAGGGCAACGGTGACTTTCATGAAGAGGGAAAAAAATATTATCGAAATTGACCCAGTTTTAGCGTTTTTATCAAACATTTTGTCGACCAAACCACAACCTCTACGCACATGCATATTTTAATCCATGGTTTCATATCGTGTGTGTCATCTTAATGATGACGTCACACTGGGTACAGGGCAGCAGGGGCTCTGAGACTCACAGTCAGACTGCACGAAGCACAGAGCCTTCTTGTTACTACTAGCCGAGGAGCTAGTCTCTGTTTCACCTAACACTATTGCTCCGTGATCATAGCCATTCATCTCTAAAGCGAACCACTATTTGTAAAAGCCACAACCACGTTACCATATTTGTAATAATGTAAATCATTGTGTTACATATGTGTACATATTGTGTTAGTAGCTAGCTAAGTTAGCTAACATAGCTTAGCTTAGCTTGGTAGCCAGAATTCTCGAAACTCATAACAATGCCAGATTTAAAATGGTTCTCTCCTCTTTGTATACGTTAGTTAGCTCATAGCTATCGTGACTGATGCACCGAGTGGGGCTAAAATCATTTTAAATCGGGCCATGCAAAAGAGTTTGGGGAACGAGGAAAATGTGCAGGTCCTCTTCTCAGACCTGTGGGGCACACATCATGCCGGCTAGCAAGCTACACATCCCGGCATGTTGATACGATTTTAGCCCCACTCGGTGCATCAGTCACGATAGCTATGAGCTAACTAACGTTACAATCTCAAACACCTTATAACTACTACTATTGTCGTGTCCATAAGTTCCCTGGCAGAATACGTGTGAGGACAAAGGTATACAAAGAGGAGAGAACCATTTTAAATCGGGCATTGTTATGAGTTTCGAGAATTCTGGCTACCAAGCTAAGCTAAGCTACATTAGCTAACTTAGCTAGCTACTAATCGTATCAACATGCCGGGATGTGTAGCTTGCTAGCCGGCATGATGTGTGCCCCACAGGTCTGAGAAGAGGACCTGCACATTTTACTCGTTCCCCAAACTCTTTTGCATGGCCCGATTTAAAATGATTCACGACAGTAGACATAATGCTAACGTTAGCAGGAGCCATATAGCCAGCCCAGTAGTACTATGACCCGGACGGGCATAAGGCATATGTTGCCCCGAGTGACGTCACGGCCGTGCTAGCATCTGATAAGCTTTTTTTATTCGCACGTGCATGTTATTCATGCATGGACCTTTTTAACCCTTTCTGGGTGGCATTTCCGGGGTCAAATGGAAATAAATAAATAATAAAATTTGATACCAATGATGTAAACTACCCATAATTGAAGAGTAGGGTTTAACCTGCAAGTTGGGCTTTAAGTGAAAGTATGGGTACCGTCTCAAAATCGGACTCAAGTAAAAGTCAAAGTATCTGGCTAAAAACACACTTGAGTAAAAGTAAAAAAGTCCTACTTTTAAATGTACAAGTAATTCTTTTTAAAGGGATAGACCAGGGGTCTCAAACTCATTCCATCGTGGGCCAAGTTTTCATTTTAACTATACATTGCACCAGGTGAGTTAGTTGAAGAGGTGAGCCAATTAGAGAAATCATCAGCTGGTGTTTAGGCACGGCTGGAATGAAACCAAGCATACACTCTGCCCACAATTGAATGTGTTCTGCGATAGACAATGCTGAAATGAAAGATTTTTTTTTGCATTACAATTATTTAATGCACTTCTCCATTGAAGGTAAACTAACATGGACGGCATTCACATCACAGCATGAATAATATCACAATATTAAAAACAGAATAGTGTATCCTGAATAATATCACAATATTAACCACAGCATAATGGATTAGCCTGAATAATATCACAATATTAAAGGCAGAATACTGGAGTACCCTGAATAATATCACAATATTAAAGACAGAATACTGGAGTACCCTGAATAATATCACAATATTAAAGACAGAATACTGGAGTACCCTAAGTAATATCACAATATTAACCACAGCATAATGCGGATCTGACTGTCTATTCTTCTGATAGCAGGTGTGTAATCAAAGATCCCCGCTTTTTAGTGTTGCACAAGGACGAATCAGCATGGGTATGGGCGGGTTCATTTTCCATTGATGGGGATTTGATTGGCTGTTTAACCTGCGGTCGCAGGATTAATAACGTTAACGTTAGTTTGACCAGATAAACAATTAAAATATACTAATTAAAATGGTTGGACCTGTGAGATTTGTACTTTGTAGGTCTGCATTTTAAATGTAATGAGTAAAATGTATGTTTTCTTTCTCTGAAATGTAATGGAGTAAAAGTACAAAGTATACAAACCTAATAATACTAGAGTAAAGTACAAATCCCCCCCGGGGAGCTCCAGTAGCTCACCGCGTACCTCGAGCGCTATTTCGGCGCCGGGGACAACCGTGCTCGTCACGGATCTGGGGTTTAGCGAGTTCGAATCCCGGACTGCAGCCGTGCCTTTCCCAGAGTGTCTTCCCCCCCATCTGTACCCCTTCAGCCTGTTTCTGTCGGTCATTCTTGACCAGAGTAAATGCGATAAACGCAAAAAAGAGCCAGCGGAATGGCCAAAGTTTAAAAAAAAAGAAAAAAAAAAAAGTACAAATCCCCCAAAACAGTACTTAAGTATTGTAACAAACTACAATTATTCAAGTACTTTACACCCCTCAAATAATTCACTCTGAACTATCTTATTCACTCGTTCTGTGCTCTCAGCGGATGCATACATAGTTGTATCATGAGCATAAATGAGCCATACCTGCACTTTTCAATACATAAGGCATATCGTTTACAAATATAGAGTAAAGGAGGGGTCCAAGACAACTTCCTTGGGGAATATCACACTGGAGTGTTACCATATTTGACATGGAACCATTAAATATCACACATTAGACAAGTAGCTTCTCATCCAGTCAATGGCAGTGTCTTCAAACCCATTATGTGTATAATTTCAATAATAATAGGTTATGATCTATGATGTCAAAAGATGCACTGAAATCCAAGAGCACTGTACTCACAACTAACTTCCTATCGATCAGTTGTAGCCAGCTATTTGTAAGAGATGCAGCGGTGTGTGTGCGTGCGTGCATGCGAGCATGTGGAACACTTATTTTCACATGTCTGGTTGCCATGCAAACAGCTCTCAGATGATTCTGCTTAACCCTTTCACTACCACTACCAAATGGTTAACCCTTTCCCTGCGACAATACAGAAGGTTAACCCTTTCACTGCCACATGACAAAGGGTTAACCCTTTACTATCACACTACAGAAGGTTAACCGTCTGTAGTGTGATAGTAAAGGGTTAACCTTCTGTAGTGTGGAAGTGAAAGGGTTAATGATTGTCTAATGATTGTCTAATCAGTGGCGGCTGGTGAATTCTTCTCCACTAGGGGCGCTATACCAAACATTTTGCAAACATGTACAAGGCACGCATTGGCGAATATTATCACCATTGCCATCGATCAATATATGATCACAGTCAGTCAAATGCAACCACGTTTCCAATAGCCCAACACAAACACGCACAGCTCTCTCTCTCTCTCGCTCGCTCTCTCTCTCTCTCTCTCTCTCTCTCTCTCTCTCAGATCCATTCAATAATAAACACATATGTATATCTTGTCATTTTAAACAAGTTACCTTTCATTGTCTGAGTGGTTATGCCCCACCCACGGCGAAATTAGAGAGAGAGAGAGAGAGAGAGAGAGAGAGAGAGAGAGAGAGAGAGAGAGAGAGAGAGAGAGAGAGAGAGAGAGAGAGAGAGAGAGAGAGAGAGAGAGAGAGAGAGAGAGAGAGAGAGAGAGAGAGAGAGAGAGAGAGAGAGAGAGAGAGAGAGAGAGAGAGAGAGAGAGAGAGAGAGAGAGAGAGAGAGAGAGAGAGAGAGAGAGAGAGAGAGAGAGAGAGATAGAGCAAGAGAGAGAGCGAGAGAGAGAGAGAGAGAGAGAGAGAGAGAGAGAGAGAGAGAGAGAGAGAGAGAGAGAGAGAGATCGCAACTATACCTTGTTAAGTTGAAACGCACAGTGGTCCAGCAGGCAGAAGGGCTTGATAAAGTATATCCACTCCACTGTCCAGACTGTGTTGATGTCCATTGTCCATGCATGTCCAGTTGTCCACACTGCATCCATATAGCTTGTTGTTAACCAACAAGTACTGTGAAGAGCTGTGTCTTTGCCCATTTCCTCGTCAAACAGCCTGCAAACTACCTGGCGTTCTATCGCCCTGCTCTAAGACAAACTCTAACCTTAACCAACTTTGAACGAGTGCCTAAGCTTAACCGTCGAAAGAACTTGCCTTCACGCTCTAAGACAAATAGCTGCATCACAACAACACAGTCTACCAACCTACAAACCAACCTAGAACCTAGAAACTGGCGTTGGCCAATCAGAGAGAGCGTCTCCGCGAAATGCGGCTACGGAAAAAAATGCTGCTACGGAAAAAAATTATAGACGCTGCTGCTTAGACCGCTTCAAATCGCGCCCGGCTTCCATCATAAACATCATATTTCAACGCACAGCGCGTTACGCACTGATTGGCTGCGACGGATACAGCGATCAGTGACGCGCACTCAGAGCGCTAGTGCGTCTAGCCCGGGCAGAGAAATACGGCTAGGAGAAATGCGGCAGGAGAAATGCGGCAGGAGTGAGTCACTTCCTGTTCAGGAAAACAAGTATTTTTTATTTGATATATTAACGTTATATTGTGCATTGGAAACACAAACATACTTAAAATGAGTAAATATTATTCATTTTAAACATGTTTATATTATTTATAGGGCTATAAAACAAAAAACTAAAAAATCATTTTTCTTGTTCTTCTCTCATTTAACCAGGGGGGGGCAGCGCCCGAGCGCCCCTAGTGGCGAGCCGCCACTGTGTCTAATGATTGTCTATGTCCTGATTGTCTCCCCTGTCTTATCAGGCTGCTCTTATTAGCTGCTCTGTAACAGAACACTTCATTAATAGTGCCTGCCCCCCCGCCCTGGCCCCCACCACTGGCCCCTCACATGCTAGCTAGCTGACCGTAGCACATAGCATTGCCCCTGTTAGCAACCCAGAGCTCATATAATCGACCCCCAGAATACTCTAGTCTGCATTCTTGGCATACCTACCACTTTTGTCACAGAGAGACACATGTGTTGCTATCCTTCAGCCAGGATAGAAAAGTTCCATGCAAGCCTTTTACTCAATGAAGGTGTCTGGAGTGAATCTGCTAGCATCTTAGCGTCTGGTAAATGTAATTCAATGATAATATGCTAACTGTCACTTTGTTGACCTCTCTTCCCCCCTCTCTCTCTCTCCCCAGTGCTCAGGTGTCTTGGTGTACCCGCTCGCAGTGTGACTAACTTCCAGTCTGCCCACGATACCGATGTTTCCCTCACCACAGATGTGTATTTTGACGAGAATATGGACCCCATTGACTACCTCAACGCTGACTCTGTCTGGTAAGATGTTAGTAGGGACCGGGTCGGGATACTGCGTTAGGAAGAATTCCTGGTCCAAAAAGTAATTCCAGGCGATGGAAACGACATGAATGAATGAATGAATGAATGAATGAATGAATGAATGAATGAATGAATGAATGAATGAATGAATGAATGAATGAATGAATGAATGAATGAATGAATGAATGAATGAAAACTTTATTAACAGATTGCAGAATGGGTACAATACAGTACGGCTCAATTCACACAATTGTTAACACTTTCAGTGCCACGAGGTGGCGCCAGAGTTAGCGCTTGAATGCCACCATCTGCGCCAATGTTATTGTTAATATCGCCTAATCTATGTTTTAAATTATGGCTATGTGTCTAATCTGCCCGTCGCTTATCAAAGAATCCTTTTCCAGTCAGTGCTGTCAAGGCAGATTGGTTTTTTATCGCTTCATTTCCGTTTGAGAGCATTTTGAAAAGCACCCGTTTTGAGGTAAAAAACAGTCCATTCTGGGCCATTCTATGATAATCGACTTTTACTGGAATATTCCCCTATTTATGAATCGTTTTCAAATAAACGCTAGATGATCAATATTATACGTACACGCACGCCCATTCGAGCCGCGTACGTATCGGCCATTTCCTCTTGGATTTTTACAGTGAAACCGATAGAGCCCATTTCACAAAACAGCTTATATCTTCATCAAAATGAGTCTGATTATCCTAACACTGATAACATAGATTCCTTACCTGACATCAGATGGTATCCAACTGGTATATTCCAATTCCTGATCACCATTCGAAAAAATCGATAAGTGTATAGATCCAACGTGATACAGTAGAGTAGAACACACAAGGTTGCGATTTCCGTAAAAACTAAATCGTCAGTGCGTGCCACAAATTTACAAAATAAATGTCTTTCCTGTTTTAGACGTCGCTCTTTTATTTTGAAATCCCCCGACCGGAAGTGTTATCGTTGTTTGTTGCTAGCAGTATAACTTGTGTTGTCCGGTTCTGTGCTTTTGAGCTAACGTAACGCTAGTTTCTAAAGGAGTGGAGAGAGAGAGACCACGGAGATCGATGATGAGGAGGATTTTAATCGGCAGGAGAGAGAGAACGTGTCAAAGCCGTATATAATATGGTGTGCGCAGCTCAAACTACTGTTGTATCAAATTAATTGATTGATGTTTAACTTGTCCCTGTGTCCAGTCCTTTCGACTAGCAAACGTTGTCTGTATTTAACATTACCTCAGGATACCACTGTCTTATTGTAGCAAAAGTTGTCTGTATTTAATGTTACCTCAGGATACCACTGTCTATTGTATTTAGTTGGTTAGCTATTTAGCTAATGTTGATAGCATTGAATAGCATCAATGCTAGCTGGCTGGCTACAGCTCAACACCAGCCATGGGAATACTATTTACTAAATTATGGAGGCTTTTTAATCATCAAGGTAAGAGAGGATTTGTCATGATCAACTGAAGGCGTATGCTATGAAAAAGTATGTGCTTGGCTACTACTTGGGTTTACAGAAAAAGGCCCGCTATGTGATGCTAATCTCTAGCTAGTATCGTGTATTTCATCACAGTAGCCTCCCGGTGTTTAATATACACTTCTAGCCAGGACATATCTGGACATATAACCAGATAGCAAAAAATCGTTGAATCAACATTGTGTTTTTGTCAGGCTGAAGATTGGAATCAACATTTATATCAGACATAGAAAATGGCATTGAAAGTGCTCGCTATGATCAACATGGAAAGAACATTGGATTTTCAACCAAAATTTAGAAATTTCTATTTTAAAGCCGACAATGAATCAACGTTGATTCAACTATGATATGATCAACATTGAAATAATGTAGTATTGCATCAACATTGATTCAACTATATATATATATATTGCATTATACATTGAAATAATGATATTATTGAATGACCATTTCAGCACTTTTTCAACCTTCCTCTGTATGCTTTTAATATGCCTCATTAATAAAGAAAAATAATCACTTTACATCTAAATTATATTATTAGTTGTAGTTCCACCGGGAGCATGCTAAAAGGTGTCTACTAGTGACATTACTGCCATATGCAACACCAAATAGAGTAAAGTGATTATTTTTGGCTTAAATGAGACATATTAAAAACATACAGAGGAAGGTTGAAACATGCTGAAATGGTCCATATGCTTTACTGCAGTGGTTCTCAACCTTTTTATACAAAGACCTCACAGAAAAAATATTTGGGGACTCCAAACTTGATTATAATTATGCCATTCTAGGTGAATATTCGAAAATATGTTGCAAGCTTGTAGATCGGCTATTTCCAATTTTTTTTTCTTCAAGAAACCAAGGTTGAGAACAGCTGCTTTATGACATGCTCTATGAACAAAGAAACAGACAATGTATTGCTTTAACCATTTATTAAAGCCAATTCATTTGCACATACATATTCTCTTTGAAATGCCTGAGTTCAATTTGGATTTAGTATCACCAGGCGTGCATGAGAACAGATAATGAAATCTACTGTAATGTACAGTAGCGTTTTTATTTTATCAGGGTGGCACCATTGAAACAATTTAATGATGCGTGTCCCTTCTCTTTCTATTAGACTTCGATGCCAACTACGCACGTGGCTCCAGATCAGCTGACTTCAGCTGACTCCCCCATACACAATGACCGAATAATAACAGTTATTGAAAATATTCATACAGAACTCTGAACCTTCGCACATACATATTCTCTTTGAAATGCCTGAGTTCAATTTGGATTTAGTATCACCAGGCGTGCATGAGAACAGATAATGAAATCTACTGTAATGTACAGTAGCTTTTTTATTTTATCAGGGTGGCACCATTGAAACAATTTAATGATGCGTGTCCCTTCTCTTTCTATTAGACTTCGATGCCAACTACGCACGTGGCTCCAGATCAGCTGACTTCAGCTGACTCCCCCATACACAATGACCGAATAATAACAGTTATTGAAAATATTCATACAGAACTCTGAACCTTCGCACATACATATTCTCTTTGAAATGCCTGAGTTCAATTTGGATTTAGTATCACCAGGCGTGCATGAGAACAGATAATGAAATCTACTGTAATGTACAGTAGCTTTTTTATTTTATCAGGGTGGCACCATTGAAACAATTTAATGATGCGTGTCCCTTCTCTTTCTATTAGACTTCGATGCCAACTACGCACGTGGCTCCAGATCAGCTGACTTCAGCTGACTCCCCCATACACAATGACTGAATATTTTCAATAACTGTTATTATTCGTACAGAACTCTGAACCTTGAACCCCTATAGAATCTTCCAGGAAGTGTTGTTTTCCAAAATTCCAACGCAGAATCAAATCTAAAAGTAAAATCTATCTAAAAACACTTTTACCTATTGCTAAACTAAGTATAATACTTCAGAGTATTATAGAGACCAGTGATGCCGGTAACGCGTTACTAAGTAACGCGTTATTGTAATCTGATTACTTTCCCCCGAAAATAGTAATCTAACGCGTTAATCTTTAAAAGCCAGTAATCTGATTGCAGTTACTTGTCCAAGTGGCTGTGCATTACTATTTCGTTACTATCTCATCATAAATTCATAATGCAGGCGGAATGCAGTATTTTATTTCGTTTTCGACAGTCAAAAATACATTTTTGAGCTGTTTTTCTTATTTGGGAGTGACGTGGTGTGGCAGTGAAAGGGTTACACAAGAATGTGTCCTCGCGGCGTGACTGGACTCTCTGTCTGTGAGTGACTCTGCTTTGGCCCAATCACATTCCCCATCCACAGTCTGCGAATCAGAGGCAGAGTAGGGCGGGTCTTCACAGCACGTCATGTGACATATGCGCCAATCGTCTGACAGCAGGGCTCCGTTGCATTCGTCTGAGAATTCCACCCCAAAACGCTTGTCTAAACGAAGTGAAACCGCAAGAAGACTAGAGAGACATTTATAAAAACAATTTAATAGTTACAGTTGATATAATTGAATAGTTCAGCCTGCATTTGTTAGATGTGAATGGATACACTGGTTTTGTAAAACCACTGGCTGGCTGCTCTAATGCTCTCCCACAGTTCTCCAGGTGGGAGAACACGAGTGACAGAGAGAGGGGAGAGAGACACACACACACACACACACACACACACACACACACACACACACACACACACAAGCACAAGCACACGCACACACGCGCACACACACACACACATACACACAGAGAGGGAGAGAAGGGATTATATTATAATAATAATAATAATAATAATAATTATTATTATTATTATTATTATTATTATTATTATTATTATTATTATTATTATTATTATTATATTAGAGATGTAGGCTGTCTGGGTGGGGTTGGAGAGAAAGAGGCATGGGGTGAGAGAGAGAGAGAGAGAGAGAGAGAGAGAGAGGGGTGAGAGAGAGAGAGAGAGAGAGAGAGAGGGGTGAGAGAGAGAGAGAGAGAGAGAGAGAGAAAAGCTCTTATTTGCCAGATTTACAGTTAATTTACATGTTAAAGAGAGACTGCTTGTATGTTTATAGAGAGACATTTATAAAAACAATTTAATAGTTACAGTTGATATAATTGAATAGTTCAGCCTGCATTTGTTAGATGTGAATGGATACACTGGTTTTGTAAAACCACTGGCTGGCTGCTCTAATGCTGTGAGCATCATAGACTGTTGATTTACCATACTTGATGGTACAGAAGCTGAAGCACTAGTTTAACAATTTACGTTATGTGCAGAGAAACAAGTTAAAAACAATTTATGCACTTTCAATAAAGCGTTTAAAAAAAACTGTTGGGGGAACGACGACGACTTCGTAACCTAGTTACTTTCAAAGTAACTAAGTTACTCTGATAATCAAGTAATCAGTAAAGTAACTTGGATTACTTTTTAAATGAGTAATCAGTAATCAGTAATCGGATTACTTTTACAAGTAATCTGTGGCATCACTGATAGAGACACATTAGAGATGTACATCTATATAATATATTCACATCCACACTATAAATAGCATCCATTAATCCATCATTAATCATCACTCCATTCAGACTACCGACTACTGACAACCTTCTGAACTTGAATAAGCATGCAAAACCAACAATTAGCATTTCAGCCAAAACGTTTCTCTTTTGTTCTCACCATTATAGACTCTGTTTAATGGGAATCGAGTCAATTACAATGACTGACAGAGAGGAGGGGTGTGGGTGGGGTGGTGGGGGAGCAAATAGGGGGTGGTCAGGAGGGGGGCTGAGTCTAAACTAGGGGTGGTCTGGAGGGGGGCTGAGTCTAAACTAGGGGGTGGTCCTGAGGGGGGCTGAGTCTAAACTAGGGGTGGTCCTGAGGGGGGCTGAGTCTAAACTAGGGGGTGGTCCTGAGGGGGGCTGAGTCTAAACTAGGGGGTGGTCCTGAGGGGGGCTGAGTCTCAACTAGGGGTGGTCTGGAGGGGGGCTGAGTCTAAACTAGGGGGTGGTCCTGAGGGGGGCTGAGTCTCAACTAGGGGTGGTATCGAGGGGGGCTGAGTCTAAACTAGGGGGTGGTCTGGAGGGGGGCTGAGTCTAAACTAGGGGGTGGTCTGGAGGGGGGCTGAGTCTAAACTAGGGGGTGGTCCTGAGGGGGGCTGAGTCTCAACTAGGGGTGGTCTGGAGGGGGGCTGAGTCTAAACTAGGGGGTGGTCTGGAGGGGGGCTGAGTCTAAACTAGGGGGTGGTCCTGAGGGGGGCTGAGTCTAAACTAGGGGGTGGTCCTGAGGGGGGCTGAGTCTCAACTAGGGGTGGTCCTGAGGGGGGCTGAGTCTAAACTAGCGGGTGGTCTGGAGGGGGGCTGAGTCTAAACTAGGGGGTGGTCCTGAGGGGGGCTGAGTCTAAACTAGGGGGTGGTCCTGAGGGGGGCTGAGTCTCAACTAGGGGTGGTCTGGAGGGGGGCTGAGTCTAAACTAGGGGGTGGTCCTGAGGGGGGCTGAGTCTAAACTAGGGGGTGGTCTGGAGGGGGGCTGAGTCTAAACTAGGGGGTGGTCTGGAGGGGGGCTGAGTCTAAACTAGGGGGTGGTCCTGGAGGCTAAATTAGGGGGTGGTCCTGGAGGCTAAACTAGGGGCTAAACATATGCACACACGCACGCATGCACGCGACAGTAGGGCGGGCCATACTTTTTTTTTTTTTGGAAAATCAATCGAGTGGGGTGTCTAAAATATGTTTTTTTTGTGGGGAATTCAAATATGGGATTATTTTTCTAATCGGATAACTCCTACCTACATTGTTTTGGATTTCAAAATGGCTGATTTGACAATTTTTCACCCCTTGGCCATACATGGATGCCAACATGAATCTGAAGGAAATCCTAACATGCAATGTGTCTAAATGATGTGTTTCTTAATGGGGAATTCAAATATGAGTTCATTTTTGGGATAGGATAACTCTAACCTACATCATTTTGGATTTCAAAATGGCCGATTTTACCATTTTTCACCCCTTGGCCATACATGGATGCCAACATGAATCTGAAGGAAATCCTAACATGCAAGGTGTCTAAATTATGTGTTTCTTAATGGGGAATTCAAATATGAGGTAATTTTTGGGATAGGATAAATATAACCTGCATCATTTTGGATTTCAAAATGGCTGATTTTACCATTTGAACCCATTGGTATTGTATTACAAAATTGCAAAGATAAAAAATATATGGGAAATCATTTATAATGACAAAGCCATCAAATGTATTAACAAGTGAACTGTATATAACTGGATACAACTCCAAAGATCAATAATAATAATACTAACAATAATAAATTGTATTTGTAATGCACACAAACACCTAAGTGCTAAATCTCGATCTCCTGACTTCTTGAACTTTGCCAGGTTCCAATATCTTGATTGGACTCATTCTTGGATGGCAAGATCTCCTACTGTACTGCTTTAGCCACCAACCTACAAACACAAACTTAAAGTCAACGTCAGCCATAAATAGGTGAGCTCTTTCCAGAACTACTCAGCAGAAACCTCTGTAACCATTTTAACAAACGTCTCAATGTATTGAGAAAATCCATGGGGCTCCATCAATCCTCTATCTTCTTAAATTTGATCAGGTTGCACAAGTCCTGCTTGGATTCATTCTTGGACATCAGCCTCCTGCTGGTCTCCTGAGCCCTGATCCCTCCATCCCTTTTTTCTTGTGAAAAGTACTTAGCAGAGGCCTCAGTCACCATTTTAACAACCCTCTCGATGCTTTGTGTGTGGCAAGGCCAGTCGAGAACCTCCATGGGGGTGTTGATTAAGTTCTTCACCTCGGAGGTGCTTAGGGAGCAGGTGAGAGGTGGCTCTGACACATCTTCTGACCAGCTGATTAAGCCACCAATGCTGGAAGCGTCACTATTGATGTGAGGTGTTCTTTTTTTTTTTTTTTTTTTATTCATGTTTTTAACCTTCATGTTGAACCAACATGGATAATACACTCCAATGATGAATTCCACAATGCATTGTAGATTATTCAGGTTCAAATGGACAGAATATAATGTTTTAAGTACACATTTTAAGACTTTTTTTTATTAACTCTAAAGAAAGACCATTACTGTGTCAAAACTAATCAACAAACAATACCATCAAACAAATTAGCTAAATGAATTGTCAAATATTGACTAAGAAATAAATATCATCCCGCATATCATTGCAAGGCTATTTTCACAATATTTCTATGCCAAGCACACATCCAAGCAAAAAACTAAATAAATGCCTCCACTCCTACAATTCAGACATTATAAACACTTAGATTTCAAACAATAAATTTAAGAAAATACAAAAATGTTCACCATCTTTTGACGGACTGTTTCGTCCTTCAGTGCAGCTTCAGCCTCATCAAACTGCTCCTCATTGGTGAGTGGCAGCACGATGGGGAAGTTCTCTTCTCTCTGTGATTCAGGTCCAGCTCCGTGATCATTAAAGGTGGATTTAGCCATTTCAGTCTTCAGAAACTGAACGTCATGTGAAATTTGCTTCACCTCCACGAGTAGCTCTGCAAGCATCCTGGTGTTTTTGTTGGCAGCAAGGTCTTGAAGAAAAACAATTGGTTTTACATAAAATTTCAAGGATAGATTCACCATTTCAATCATTTAGAATGACACTAAGCAACTCTGTGATAGCTTAAGTCATTGCACCCCTAACTTATAGTAACCATTAAGTGCTTAAATATTAAGCCTATAAACACCATGACAAATTACATGAAAAAAAACAGTGACAAAGACTGTAAAGTCACAAGGGACATGTTTCTCAATGCATCAGAAAGTGATACTTGCCTTGTAACATTTGACTGGGCTCTCCATGGAATCTTCCCCGTGGCGTTTCAGGAGCTGAAGCTGAAGAAATCAACATGGCATCAGCATTGCACATTAGGTCATTGTGTATGGGGGAGGCGGGGGGTAAAGTGGAATATAGGCATCTTTACCCAGGCGATGTGAGCTGAAGTCAGCTGATCTGGAGCCACGTGCATAGTTGGCATCGAAGTCTAATAGAAAGAGAATAAAGGACACACATCATTGTTTACATTGAACACGAATTATGGAATTTTACCCAAAAAAACAACATTTAAGATGAGAAATACCATTCCTTGCTCGCTCTGATGGCACAGTGTGGTAGGGGCTGGAGTTATACATTGGCTTTCCTAGAGAAAGAGCGACAGAATTAACAAAATAAGGTAAGCACCATCAAAGTATCAATGAGCACCATATACAGTAGCAAGTGTACCTAGCTTCATATACCTAGCACATGTCTGGTGGTAAAAAACAAAACATGATTTGAGAATGTGTTAGTTAACTCACCTTGATATCCTTGGGGGTGGTGATGATTGCCAGCTAATTCTAAAAAGAAGACAATCAAAATATTCTATGTCAGTCTTTCATAAGTTACAGTATGTCATGGCACAATAGCCAAGGCACAGCAACTATTTAGTGATGGCTAATAAAATAGTCACAAATGTATAAAAAGGCTCTTGTTGACACAGGGACAAAAGATATACCATTCCTTACTTGTCCAGTGTGGTTCCCTCCTGAAATGGATTAAAATAACCGTAATTAATCACTGTAAAATACAAGTTCTCATATAATATCATGCCAACATTAACAGCTCATTGCAAAAAAAAAACTTTACATTTCCACCGATTTAACTAACATTTCCAGTCAGTAAGGTATCCAGTAAGGCAGGACTAGTAATCCAACCGCCACCTATTGAAACAGACTGGAGACACAAGAGTGGCTGAGAGAATCACATAGCTATATCTAGTTTATTAATCTACTTACCATCATTGCAGTGGTCCATTGACTCCAACTGTGCCAAGAAGCTTCCACCAAAGCCTAAAATGAGAGAACACAACAAAACATGAACAATGAATGCTATCAAAAGCACATTTACAATCTGTCCACCGGCTCCACCCTGACTTAGTAGTGTGAAGTGATTCACTTACCATTATTAGGCTGGTTATTCTCCGAGCAGCTTCCTCCAGAGACCGAGCAGCTTCCTCCAGAGACTAAAAGAAGGGAACACAAGACATGAATAGTGGACACTGTAACTTTTGAACACATAACCTGACTGATATGTTTGGATGTATTGACAGAGGAACTAAATGCTTGTAAAGCTCTCATGCAACTACATTTTGTTCTGCCATGTTAGTAAATAATGACATACCACTGCTTGCATTTGATGTTGGCACCGAGGGGTACTGGCTGGATTCTGGCTGCACTGTATTAATAAATAAATGGAATTATACATGGCAATACTTAAAGTAGGTGTAGCAGTTAGTGTCATAACTGACAAGTGTCACCACTATACCTGGGAAATGAACATCAGGTGGCTTGGCATATCTTTGCTTCACACTGCTGTTGTCTGGCTCTTCATCTGACTCCACTGCGTGCATACGATTTGTCCTAAAAAAAAACATTTAACATTCCCAGGCTCCCAGGATAATTCAATTAATTGAGCAATCCTTGAGACACTGTTCAGGAGCCAGCCCATGGCCCATTTCTGTTTAACCAAAAACTATCACGAGGAATTCAACTGTACCTTGCTCTTCTTTTCCGACGTACATCTGCTTCCTCTTCAGATTCTAAATCAGTGGTTAGACATCCAGTAGTCACGTACTTGTCTTCATGTTGCTTGGCCTTTACAAATGAGTCTGTAAAAGAACAAGCAGAAAATACAGCATGACATTAATAAGAAGTATGAGGAACAATTCACATCAGACAACAATAGCAGTGACTATACTTACCACAAGTAATTAAGAGCCGAATTTTGTCATATGTGGTCCATCCTTCACAGGGCATCATGTTTTCTTTAAGGGCCTTTGAATAATTTGTGTTTTTTGGGGGCCATAATAATGTACCTTCCGTTGGATTGAACCAGCTGGCAAGAACTGTTGCAGTTCCGCCATTTGGAAACAGTACAACGCCCCAGAGCACCGCCTCACTTTCCATTCTGTGTACAATAAATTTAATTTGAATATTAATGATAAAAAAATTATAATGACAAAAACATGAATCATAAGATGTCTACTGCAGATGAGCTATTGGAATAGCTATGAGGCTATTTCCCTCTGGATACAGAACACATTTACGTTTAATAAAGCTAATTTTACCAACCCCGATCTCATCACACAACTCTCTAACCTTGTATGTACCTATGAGGGAGGACTCGCAGGGATAAGTGTAATATAATTCTTGGTGTCTGAACGTTCTGTAGATCACATAGACCTCACCTTCTTCCTGGACTATATTCTGCACTACTGCAATTGTATCTCCCACCTGAATACAATTATCCCCCTGCTTTGTAGACAAGGTAAAACGACAACTGGAGACCTTTGTGTACTGTAGAGCAACACTGAAATGTTGAGGAAGTGGACCATCAGTATGAATGTGCTGTAAAACTGGTTGATCTGTTGCTAATGGAACCTCAACATGTGGCATTTCTGACAGCCTTTTGACTACCTGTTGTAGAGGTTGGTGTGGCTTGCGTAAAAGATGCTTTATTTGGCCAAGATAATTCTCAAAAGGGAACCCTGAAACATTATCTAAAGGTCCAAATTGTTTGTATTCATCTGCTAAATGTATAAGCTGGTGGACACTGAACACAATCTCACCCGTACCATACAACTGTCCAAAGTGGCCCACAAAGGATATCATTAATCTATGTGCAAATTCAACCATTTGGCCAGAAGTTCCAGGAGACAAAAACAAATACATGGCCACTGAAAACAACATGAAGTTGTCATAAAACTCACTGGGAAGGCAATCCTTCAGAACTACAGGACCCCACCCAGGTGGCCAAAAAGTTCTGTCCCATTAATGGCCTGTATCCGGCAGGCCGGAAGAAATTAGTCGGCCCAAGTCCGGTTGCCAGAGTCGGCCAAGTAGGCGGCAATGACTGACTGGCCGATTCCAGCCCGAGTACACTGGGCCAGGTCCGGGGTTACCGGAAGCGGTGAACGTCCGGAATTGGCGGAATTGGCCCAGTAGGCGGCAATGACTGACTGGCCGATTGCGGCCCGAGTACACTGGGCCATGTCCGGGGTTGCCGGAAGCGGTGAACGTCCGGTTGCCTAAAGCAGCCCAGATGCAGCCCAAACACACTGGGCCAGGTCTGGTTGCCCGAAGCCTAGCCGACACTGCCAATGCAATGGTACTACACAGTAAATTCCGCAGAGTACATTTGACTCAAACTGAGTACATTTGATTCAAACTGAGTAAAGAAATTTTACTCAGTTTGAGTGAAATGTACTCAGTTTGAGTCAAATTTACTTTGCAGAATTTACTGTGTACCCAGTATTCTGCCAGAGCTACTCCACTATCTGCCTATGACCATACATTACCGGAAATACAGTAGGAAATGGTTGATTAGTAATACAATGCCACATATTTAAGGACCCTTCCCTTTACCAATGGAGTATTGGCATGTCCCTCATTGAACAATTCAGAAGTTTACATGCTGTCTCCTACCTCACTGAAATATATTCTCAGTGTATGTGCACATTGTACACAATATACACCATTCTGCAGTGAAGCTCAAATATCAAGTAAAGTAACAATTACCCCCATACATGCTACTTTTTCCAGTTAAAAATGACAACTTGAATAGATATTTAAACATTTATTAACAAAAAAATATCACATCCTCCTCTCTGAACCCAACGACAAAGCCTCCAATGAAATAAACCCATTGTTCCCCTGCAACAGCTTCTCTCACAGGGGATCTTTGATTAAACACCTGCTATCAGAAGAATATAGACAGTCAGAAAAAAAGTTCACTGTTTACTACTTAAGTACATTTAAAAGTAGAAACTTTGACTTTTACTCAAGTGTGTACTTTCACTTAAACTTTCATGTTAGTCTAGCTTAGCAACATTTTTTAGGAGAATTAATACAAAAACCGAGTGATATGGCCGTTCAGTTGTAAATGAAAGCCTGCATTTAGTAAGACGTTGTTTATAAATGTCTTTTGGTTTGGTTATGAATGAATGACAGCATCTCTATAGCACAGCTCTATTACTAGGACATAAAGTGCTTTGGAATGACTGTATACATCATTCACAACGGGTGGCCCCAGCAGGAATCAAACCCCTAACCGTGACAGTGTTAGTGCCATGCTCGGAGTGCCAAGCACAAGACCCCAATGTTATGCGGGGCTCTGCTCATAGGCGGGCGGCTCGTGGCGTGGCTCGTAGTCCTGGTTGTAGAAGCAACCGTCGCCCTCCATGGAGACCCCCCTCCTCCCGCGTCACCCCAGCGAGGTGGCGGGTGGCGACCCTGACGAGGTGAGCCATGGTGGGGTGGCGGGGGGCCGGCAGGGGGAGGCCCCTGGCCCTGGGGGGGGGCTCCGGAGAAAAGCGCCAGGGGGCCGGGCCGGGAGGCGCCCCTGGGGCACCCCGGGAGGCGTGGGCATAGCCTTACGGACCACGGGGGAATAGGTGACGTGGGGGCGTAGCGTGGCGGGGGTCTGGGGGAGCTGTCGCCGGCCCCGGCGAGGCGTGCTGGTCCCCGACGTGGAGGGGACGGGACTTCCACTCACTGCCCTACACGAAAAGTGAAAAAGGCAAATAAAAAGAACGAACCACAAATTCAACGACAGAAGAGAAGAGGATGAGATAGAGAGAGAGAGAGAAGAGAGAGAGAAGAGAGAGAAGGAAAGCAAGATAACAAAATACAACAAGAGCCACAGTATGGAAGCAAATGAGTGACAGAAGTATTTGAATTTGATCAGACACCGAATTTATAGCATTGAAAATAATTACTTTGAAAACATGTATCTGAATTGAATTTATAGCATTGAAAATAATTACTTTGAAAACATGTATCTGAATTTTTTCAGACACCGAATTTATAGCATTGAAAATAATTACTTTGAAAATCATGTATCTGAATTTTTTTGCTCCGAATTTACCTATGTGAAATAAAAATTCAATGTAAAAAATTCGAATGTATAATAAAATTCAATGTAAAAAATTCGATGCATAATTGCGGTGTATAAAATTCGATGTAAAAAACCATCATCCGGGTTACCCAGACAGGATAAGCAATCGAGCCTGGATGCAATCGAATTGACTTCTGGCCTATCACTGCACGGCTTTGTCAGTCATGTGATCACACCAACCCGGGAGAAAGATGGCGGTATATATACATACGTTGGGGAGAGAATATACATACGGTGGGGAGGAGACTGTACATTAGGAGGGGGTGGGAGAAAATATACACATACGGTGGGGAGGAGACTGTACATTAGGAGGGGGTGGGTGGGAGAGAAATATACATACGGTGGGGAGAGAATATATACATACGGTGGGGAGGAGACTGTATATTAGGAGGGGGTGGGAGAGAAATATACATATGGTGGGGAGAGAATATATACATACGGTGGGGAGGAGACTGTACATTAGGAGGGGGTGGGAGAGAATATATACATACGGTGGGGAGGAGACTGTACATTACGAGGGGGTGGGAGAGAAATATACATATGGTGGGGAGAGAATATATACATATGGTGGGGAGAGAATATATACATACGGTGGGGAGGAGACTGTACATTAGGAGGGGGTGGGTGGGTGGGAGAGAAAATACATATGGTGGGGAGAGAATATATACATACGGTGGGGAGAAGACTGTACATTAGGAGGGGGTGGGAGAGAAATATACATATGGTGGGGAGAGAATATATACATATGGTGGGGAGAGAATATATACATACGGTGGGGAGGAGACTGTACATTAGGAGGGGGTGGGTGGGTGGGAGAGAAATATACATATGGTGGGGAGAGAATACATACGGTGGGGAGGAGACTGTCTATTATATGTATATTTCTCTCCCACCCACCCCCTCCTAATGTACAGTCTCCTCCCCACTGTATGTATATATTCTCTCCCCATCATATGTATATATTCTCTCCCCACCGTTCTCTTGGTGTAAAAAGTTTAAGACCAGGGTGAGGCCAGGCTATGGATGGCTTTGAAGGTGAGGAGTAGTGTTTTGAAGTTAATGCGTTCCTTGATCGGGAGCCAGTGGAGGGAGTGGAGGACAGGAGTGATGTGTTCGCGGGACCGGGTGTTAGTGAGGAGGCGGGCAACTGAGTTTTGGACCATCTGCAGTTTATGGAGGGAGCGGGAGGTGATGCCAGTGAGGAGGGAGTTACAGTAGTCCAGGAGGGAAAAGATGAAGGCGTGTATGAGGGATTCAGCGGCAGGGGGTAGAGGCAGTGACGGATTTTGGCAATGTTGCGGAGGTGAAAATATGAAGTTTTGACAATGGAGCGGACATGGGGTCAAATGAGAGGGTGGGGTCGAGGATGACACCGAGGTTGCGGACTAGGGGGGAGGGGGTGATGGTGGAGTCATTGATGGTGAGTGTGATGTAATACAATAATGTATACTGTAGCATTACAAACAATTTGACAGCCAGGTCCTGCACCTCCGTTCTTGTCCTCTAGGAGCCATCGCAGCATGGCCAAGACCTTCCTCATCCAGCATACTGTCCGCGTGTAACTTATTGCCAGCGGAAGAGTGCAAGAATGCTTCCGCATTCGTCACCGCACGCCAGTACGGTAATGCGCCTTTCCTTTCGCCCCACTCAGACAAATGCATGTAGTACATTGCAACACAACGCAGCATTTCCACGGCTGTCTTTAACTAGCAGGACGCTAGTGGGCTAGTCGCTAAAATATATAATTGTACCAACACAGATATTAGGCAGTACACACATTGTCCTGCAATACATGTACAGTGAATGCACAGCTACATTCGCCATATATTTCTATCGCTGCTGCGGTCTACAGTGAAATGCAATATTATTATTATTATTGTAAAGATTATCATTACAATCGCAGCCTGGAGGCAATGTTACAAGTGTACGAGGGTTGTGTGCAAAGAGCACAGCCTCTCAATTTGCACAACGTGCACAAAATAATAATTGTAATGATCTTTACAATAATAATAATATTGCATTTCACTGTAGACCGCAGCAGCGATAGAAATATATGGCGAATGTAGCTGTGCATTCACTGTATGTATTGCAGGACAATGTGTGTACTGCCTAATATCTGTGTTGGTACAATTATATATAAAACGATATATATTTTAGCGACTAGCCCACTAGCGTCCTGCTAGTTAAAGACAGCCGAGGTTGAGTAGTTTCTTCTGATATCACTTTCAAACTCCAAGTGATTCGTTGCAATGTACACGGAAAGGCTGCGTTGTGTTGCAATGTACTACATGCATTTGTCTGAGCGGGGCGAAAGGAAAGGCGCATTACCGTACTGGCGTGCTGTGACGAATGCGGAAGCATTCATGCACTCTTCCGCTGGCAATAAGCTACACGCATACTGTCCTTCTGAAGCTCTGAAGTCATTAGTGGCCATGAACCTAAAGAGAGAGAGCGAGAATACGTTAGTAGATAGTCTAAGGCCAGTGATTCTCAATATTATTTTGCATATCTAGGACCTCTAATTTAGTCCATGTCATGCACATCTACATACAATATACTGTAGCATTACAAACCATTTGACAGCCAGGTCCTGCACCTCCGTTCTTGTCTTCTAGGAGCCATCGCAGCATGGCCAAGACCTTCCTCATCCAGCATACTGTCCTTCTGAAGGTCTGAAGTCATTAGTGGCCATGAACCTAGAGAGAGAGCGAGAATACGTTAGTGGATAGTCTAAGGCCAGTGATTCTCAATATTATTTTGCATATCTAGGACCTCTAATTTAGTCCATGTCATGCACATCTACATACAATATACTGTAGCATCCATCAACACAGGATGACTCTTTCCAGCTGTTGAAATGAAAGTCCCAGATTGAAAAGTATATATATACACAGTCACACACAATAAAACATTTTATACATCACTTACAAGCATGACCACTTGAAGATCTTGAAGACTTGGTAGATCTTGACCGTCTTGGGAGAGAGAGAGAGAGAGAAGGCATTACAGGATGACTCTTTGAAAATGATGTCCCAGATTAAAAAGTATATATTATATATACACAGTCACACACACAATAAAAACCACGACCACTTGAAGTATATCGGTAGTTGTTATTGAGCTGTCTTCTGCTTTCATGTCGTTGTTGAGAGACAGCACTGTAACAGTATTTGCTACATTAACAATGAAATTATATATTTTATAATTAAATTAAACCATGAAAGATCTGCGTGATATGCATTGGTTAGCTAACGTCAGTATTCTACAGTCTAGGCTTGCTAGCAGTAGTGCTTGTAGTTTACAGATCCCGCCAGTTTCATAATATCGAGCAAATAACATTACAGTAGACTAGTCACTGAAACACAGACTAAACAGCATTTATATCAGCAGCACGCATTACTTATAAATAATAAAATATATGTGTTGCACAATTACCTGAGATGAGAACAGTTGGTGACAACGTGAGGCTCTGCCTGTAGCAGTGTATGTAGCCTATATATGTGTTGCACAATTACCTGAGATGAGAACAGTTGGTGACAACGTGAGGCTCTGCCTGTAGCAGTGTATGTAGCCTATATAGCTAACGTGAGCTCGCGCTACACTCAGTGTATGTAGCCTATAGTAGCTAACGTGAGCTCGCGCTACACTCAGTGTATGTAGCCTATAGTAGCTAACGTGAGCTCGCGCTACACTCAGTGTATGTAGCCTATAGTAGCTAACGTGAGCTCGCGCTACACTCAGTGTATGTAGCCTATAGTAGCTAACGTGAGCTCACGCTACACTCAGTGTATGTAGCCTATAGTAGCTAACATGAGCTTGCGCTACACTCAGTGTATGTAGCCTATAGTAGCTAACGTGAGCTCACGCTACACTCAGTGTATGTAGCCTATAGTAGCTAACGTGAGCTCGCGCTACACTCAGTGTATGTAGAGCTAGTAGCTAACGTGAGCTCGCGCTACACTCACTGAAACACAGACTAAACAGCACTCATTTATATTAGCGGTATTACTTATAAATAATCAAAAATATCTGCATAAATTACCTGAGATGAGAAGAAATGCAACCGTGTCATACTGGTCTGGTCTGACTGTGCCGCGCGCGACGCGCGTCAATTCAAAATTTCAAAAACCACAATGCATTGTGGGGATCCCCCCCCCCACAATGCAACGCAGCTGTTAGTCAGTGTTGCCAAATGACAATTATTATTTATATTATTTTATATAACAGTTACTCAATCAACTTGCTTTATGCCTACAATCTCTCTGACAAATCTCAATGGCACAAGAATAACTTAAAATAATACTAATAATAATAATAATAATAATAATAATAATAATAATAATAATAATAATAATAATAATAATAATAATAATAATAATAATAATAATAATAATAATAATAATAATAATAATAATAATAATAATAATAATAATAATAATAATAATAATAGCTCTCTTTTCAAGTAAAATAATATGAAATAATGTTCGAATTAATACATCTTGTGTAGAAAATCCAGCTTTAACAAATTATCTCTGTATCTTTTCAATGTAAATAATAAATCAGTAACCTCACAAAGATACTAATCTAATTATCTTTAAAGTGCACTATGCAGTTTTGGATTTGTACATTTGCATATGAACATGACATTTCGGTGGGTTTTGAGCAGTTTTTTGAATGAGTCCAGAGTTGGGGCGTTGCGGAGTTCAGCGAGGAGGGAGTTCCAGAGGGTGGGAGCTGCCACACTGAATTATAGGGTGACTTTTTGATAATTACATTATTTGAATAGCCTAAAATATAATTTTTATTGTAGCATAAAGTGTATACATGAATTGGCATAAATCTGGTCTAGAATAGCCTAATAGATATTTATGTTAAATTGTTTATTATTATTGTTTAGAATGACATACATTATAGGCTATATTTCTGTAACACACCATTTGCCCCCAGTGATAAGTCAGCTGAGTGCAGGACATCACACAGCCGCACGCTCCAACCAGGGCTGGACTGGGACCAAAAATCGGCCCTGGCATTTTTGGCCCAGACCGGCCCACCATAATCGGTCGGACACCACCAGAACATCCTTGCGGTCCCCTTAAATAATTTGTATGGCTTTTACTCTTAAAGTAGAAAAACAAAAGTAATCTGTAAAATAATACAGTGAATTTCCTGTGAAAAAACATTTATTTTTTACAGTGTACCACCTCAAAAACATCTCCCGTCTCCAACCCTCACTCTCAGATTCTGTGGCTGAGACCCTGATCCACTCATTTATCACCTCCCGGTTGGACTACTGCAACGGAGTCCTGTTCGGGGTACCCAGCAAAGCCCTGGACAGGCTCCAGTATGTACAGAACTCAGCTGCCAGGGTTCTCACTCACACCAAGCCCTAGCTGGCAGCACATCACCCCCACCCTCATCCACCTCCACTGGCTCCCAGTCAAGTTCCCGATCTCTTTTAAACTCCTGCTCCTCACCTACAAGTCCCTCCATGCCCCCCCCCCCCCCGATACCTGTCTGATCTCCTCCACCAGCACACTCCATCCCGGAATATTGACAAAACCATGTTTGGTAATTTACTGTACATTGGAGGGGGTTGGGTTAGGACATTTACTGTTAGCTCTCCTGTTAGCCTCTTTAGCTCCCCTGTTAGCTCCCCTGTTAGCCTCTTTAGCTGCGGCTGTTAGCTCCCCTGTTAGCTCCCCTGTTAGCCTCTTTAGCTCCCCTGTTAGCTCTCCTGTTAGCCTCTTTAGCTCCCCTGTTAGCTCCCCTGTTAGCCTCTTTAGCTGCAGCTGTTAGCTCCCCTGTTAGCTCCCCTGTTAGCCTCTTTAGCTCCCCTGTTAGCTCTCATGTTAGCCTCTTTAGCTCCCCTGTTAGCTCCCCTGTTAGCCTCTTTAGCTGCGGCTGTTAGCTCCCCTGTTAGCTCCCCTGTTAGCCTCTTTAGCTCCCCTGTTAGCTCCCCTGTTAGCTCCCCTGTTAGCCTCTTTAGCTCCCCTGTTAGCTCTCCTGTTAGCCTCTTTAGCTCCCCTGTTAGCTCCCCTGTTAGCTCCCCTGTTAGCCTCTTTAGCTCCCCTGTTAGCTCTCCTGTTAGCCTCTTTAGCTCCCATGTTAGCTCCCCTGTTAGCCTCTTTAGCTCCCCTGTTAGCTCTCCTGTTAGCCTCTTTAGCTGCGGCTGTTAGCTCCCCTGTTAGCTCCCCTGTTAGCCTCTTTAGCTCCCCTGTTAGCTCTCCTGTTAGCCTCTTTAGCTCCCCTGTTAGCTCCCCTGTTAGCCTCTTTAGCTCCCATGTTAGCTCCCCTGTTAGCTCCCCTGTTAGCCTTTTTAGCTCCCATGTTAGCTCCCCTGTTAGCTCCCCTGTTAGCTCCCCTGTTAGCCTCTTTAGCTCCCCTGTTAGCTCCCCTGTTAGCCTCTTTAGCTCCCCTGTTAGCTCCCCTGTTAGCTCCCCTGTTAGCCTCTTTAGCTCCCATGTTAGCTCCCCTGTTAGCTCCCCTGTTAGCTCCCCTGTTAGCCTCTTTAGCTCCCATGTTAGCTCCCCTGTTAGCCTCTTTAGCTCCCCTGTTAGCTCCCCTGTTAGCCTCTTTAGCTCCCATGTTAGCTCCCCTGTTAGCTCCCCTGTTAGCTCCCCTGTTAGCCTCTTTAGCTCCCATGTTAGCTCCCCTGTTAGCTCCCCTGTTAGCTCCCCTGTTAGCCTCTTTAGCTCCCATGTTAGCTCCCCTGTTAGCCTCTTTAGCTCCCCTGTTAGCTCCCCTGTTAGCCTCTTTAGCTCCCATGTTAGCTCCCCTGTTAGCTCCCCTGTTAGCTCCCCTGTTAGCCTCTTTAGCTCCCATGTTAGCTCCCCTGTTAGCTCCCCTGTTAGCCTCTTTAGCTCCCCTGTTAGCTCCCCTGTTAGCCTCTTTAGCTCCCATGTTAGCTCCCCTGTTAGCTCCCCTGTTAGCTCCCCTGTTAGCCTCTTTAGCTCCCATGTTAGCTCCCCTGTTAGCTCCCCTGTTAGCCTCTTTAGCTCCCCTGTTAGCTCTCCTGTTAGCCTCTTTAGCTCCCCTGTTAGCTCCCCTGCAGTCTGTGTTGTGTTAGCTTGTGTTAGCTTGGGGAGCTGCGGTCCGTGTTGTGTTAGCTTGGGGAGCTGCGGTCCATGTTGTGTTAGCTTGGGGAGCTGCGGTCCGTGTTGTGTTAGCTTGGGGAGCTGTGGTCCGTGTTGTATTAGCTTGTGTTAGCTTGGGGAGCTGCAGTCCGTGTTGTGTTAGCTTGGGGAGCTGCGGTCTGTGTTGTGTTAGCTTGGGGAGCTGCGGTCTGTGTTGTGTTAGCTTGTGTTAGCTTGGGGAGCTGCGGTCCGTGTTGTGTTAGCTTGGGGAGCTGCGGTCCGTGTTGTGTTAGCTTGTGTTAGCTTGGGGAGCTGCGGTCTGTGTTGTGTTAGCTTGTGTTAGCTTTTGTTAGCTTGGGGAGCTGCGGTCCATGTTGTGTTAGCTTGGGGAGCTGCGGTCCGTGTTGTGTTAGCTTGGGGAGCTGTGGTCTGTGTTGTATTAGCTTGTGTTAGCTTGGGGAGCTGCAGTCCGTGTTGTGTTAGCTTGGGGAGCTGCGGTCTGTGTTGTGTTAGCTTGGGGAGCTGCGGTCCATGTTGTGTTAGCTTGGGGAGCTGCGGTCTGTGTTGTGTTAGCTTGGGGAGCTGCGGTCTGTGTTGTGTTAGCTTGTGTTAGCTTGGGGAGCTGCGGTCCGTGTTGTGTTAGCTTGGGGAGCTGCGGTCCGTGTTGTGTTAGCTTGTGTTAGCTTGGGGAGCTGCGGTCTGTGTTGTGTTAGCTTGTGTTAGCTTGGGGAGCTGCGGTCCATGTTGTGTTAGCTTGGGGAGCTGCGGTCCGTGTTGTGTTAGCTTGGGGAGCTGTGGTCCGTGTTGTATTAGCTTGTGTTAGCTTGGGGAGCTGCAGTCCGTGTTGTGTTAGCTTGGGGAGCTGCGGTCTGTGTTGTGTTAGCTTGGGGAGCTGCAGTCTGTGTTGTGTTAGCTTGTGTTATCTTGGGGAGCTGCGGTCCGTGTTGTGTTAGCTTGGGGAGCTGCAGTCTGTGTTGTGTTAGCTTGGGGAGCTGCGGTCCATGTTGTGTTAGCTTGGGGAGCTGCGGTCCATGTTGTGTTAGCTTGGGGAGCTGTGGTCCGTGTTGTAT
This sequence comes from Notolepis coatsorum, assembly GCF_963971535.1. NCBI lineage: Eukaryota > Metazoa > Chordata > Actinopteri > Aulopiformes > Paralepididae > Notolepis > Notolepis coatsorum. Next base: position 125,581,133 of record NC_140168.1, on the reverse strand, counting down.
TAGCTTGGGGAGCTGCAGTCTGTGTTGTGTTAGCTTGTGTTAGCTTGGGGAGCTGCGGTCTGTGTTGTGTTAGCTTGTGTTAGCTTGGGGAGCTGCGGTCCATGTTGTGTTAGCTTGGGGAGCTGCGGTCCGTGTTGTGTTAGCTTGGGGAGCTGTGGTCCGTGTTGTATTAGCTTGTGTTAGCTTGGGGAGCTGCAGTCCATGTTGTGTTAGCTTGGGGAGCTGCGGTCTGTGTTGTGTTAGCTTGGGGAGCTGCAGTCTGTGTTGTGTTAGCTTGTGTTAGCTTGGGGAGCTGCGGTCCGTGTTGTGTTAGCTTGGGGAGCTGCAGTCTGTGTTGTGTTAGCTTGGGGAGCTGCGGTCCATGTTGTGTTAGCTTGGGGAGCTGCGGTCCATGTTGTGTTAGCTTGGGGAGCTGCAGTCCATGTTGTGTTAGCTTGGGGAGCTGCGGTCCATGTTGTGTTAGCTTGGGGAGCTGCGGTCCATGTTGTGTTAGCTTGGGGAGCTGCGGTCCGTGTTGTGTTAGCTTGGGGAGCTGTGGTCCGTGTTGTATTAGCTTGTGTTAGCTTGGGGAGCTGCAGTCCGTGTTGTGTTAGCTTGGGGAGCTGCGGTCTGTGTTGTGTTAGCTTGGGGAGCTGCAGTCTGTGTTGTGTTAGCTTGTGTTAGCTTGGGGAGCTGCAGTCCGTGTTGTGTTAGCTTGGGGAGCTGCGGTCTGTGTTGTGTTAGCTTGGGGAGCTGCAGTCTGTGTTGTGTTAGCTTGTGTTAGCTTGGGGAGCTGCGGTCCGTGTTGTGTTAGCTTGGGGAGCTGCGGTCCATGTTGTGTTAGCTTGGGGAGCTGCGGTCCATGTTGTGTTAGCTTGGGGAGCTGCGGTCCGTGTTGTGTCAGCTTGGGGAGCTGTGGTCCGTGTTGTATTAGCTTGTGTTAGCTTGGGGAGCTGCGGCCCATGTTGTGTTAGCTTGGGGAGCTGCGGTCCGTGTTGTGTCAGCTTGGGGAGCTGTGGTCCGTGTTGTATTAGCTTGTGTTAGCTTGGGGAGCTGCAGTCTGTTGTGTTAGCTTGGGGAGCTGCGGTCTGTGTTGTGTTAGCTTGGGGAGCTGCAGTCTGTGTTGTGTTAGCTTGGGGAGCTGCGGTCCATGTTGTGGTAGCTTGGGGAGCTGCGGTCTGTGTTGTGTTAGCTTGGGGAGCTGCAGTCTGTGTTGTGTTAGCTTGGGGAGCTGCAGTCCGTGTTGTGTTAGCTTGGGGAGCTGCGGTCTGTGTTGTGTTAGATTGGGGAGCTGCAGTCTGTGTTGTGTTAGCTTGTGTTAGCTTGGGGAGCTGCGGTCCGTGTTGTGTTAGCTTGGGGAGCTGCGGTCCATGTTGTGTTAGCTTGGGGAGCTGCTAACTATAGAGGCCATAACCACAGTATTACATATACTCTTGTTAGCTTTATGAGGCTACATCAACACGCTCCTATGAGTGCAGCATGTTAGCTTTATGAGGCTACATCAACATCCTATGAGTGCAGCTATAATGTTAGCTTTATGAGGCTACATCAACATGCAGGCTCCTATGAGTGCAGCTAATGTTAGCTTTATGAGGCTCTGCCCCCCCTCCACTCCTCTAACACCCACCTCGCTCTGCCCCCCCCCCCCCTCCACTCCTCTAACATTTTATTTATTAATTTTATTATTATTATTTTATTTGTTGCCATTAAAATAATAGGCAAGCATAGGGCTAAAACATTTTCATAAACAATAATATAATTTTTTGTTATTTGGTTATAATAAGGGCTTTTCTATGCATTTGTCTGATTGATTGATTGATTGATTGAAAGCTTTATTGACAGACTGCAGAGTGGGTACAGTACAGCTGTATTCACTTGTTGCGGTGGTCTCAACGGAACAATTTTGATTGACAGTCGATTCTGCCAATCACACCGCTGTTGTGTGTGGGGGCGGCGTCGCTTGACTGAAACTTCGGCTCTGCCCCGGCAACCATTGCCGAGCCAGAGCCGGTTTATCTTTGGCGAGCCCGAGTCGGCTCTGCCCCGGCAACCATTGCCGTGCCAGAGCCGGTTTATCTTTGGCGAGCCCGAGTCGGCTTTGGCACGGCAAGCCGAGCCGGGCCAGAGCCGGTTTATCTTTGGCGAGCCCGAGTCGGCTCTGCCCCGGCAACCATTGCCGTGCCAGAGCCGGTTTATCTTTGGCGAGCCCGAGTCGGCTCTGGCACGGCAAGCCGAGCCGGGCCAGAGCCGGTTTATCTTTGGCGAGCCCGAGTCGGCTCTGCCCCGGCAAGCCGAGCCGGGCCAGAGCCGGTTTATCTTTGGCGAGCCCGAGTCGGCTCTGCCCCGGCAACCATTACCGAGCCAGATCCGGCTCATCGTTGGCGTGCCGTGCCGGACATATGTCGAGTGTGCCGACCGGTAGCCGGAATTGGGCCGAGTATGCTGGCCACCTGGGCAGTATAACATGAAGGATCGGAGCTCAGTAGCTTTCCAACGATCAAGCTCATTCAAACCTCTTGGCTTGCGATTGAATTCAACAGGGGTGTGGGAATGTAACACCAGCTGTTTGCTTGATATACTGTTAACTGTTTGTGAAGGAAGCCTAGTGGCTAAATTGCCCTTTAACCACATATGCAACAGTTTTCTCATCAACCCAAGACAACAGAGGTGCATATAATCTATTGGGAATGAAGAAACCATCTTTACTATCCCTGTTAAAGGACTGAGTTTCTGTTTCAAGTGGTGTTCCTCATCAATCATATCACAATAACTCGAATCCGTCCTGAGCCTGACATTTGTTTCTGGATACGTCATTTTGTTCCTCCACACACCCTCTTGGTCACACTTGTCACACCCTGAATAACCATTATGTGACTTAATATTCAGGAGCATCACACACAAATGAGGAAACCTGTACATTCAATTTCTTACCATTATGAACAATGCCATTAGCCAGCACATTTTTAAGGTCGCTAACAAATTTCTGCAGATACTCAACAACACACTTTGGCTTGCTTAAACCACTAAATATACCGACAATAAATGGGGACTTAGTGTAATCACAATTCAGGATTGCAAGTATAGGCCAGAATTGAAGTCTTGAACTCCTAAAGAGGGGGAGACCATCTATATTGAACTGTAAAGTAAGAGTTGTGAGGTTCACTGGTAAACTTAAACATTTTAATCGTGAAAGTATTCCTCGCACCAATCCAAAATGATAGTACTCGCCACTTTGCATTTGAGTGGTTGCAACATGAGATTGTGTTCCAAGCAGAGTCCTTCCATCTTTAGGGAGCTTAGGGTGAAATAGCTTTAAGATGGACAGCAGAGCAGACAAAGCAACAAGACTAATGGAGTAGGATGTTGCCCAATATCTTAGGCTCCTTATAAGCAGATCCTGACTAGGCGGCTGCTCCTCATCGCTCTCATAGTGAGAATCTGATTCATCTTCATCATTGCCAGCTTCATCGTCTATATCATCATTTTCCATTTGCACATGATCAACTTCATTTCGAGCTACTGCACTACCATCAGAATGATCATTTTCCATTTGCACATCGGACTCAACTTCATCATTGCCAGCTACACTGCCATCTATATGACCATTTTCTATGTCTACATGTGAAGCTGGTAGTGCATCTAGTTGGGAAAAGTGTGAGCTTGTGAAGGCAGGTTCCCTATTCACACAGGGGTAAATATTTTCTCTTTGATTATGCAGAGATTCCTCATATTCCTTAAGGATATCTTTCTCTATGCCCCTTACAGTTCGAATGACTCTACGTCTTTTAGCCCAATACGATTCATAAGAAGCCATCTTAACCCATTAACTCCCGGATTGAAAGGTATATAATAACGTATAGGTTACAACAGGTCTAAATAGAAAAGAGGTGGTGCTGATTATAATTTTTTTGTTATTACTTGGCCAGTGTTTTGCAGTGAATCCTCCAGTCCTCTTCTCTTGTAGCACAACCCTGAAAATAGAGGGGAAAAAATTATTAAAATAATATATGCATAAAACAAATATATATATCAGCCAAATTATTAATTTATCAGGTCCTTCCAACATATTTTAAAATATTTAACCTCTTCCACCGGAGCCTATTTTCTGAAAATCCGCCTAAAATATATACCTAGGTAAATGGAATATTGCTCCACTTCTACAAGGGCCATTTGCATATTCTTGTATAGCGTCATCTATCTATCTAATGTATATTCACAGTGTCAGAAATATTGTGTCTATTACTAGGCTTGCTTAAATTGTGATGAAACAAAGGAGAATATTAATTATGATTTTTCTTTGCATCTTTGACAGTGAATAACACCATGCTAATAATGACCAAACATTAAAAACTGCCACTGATCTTATTCAATACCTTCTTGAGTGTAAAATAAATAAAGGGAAGATTATTAAACAGAAGGTTCTGTAGATACTGTACTGAATTCTCCCATCCGGACCAATGTAATTTGAAATATTATCATAGAATATACAATCATAGAATATACAATAGCAGGCTCATAAATTACCTTATTATAGCCAATTCGCACATTTATATATATACATATATTATCTTTCAAATGCCCGAGTTCAATTTGGATTTAGTATCACCAGCATGCATGAGAACAGATAATGAAATCTACTGTAATGTACAGTAGCTTTTTTATTTGATCAAGGTGGCACCATTTTGAAACTTTTCAAATCTAATTGTTGCTGAATGCTAACAATAGGGAAGATAAACTAACTATGTTTCAATATTTGTCATAAACGTTACCTTTTGTGGTAGAATGATCCCGAATAATAGCAGTTATTGGAATCATTCTCGAAGTCAACTTCCTTTCTGTTTAACTTTCTGTCTAAGTGCATGTCTACGGCTTGGGGGGGAAACATACACTTTAGAATCACCAGAAAGGCTTTCGAAATAGTGAAATGCCATGTTGGCCTCAATATTTTCAAAACAAATTATATGAAAAGGTTATGAAATTAACAAGAATGTGATAAAATATGTAATAAAAACAGAGCTCAACGCAGACATTTGATCAGTAGAAATCCATTTGTTTCCCCCATACCAAGATGGCGCCGTTCTCGTGACGTCAGAGTGTAGCTGATGTTAGCTTGCTAAGCTATCAGATTCGCATGGTCTGTGTAGCTGGCTAAAGCTAGCAGACTCGCATGGTCGAGCTGACATTAGCTGGCTAAGCTAGCAGACTTGCATGGTTGAGCTGACGTTAGCTGGCTAAGCTAGCAGACTCGAATGGTCTGTGTAGCTGGCTAAGCTAGCAGACTTGCATGGTTGAGCTGACGTTAGCTGGCTAAGCTAGCAGACTCGCATGGTCTGTGTAGCTGGCTAAGCTAGCAGACTTGCATGGTTGAGCTGACGTTAGCTGGCTAAGCTAGCAGACTCGCATGGTCTGTGTAGCTGGCTAAAGCTAGCAGACTCGCATGGTCTGTGTAGCTGGCTAAGCTAGCAGACTTGCATGGTTGAGCTGACGTTAGCTGGCTAAGCTAGCAGACTCGCATGGTCTGTGTAGCTGGCTAAGCTAGCAGACTTGCATGGTTGAGCTGACGTTAGCTGGCTAAGCTAGCAGACTCGCATGGTCTGTGTAGCTGGCTAAGCTAGCAGACTCGCAGACGTATAGCTGACGTACGTTAGCTCGCGCTGTTATAAGTTAACGCTACTTTCCAGGCCGGGGGTTTTGACATTTTCAAACCGTGAAACCGGTTACCGGCACATGCCTAATGTGAATAACATAATACATTATATTGTCAAGGACTTACCAAAGACTTGTGCGCACTTGACTAGTCACGCTGAATGAAGACACCATGGCGCCAAGTTTTTCTTTTAATGCCTCAAGTCCCGTGAGATCTTCTAGCTGGCCTCGCGAGTTGCTTACGACCTACCCCCTCGAAGGGGAGGGGGGAGGGGAGGGGGGATTATCAGCACTACGTTGTAACCATGTAATTTCATTGTTGGGCATTTCAACATTGAAAAACAAGCATCTATACTAAATCGATTCAACAACAGTTTTTCAAATGTTGAAATGGTGTCTGTAATTTAGATATTGAATAAACATAGCTTTTTCAACCTCAACCAAAAATAACCAATCTGACCAAAATCCAACATTTAATTAATGTCTTTTGCTATCATGTTTATTTTTTGTTGGCTGGGTTTGCATGCGGATTAAGGGAGATGTCAATCTGTTGTCGACGGTGGTAGTACAGGCGCAGTACATTTAGCTGTAAAAGCCAGATCAAGCTAAATAGCTTCTGTAACATGAACGCAACTACTCTGTATGATGCCATGTTGGCTGAGTTTGCAGGGAGAGGTGGGCTATCGCGTCATCGGTTCAGGAAAATGCGCATATAGGCTTGTAAAGACGGCGACGCAAGAGGGGCGTCTTCAGATGTTCCCACTCTGGGACCCGGTTTCAGAAAATAGCGCCTTCAGGCTCCCAGAATGCAGTTCCGTGTGGATGAAAGGTGCATACGATCAAATATTTTGACTGATACGATCGAAATTGGTTTAATCTGGACATGGCATTAGATGTGCCACGAAAGGCTTCTCCACTAAATCGGGATCGTCAATCAATCATCAATCATTCACTAGCTCAGCGACAGTGTAGACACTGGCAGAGGCCATGGATTTCATACATTATTTCATACATGTATGAATAATTCATTAGATGATAGACTTTAGAAACAAAATCTTGAACATGGGCCAATTTGAATTTGTAGAAGAGACATGACATTTTTTTAAAGATTTGTTTCCGACGTTCATAAGTATCATGTTTAAACTTTTCCTGCACTATGAAGCTGATTTTGTTTTCAGAACATCGCACAATATTAGATTAGATTAAATTAAACTTTATTGTCGGAGAACAACATTATGGGCAGCCTACATATTAGTCTACAAGCTGCATCAAAAGAACACACCTGGTTTAGCAGGAGGGGAGGTTTGCGCGGCAACACCTCTACTTCCTTAGGCGCCTAAGGAAGTTCAAAGTGAGTCAGAAGATCCTCAGGAACTTCTACTCATGCACAATAGAGAGCATCCTGACTGGTAACATCACCTCCTGGTTTGGGAATAGCACCGCACACGACCACAGCAGACTACAGAGAGCGTCAGCCGAACGCACAATTGGAGGGGGGCTTCCCACTCTCCAGGACATTTACAACAAGCGTTGCAGGGTCAAGGCTAAGAGAATAACCAAAGACTCTAGTCACCCAAACAACTGCCTCTTTGAACTGCTGCGGTCAGGCAAGCGCCACCGGAGTCTCATGGCCAGTACAGAGAGACTCAGAAGGAGCTTCTATCCCCAGGCCATCAGGATGCTCAATGACTCCATGTAACAACCCATCATCTTCTACACTCACTGCACACACATCCACATGTACACTCACTTTTAAACAAACACTCACCTTAACACTCACTTTTGACACTTTAACACCACATTATATTTATCTATTATAATTAACATTCATACCTCATTTGCAAACGCACCTTACCTCAATGTTTTGTACCTCATTTTTTGCATTGTACCTCACTGTTTACTAATTTTTACTACTTTATATTGTATATTGTACTGTATATTGTATATTCCTCTGTACTTACAGTAGTAGTAGTAGTGTAGCTGCCAGCTGCCACACCTTTCCTTTCATTTTCTGGCATCTGAAAAGAAAACATCTCCAATAAGAAAGCTGAGGTGAAGCAACAAGCTGATGGCACCAGTGGGGATTCAAAGACATGTCTGAACCTATTCTGTATGCTGCTTCTTTTCAAATCAAGACCCACATTTATCAACCTTTGACCCTTTCATGGCATAATAATCTGAAAGGTGTCAGCTCTGAAATAACACCAGCGCTGCTCTTTCCAACCTGCAGCACACATTACTGTATTACTGTATTACACCATCAACACCATCAGAATTAAACAACTCACCAGTGCACAGCTCAGCTCAGTCCAGGCCATCTTTAGCAAACATTCTCAATCTATATTATGTATGGATTCAGAATGTGGAGCAATCTTATTTTTTTTATCCACTTTTTTTCTCCATTTTCTATTTTTCTCCCATCCCAATTTCGTGTATCCAATTCTTCCCTCCCCTGTCTTGAACGTTGCTAGACTATGCCTCCCACTGGTCGGCTGTAGTGAGGATAGAAGCCTTGCATCACGTGTCCCCTCCGGTCAGTGGCGGCTTCTGACCAAATTTCTTGGTGAAGCACAAAATTATTATATTATATTATATATTAAATTATATTTTTTAAACATCCCCAACGCTGCAACACCCCCATTCCTCCCAGGTGTCAGGCTCCTCATTCGCTTCCATTCATTTTGGGGACCATGTTTAAATATCATACTTCTGAAGTATAAACAAACTATACTGCTGTGACGATTTCAATAAAACAGACCATTCTGAGTCAATGGTACAGCAAAACTGTACATTGGAATATCTAACATGTATTTACCACCTTCCTCTGCACAAGGCCACAGATGGGTTTTATGTAACACGAGAACAATGAATGAATGAATGAAAACTTTATTTAACAGATTGCAGAATGGGTACAATACAGTACGGCTCAATACACACAATTGTTAAGGGGATGCAGACCAGAGAAAGACTTTCATCTTGTTTACATCAGGGTCCCCCATTTTCAATTTATACCTAAGAGAGGAGAGGACAGGGAGAGGAGAGGAGAGGAGAGGAGAGGAGAGGAGAGGAGAGGAGAGGAGAGGAGAGAGGAGGAGTGTTCGATCCTAATGCATTGTCCCGTGGGATTATGCCCCCCCCCCCTCCCTGCGGCGATATTAATATTTGATTAGAAATGCAAGCAAGGCTTGCCGCGGGCAACTCATGTGGTCCTTGGGGGCTACCTGGTGCCCGCGGGAACCGTGTTGGTGTATTACACACGCAAGGCCACAGCGGGCCAATGAATTCATAATCACTGTAAAATATATATATATATTTTAAATCCACTCACCACACAACAGCCAAAGCAGTGACCGATCTCATCTTCCATTGAATATTGCAGCTTCTCCATCGTGACAAGTCCGACTCGAGTCGAGACACGTTCTTTTATCCCATGGAAAGTGTAAACAATTGACCACCGGTATTTTGAGCTCATGGGAGGTTCGGGGGGGAAGGCAGCGCATTAATTTGATTCCCTCGCGCTCTCGTCCCCCCGCCCCCCTCCTCCTCACGAGCTCCATGTAACGCGGAAGTGCAGTGGTCTATGCCATGTCGCGCAGCTCCTCTCTGATTGAGTCTCAGACCGCTGAGGACTGTCAATCATTCAACCCGCGTTCGTGAGTAGCGTGCGCAAAGTTGCACGGGCGGGGCTTAGATGACTCAAATAGCCTATTTTGATTGGATAATAGAATAAAAAGATCAACTTGTGCAGGGAAAGTTGCACTTGAGTGATTGACAGCTTGCATTACTGCCGTTATGTGAGCACTGCAGGCCTGATCAGAGAGCTCAGAGAGCTTGGCCATTTTTGAAGAAAAAATGTATTCACTGGATTTTTTTTACAGAGAAAAACATTTCTAAAAAAAAAAAAATAATAATAATAATAATAATAATAATAATAATAATAATAATAATAATAATAATAATAATAATAATAATAATAATAATAATAATAATAAAAAAGAAATATGTATATATGTAAATTACTAATAATTATGAGTGAATTTGTGTTTCACGTGTTGTCATGGAATAACCTCCACTGTCGCATCTTTTCACCACAGCAGCTTGAACTCTCAGTGGCTAGGAGTAACGCGTGGGAGGCTCACGCTGCCCCCGATACTTCCTGTTTCTGCCGCACCGGCGTCACCCAACCGACCTGTAGGCGCCGCTGTCCACAACGTCCAATCCCCACCCTCTAACACTGCCAATTGTGTTAGTATGACGGCCGGCCAAGCCGGTAGCAACGCCGAGAGCTGGGCTCGATGCCAGCATATATGACCAGCCTTGCCCACTGCGCCACTCAGCCGACCCCAATGTGGAGCAATCTTGAAATAATATTTCACTTTAGTAGAACTTGTCAAGTTTCAGCAGTTTTACCTCGATCTGAGATAATCTAAGATAGTGACCACTAGGGCTGAGCCCGAAGCCTGTTTTTGGGCTTCGAACTTCGTCAGGGTTCTTAGAACGGACGTTCGAACCTTTGTTTTTAATATTAATAAAAATAAATCTAATAAAATGTTTCTTTTATATTTAAATAAATATCCTCAAACTAAATCCCCAATTTGAATAAAGTGATTAATCTGATTAAATTAGTTAATTTTTTATTACATTTTTATTAAATCAACTTTCTTTAATGAATATAACTCATCAGTTTTAGTACCAATATATTGGTGTAGCCTAAGCTTTATCTGCAACTGTGAAGAAAAACCCCATTGGTTTAAACAGAATGAATAGACACATTTTATATATATATATATATATATAAAAAAAAGGAAAATGTTTTATTAAAAATAAAAAATTTGAATGTTGATTTAGAATTTGAATGCCAACGTAACGAACGAAGGTCTGAACGTTCGAACATTTGGGCTCAGCCCTAGTGACCACCGCTGTCCCTGCCGTCCGCTGTCAACGCCACCATTCCTCCCAGGTGTCAGGCTCTTGATTCATTTCCATTCATTTTGGGTACCGCAGAGGAAATATAGAGCTCATCTCTATATCATATCTCAGCCCCTCAAAGAATGTCTTCAGCCCCCCCCCCCCCCCCCCATTTCCCCCCTATCCTGTGTCCCCCCCCTCCCCTCCCCCCGCTCGACCCATCTTATGGGGTTTCCCCCTCCCCCTTTCTCACTATAACGGGACCCTCCCCACGTCATGCTGGTCTTCTCCTCCCGGGTCTCATAGCTAGTGATCTGGGCGGGAGCCATTCAGCCATAGTCTCTCCTTGTTGTAACATTTGATCTTCTCTGGTTAAGCCATTTGACTGAGTAAGTTATTCCTATCAATTATATCTCCTACAGTACCTAGTCTAAATATAGCAGACCTATGAACACACTACTGCCGTCAATACAATTCGGAGTCAAAAGGTATATGTTTGTTTTGGCATTTGATGTGTCCTCAATGTGTCAATTTGTTGTAGGTTTGAGTGTGCTGTGTATCTTTGCCCTGCATTGAATGTTTTGCGTGTGGTTACCATGGTGGCTTAAGTGGATAGATTCACCTGGACCCACAGATAGATTCACCTGGACCCACAGATAGATTCACCTGGACCCACAGATAGATTCACCTGGACCCACAGATAGATTCACTTGGACCCACAGATAGATTCACTTGGACCCACAGATAGATTCACCTGGACCCACAGATAGATTCACCTGGACCCACAGATAGATTCACCTGGACCCACAGAATCCAGGAAGAAAATATACTTTCTGAGAGTTACTTACACGCCACCCTCCACCCTCCACCCACCACCCACCACCCTCCACCCTCCACCCTCCACCCTCCACCCACCACCCTCCGAGCATGAAGTGTTACAGTGCCACCCGCCACCTGGTGCACAGACAGAGATATGTGCACCACAGACACACATGCACAGAGTGGTCACTAGCTTACTTGTACATGCCTTTAGATAGAGGTTCTACTAAATTGAAATATCCCTTTTACCCTTTCACATTTTATTTTTACTAAGATAATAATAGAATAATAATTATAATAATTATATTAATATATTATTATATTATATATATTATATTAATATAATAATTATATTATATATTATATAATAATTATTATATTATATTATAATAAATTTTACAGGTTAACCGTCTGTAGTGTGATAGTAAAGGGTTAACCTTCTGTAGTGTGGTAGTGAAAGGGCTAACCCTTTGTCGTGTGGCAGTGAAAGGGTTAACCTTCCGTATTGTCGCAGTGAAAGGGTTAACCTTCTGTAGTGCGGCAGTGAAAGGGTTAAACTGTTTGGTAGTGTGGCAGTGAAAGGGTTATTAAAAGGGGCCCCCCATAACCCAATATAACACTGTGTGATCCAGGAACTTCCACGTGTGGAACGACTGCTGGATGGCCCGCCCGGACCTGCCCCCGGGTCACGGAGGCTGGCAGGCCGTGGACGCCACCCCGCAGGAGACCAGCCAGGGGACCTTTCGCTGCGGGCCCGCCTCCGTCAACGCCATCCGCTCCGGCCAGGTCTACCTCAAGCACGACACGCCGTTCGTGTTCGCCGAGGTGAGCGCGGGGAGATTATTAGGACCACCGACCAATTCAGAGCGTTTCGGGGCCCAACACTGATTGTACTTATTTTATGGCATTATTAAAACCCTTTCACTATCACACTACAGAAGGTTAACGATAGGTTATGACTATAACCAAGTTCTGTTAGTTAGGGGCGATGCTTGGCATCACTACTGCACTATCTCGCGTACGTGCATGCGTACTGAATAAACCACAAATGTACCTCTAATACCAGTATTAGTCTGACCACACCCCTCATCAGCTTACCTTCATAAGCAGGTGTGTGGTCACCTGCTCTCCTCCTTCCCAAGCTTTCACCACAAGGTGAGGACAAGGGCTGCAGCGGCCGTCTGATGCCAAGCATCGCCCCTAACTAACAGAACTTGGTTATAGTCATAACCTATCGTTCTGTATCGTTAGTGGCTTAGCTTGGCATCACTACTGCACAAGGGAGGCCAAGCGGAGCCACTTGGCTGACAAATACACCCCGCTGACAGCCCCCCAAAACCATCAGAACAGGGAGGGCCGAGCCCCCCCGACCCCCCCTAATGGAGGGTATCCCCCCTATTAGAGGCTTCACGGGAAGGCGACGGACCCGACCGTGCGAAGAGGCACTCAAGCAACTTAACGCACAGGGTGAGCAGACCGTGGCCTGACCCCACGACTACACACACGCACAACCCGCATGCCACCCGGGAACAAACGGAGGAACAACCTCGTTACTGCCCCCAGAATCACGGGGCCAAGGGCAAACCCAACCCTGTGGCAAGGCCGTAGCAGCGGAGCGCGAAGGAAGACCCAGACCCACCAAAAGGACTGGACTCCCTGGAATGGGGGCCCGGAGAAGTCCATGATGCCAGCATCAAGACCCCACCAGGTGGGCACGTAGTGCCCCGCCCCCCACATCGCCAGCGTATTCGGACAAAGGCCCCTCAGTTACTGCACCTGGTATTCCCAGGCGGAATCCCATCCAAGTACTAACCAGGCCAGAACCTGCTTAGCTTCCGAGATCGGACGAGATCGGGCGTGTTCAGGTTGGTATGGCCGTAAGCCGAGCGGGCCCCGTCCCCCCAATAGTACACCGCCTGGCACACTGACCCTGCAGAACAGGCAGTCAGCATGGCCGTAAGCACACAAAAAGGTTAACCAACGGAAGCAGGCAGTGCACCGGGGAAAAACCAGGCAACAGGCTGTTAACCCTAGCCTGGAGACTGCGGACGAGACAGGCGCCAGAGGGGACAGCTGAACACAGCCGCCCCGGCGGAAGGAGCGTAAGCTGGCGGTGTTGCATGACCAAGCCTCCATTTAAAAACCCCCACCCAGAGGGGTCGAGGCAGAGAAGGCTGACACGATTGGCAGACGTCATGAACGTGCAGGGGCACCCTCAAACGGTGAACCCGGGAGTTGACACTGCTCCAACACACCAGGGAATCAACCACCTCGGTGTTACCCAATGCGGTGGTTGTTCCTATAACCCCTCAAGAAAAAACTCCAAAACACACCTGCGGGCATACACCGGCTATACCGCAGTACAAGTGTTTCAGTTTCCAAAAAGGGTTAACCCAGGCCTACGGGTCGCAAACATCACTTCGGACCGGGCCTGGCGGTACGGGAAGCACAGGGTCACCAGAGGAGGTCAAAAAACCACCCCCACAGGCCCCTCTTCGCCATGCGTGAGAGAGGAGCGAAAAATAATGGAGAACCAGCCCCTAAGCACACCGTACCTGGTATTCCCCGGCGGTCTCCCAACCAAGTACTAACCAGGACCAACCTGTGTAGCGGCCGAGATCCGACGAGATCGAGCGCGTACAGAATGGCATGGCTGTAAGCCATGACGACAGTGCTGAGTAAAAACATACCCAACCAGGGTCTCCATAGCGCTTAACCCTGTGACACCCAGACCGACCCGGCATTTTTCCCCCTGAAAAAAGCCCAAGTCCCTCAGGGTACCAGAACAGCAGATCTGCATCCCCGGCGGACAACGGGTTCAACTGATCTGGACCAGCGTGACCAGAACCAGTCCCGTGCCCTAACCACGCCGACATGCCTACTCCAGGAGAAGGGCAGATATGCGTGTTGATCTTAACATGAAAAGAAGGCGCCACCCAGACGTTCGGACGAACCGCGCCTGGTGGCCCACCCCAAGGGCGTGAGACCCCACTACATATGTTCAGATCCATCCCGTCATCATCCCCCAGACATGAACGAGAATCCGTCGACAACCCACCCAGGTCATGGGATGTGGTCGTCGGAAGAGGAAAAACCCCCATCTCAGTTGCTTTATAAAAACGCTGTTTCAACCACAAGCAACCAAGGCGTGCCAGTCAATCGCCTGTTTACAGCGAGCTAGCACTATACGTGCGTCGGGACACACCCCCATCAACGAACAGGCTATTTAGACCCGTCATTGAATCCCCAAGGCGCCCAGGGGAACGACAAGAGGGGTGTGACACTCCCTAACTCCAACACTTCTGGAATAGAAAGAAGGAAGCATCAACAGTATGTATCCCAGTCTACACAGCCGGGGTAAAAAATGTTCACATTTTTACATCCCACCACCCTCCCATAGGAAAGAGACGGGGATCCCCAGAGAGACTTCCCACGCGAGCTGTACAGATTGAAAAGAATATATTGCACCTTGAGCCATGTAAAAAACTGGTTTTAGGGCCTCCGGGGAAGAGGCACTGAACCCATACACACTCAATAAACGAATTGAATCGAATATACATACAATAGAAAAGGACCCTTCTAGAGGGTCCACTCACTTTGACAATCTGAGGAGGAAGGCTCTGTACTCTGATGGAGGCTTCCTCACATGGAAGAAGGAGTCCGAACTCACAGAAGGCCTGAATAGGCGCTTGGTGAGGAGGAGCCCTGACCACCCCCCCTGAAAACAGATCCATCACATGGACCTGAACAGCACACGGAAGTCCTACCAACAGAGACGCGCACGGTGAGGTACTCTATGGCGGGGGAATTCCTGCGGTGCACACGCCCAATATACCAGGCCGTGGGACCAGGAACTCCCTCCCCCCCCCCCCCCCCCCCCCCGTACGGTGCCGAACCGCCACGTGACGGGAACCTTGAAGGACAGGGGGTGTACCCCTGACCGACAGAACAATGGGGAGAGGAAAGGTTACCAGTTCACCCCTTTACGACCCCACACCCATGATACGACGTAACGACAAAAAGAGAAAAGAGAATATGACACAGTCATAGTCAGCTCTATGAAGCGTTTCACAGCTCCACACAGCGCATGAGCTAACCTGCCATCTGATTTTTACTAAGGAAAAACACAGAATAGAGAGGGCTCTAAGAACCCCGGTCCAACATACACATGTGCTTCTGTGGCCAGTACAACCCAGTTGTAGGTCACATGACACACACAACCCATCATCACCTACAAAAAATGGCAAAAACACTCAACAGAGGAACGCCGTTTTTTTCACAATGAGAGAATACATCATTCTTGATTAGTATCGACCACAGGCCTTGCTAAGCACACATGACAGCAACCAAACCAATTTCCCTTTTTGAAATAAGTTTCTCCAGCAGATTTAGCACAACCTCAGCAATCAAGCTAAGAGTTACATCGTATCCCTACCACACAAAAGACACAATTAATGCACAACATGTCTGATAGGAGGTGATAAAGTCCCCAGGGAACCGGGGGGGAAAACACAATCCTCCTATTTTACCCTCAATACGGCCAGTTAAAACAGGAAAACCTGTTAATGTGTGAACACACTGTTCATTGTCATTACAGTCTGAGAAAGAATATTCTTTTACTCACTTGTCACCAAGCATAGCTTCATAGGTTAGTTACCTTAGTTGTGAGTACACGCCGTGTTACTCACACAACAACCAGATCATTACATCCCGTTTGCACGGAGAAGCTAACTGCCAGTGACAAAAACAGCTCACACATAACCCGCAACGTATCCTAAATGCATTGTGCAACACACGTTTTGGGAAAAACACCGTTATTCACAATACATTTAGCAAAGTAAAACCAGAAGACGTGTTATGAGGTCTGGCCAACCCCGTACCTACCCGGAACGCAGATCAGCGAAGTGCAGTCACAAGACACCGTAGAACACAGCCGTCCTGTGTTGTTCGATCCGGGCAGCGTCGCCGCTCCAACCAGTCGCTACAGTCCTCTTTGTTGACGCAATCCCCGTCCAGGCTCAGGGCAGGGTCGACGAACATCCCCTGTCAAGGATGACGTCGTGGTCAAGAGTGTAAAACATGTTAAAATCAAAGCACGTTCAACAGAATAGCATCAAGCTAACGGCTGCTCCAACCGTTCGGGTGCTATTGCTTCTGCTCGCGAGACGCCAATCTAACGACGCACGCGATCAGAAGCGAGCTCCCGGCGGCGCGCGAGAAGCTAAGCTACCCCGCGCCAGGCAGCAGGCCATGCAGCGATCCAGCAGGCTAACGCAGCAGTTAACAGCTGACCGGCTAACCGTAAGCTATGAACATGTAAACAATGACATAACACTCACCCAGACAGGCCGCCGTTCTGAACCTCTCCTCACTTTTTAAGAGAAAAGAGAAAACAAGACGTCAACACCGCTTCACAACGGTGACTTTCCACATCCGGCGGAATCAGCACAGTACCAACTGGCCTGTATAGCTGACTTTTAACATGAATCTGCCGCTATCGCACATTACATG
Organism: Notolepis coatsorum; assembly: GCF_963971535.1. NCBI lineage: Eukaryota > Metazoa > Chordata > Actinopteri > Aulopiformes > Paralepididae > Notolepis > Notolepis coatsorum. The sequence goes on along the minus strand of NC_140168.1, from coordinate 125,564,270 downwards.
CACATATCCCCTCGTGAAGGAATACTCTCATTTGGATATGAAAGATGGGGCCTTAACACGGTGACAGAGAGAATCCACTCGTCCAGAACACACAGGGATCACCAGTGTCAATGGTCGCGGCCCACTAGTTAAAACTATAATGGTCTCCAGACCAAGGCCTTCTGTCGCCTAGGCGGCTAAACAAAGGACCCTAGCCTGGGGCCGGTTTCCATAAACTTTGTCAAGTAGCCCCCATAGCACTAACAGACAAGTGGAGCCCGCCAGCAAACACTACTCACCCAACCTGGAACGCACCGCTTCTCACAACAGCGGCATGTCCGACAGTTCAGCTGTGGCCTGACAGGTTTCACCCCAACAAACACAGCAAGGAACTGCAGTTGAGAAGCATGCAGCGGCGTGCTCCCAATACGAAAACCGGTGGAGGGTTTTTAGAATGATCATCATCTTCTAGACACTCCAGTACGAAGACAATATCGCCGTATTTTCTCGAAAAATAGTGAGAGAGAAAATAAAGATATGATGTCAACGCATCCTTGTTTCCCAAGCTGTTCCTAATCCAATTTCTTCCATCATGGTGTCAAGTGTGGGGATCTACCGAGGCACTTCTTCCTTGTGGTGAAAGCGAGAAGGAGGAGAGCAGGTGACCACACACCTGCTTATGAAGGTAAGCTGATGAGGGGTGTGGTCAGACTAATACTGGTATTAGAGGTACATTTGTGGTTTATTCAGTACGCGTGCACGTACGCGAGATAGTGCAGTAGTGATGCCAAGCTAAGCCACTAACGATACAGAACCGTCTGTAGTGTGATAGTAAAGGGTTGACCTTCTGTAGTGTGGTAGTAAAAGGTTAACCTGCTGTTGTGTGGCAGTGAAATGGTTAACCTTCTGTGTATTGTCGCAGTGAAAGGGTTAACCATTTGGTAGTGCGGCAGTGAAAGGGTTAAGGACATGACCGATTCAGAGCGTTTGGGGCCCGACACTGATTGTACTTATTTTATGCCATTATTAACCCTTTCACTACCACACTACAGAAGGTTAACCGTCTGTAGTGTGATCGTAAAGGGTTAACCTTCTGTAGTGTGGTAGTGAACGGGTTAAGCCTTTGTCATGTGGCAGTGAAAGGGTTAACCTTCTGTAGTGTGGTAGTGAAAGGTTAACCGTCTGTAGTATGATAGTAAAGGGTTAACCGTCTGTAGTGTGATAGTAAAGGGTTAACCGTCTGTAGTGTGATAGTAAAGGGTTAACCGTCTGTAGTGTGATGTAAAGGGTTAACCTTCTGTAGTGTGATAGTAAAGGGTTGACCTTCTGTAGTGTGGTAGTGAAAGGTTAACTGTCTGTAGTGTGCTAGTAAAGGGTTAACCTTCTGTAGTGTGATAGTAAAGGGTTAACCTTCTGTAGTGTGGTAGTGAAAGGTTAACCTTCTGTAGTGTGGTAGTGAAAGGTTAACTGTCTGTAGTGTGATAGTAAAGGGTTAACCGTTTGTAGTGTGATAGTAAAGGGTTAACCTTCTGTATTGTCGCAGTGAAAGCGTTAAACCATTTGGTAGTGTGGCAGTGAAAGGGTTAAGTCTGCACGTTTACATTGCACTACTTTTATTGTCTTTTATACCTATTCTTATGTCTGCAATTTATGCATTGTTTTTTTTATTCTGTCAATCTGTGTGCTGATTTTATGCCTATGTTCATTTTATACTATATAGATAGTTATTAATATTTATTGTCATATTAGGGCGGCTACGTGGCGTAGTGGGCAAGGCGCTCGCCACGAATGCAGAGACGCTCGGCTCGCCTGTTCGAGCCCAGCGCTCCACATTGCTTTCAGTTTAGCTGGTCGTTCATACTAATACACATTGGCCGTATTAGGGGGTGGGAAACTGATGGGTGGGGATCGGGCGTTGTGGACAGCGACTCCTACAGGTCGGTTGGTGCGCCTGCGCAGTAGAATCAGGAAGTGTCGGGGGTAGCGTGAGCCTCCCACGCGTTACTCCTCGCCACTGAGAGATCGAGCTGCGCAGGTGAAAAGATGCGACTGCTGTTACCTCAAGTACCGGAGGGGACTTGTGCTATGTATGACTTAGTCCACATTGCAGCCGGCTTGTGGGAGGCAAGAAACAGCGTTCGTGACAGGGGAGGGTTGAATTGGATGATACGAAATTGGGATGGGAGAAAATATAGAAAATGGGAGAAAAAGTGGATACAAAAAAAATATTTATTGTCATATTGTAGAAATGTGTGCATTGAAATGTCTGTAGAGTCTCGACGACATTGAAAATGAGGGTGACCTCATTTGTCTTTTCGAGTATAAATAAAGGTTGATGATGATAATGGAACACAATTACCGATATATCTATCCCATTTTTGCACTTGATTGTACAGAATTAGATTGACGATTGGTGTTTGAGGCAGTAGTGTAGCCAAGGGTATATACGTAGGTATTCAGAAGACTATACCTACAAACCAACACATTTTTATCAAATATCCTCAAACTAAATCCTCAATTTGAATAAAGTGATTAATCTGATTAAATTAGTAAAAAAAATGAAATACATTTTATATATTTTTTTAATCCACTTCTTCTCCTATTTTTCTATTTTTTCGCCCATCCCAATTCCACTGTGCCAATTCTTCCCTCCCCTGTCTTGAACGTTGCTCGCATATTCCCCCCACTGGCCGGTTGTAGGGAGGATAGAAGCCTTGCATCACGTGTGCCCTCCGGTACACGAGGAGGCAGCCTGTCGCATCTTTTCACCTGCAAGTACGTGTAGGAGGCTCACACTGCCCCCGCCATTTCCTGTCTCTGCTGTGCAGGCGTCCACAACGTCCAGATTACCACCCATCGACTTCCACCCTCTAACTCTGCCAATTGAGTTAGTATGACGGCTGGCCCAAGCCGGAGGCAACGCCGACAGCCGGAGTCGAACCCGGTGTCTCTTGCGTTGGTGACAAGTGCAATGTCCGCTGCGCCACCCAGCCGCCTATCAACTTTCTTTAATGAATATAACTCATCAGTTTCGTCAACATAAATAATCCAATAAGGGCACAGTTGGTACGAAAGTGATGGTGACGTCTTGATGGAGCGCAGAGTGCCAAGCAGATGCAGATAGGCTACAGTCTTATACTATAATAGTATAATAGTATAAAAGTATAATATTAGTGTAGCCTAATCTTTATCTGCAACTGTGAAGAAAAACCCCATTGGTTTAAACAGAATGAATAGACCCATACAAAAAATATATACATTTCTTTTTCTTTTTATTAAAAATAAAAAATTCGAATGTTGATTAACGAAGTAACGAACGAAGGTCCGAACGTTCAAACATTTGGGCTCAGCCCTAGCTGACAGGCAAGACCTCCTGTTGGTACTGATGTCTGAGCATTGAACGGGTCTGTTGTCCCCATCAGGTAAACAGTGATAAGATCTACTGGCAGAGGAACTCGGATGGAACCTTTAGCCAGATCCACAGTGAGAAGAAGGCTGTGGGACACCACATCAGCACCAAAGCCGTGGGCTCTGAGGAGCGCCATGACATCACACACCTCTACAAACACCAAGAAGGTACTGACAGAGCACTCATATTAATAATAATAATAACTTTATTTGTATAGCACTTTTCATACAGAGGTTGCAGTTCAAAGTGCTTCACAACAGCAAAAAATACAGGCATAAGCGAGCATAAAAAGATAGACAGGTAGAATCACAGTGTTTCACATTAGGATCTAGCATCCCAATAGGCTCTCCGCTTACAGTTTTCAGTAACACAAATAGTAAAAATAGTTTAAAATGATTCAGTTTAAAAATAGTCAAAAAATTATAAAATAGAACGGACATAAAAAATACAGGCATGAGCGAGCATAGCAAGATATGGCAAATCACAGTGTTTCACATTAGGATCTAGCATCCTAATAGGCTCTCTATTCAGTAATACTCCTGTAATTCATGAACAAATAATCACAGTGTTTCACATTTGGATCTAGCAAATAATAAGAATAAAATGATTCAGTTTAAAAATAGTCATCAGTAAGAAGTAAAAAGTGCTCTATTCAGTAATACTCCTGTAATTCATGAACAAATAATCAGTGTTTCACATTTGGATCTAGCAAATAATAAGAATAGTTTAAAATGATTCAGTTTAAAAATAGTCATCAGTAAGAAGTAAAAAGTGTAATAACCGACACATGAATTTGATAGGCAGTGTAAAAGAGTAGGCAGGGTAAGAATAAATACAAGTTGTGTCAGGATATCCCTGATGTTTCCTCTTGCCACTAGGTGGTAGCAGATATCTATCAGTGAAATGCCTGAGCAAAGAGATAGGTTTTAAGCTGTCTTTTAAAGATGTCTAGCGAGTTGGCTTCCCTGATGTTTTGGGGTAGTTTGTTCCATAGTTTTGGGGCATAGTTGATAAAGGCTGCATTACCGATCCTCTTTTGACTGCTTCTGGGAGCCTCTAGTAGTCCAGCAGCTGATGATCGCAGTGTTCTTGCTGGTGTGTAATTTATTAGAGTGTTGGCGATGTAGCTAGGTCCCTGTCCATTTAGAGCTTTGTATGTAAGGAGAAGGACCATAAAGTCAATTCTAAATGTTACAGGAAGCCAGTGTAAAGCGGCTAGGACTGGACTAATGTGCTCTCTCCTTTTGGTTCTAGTTAGCAGTCGGGCTGCAGAGTTTTGGATTAGCTGAAGCCTCTCTGTGGTTTTCTTAGGGAGACCTGTGAAAAGTGCATTACAGTAGTCTAACCGGCTAGATATGAATGCATGAATTAGCTTCTCAGCATCGTTCTGATTAATAAATGGTCGTACTTTTGCTATATTTCTGAGATGGAAGAACGATGTTTTCGTCACTTTGCTAATATGAGAATTGAAATTCAGTTCTGAATCTATGATAACCCCAAGACTAGTGACCTCAGATTTGATCCAAGGGGTTAGTCCCCCCAGGTTCTTTATTAATGTTTCTTTTTTAGTTTTGGAGCTGATAATTAGAATTTCAGTTTTGTTCTCGTTTAGTTTCAGGAAGTTCTTACTCATCCATTTATTTATTGCCAGTAAGCAGTCTGTAATGGAGCTAATCGCTGTATCATTTGGTTCAGTAGATATGTACAGTTGTGTATCATCCGCATAGCTATGGAAATCTACATTATGTTCTCTGATGATATCACCCAGCGGTAACATGTAAAGGGAGAAGAGTAAAGGACCTAAGCAACTCCCTTGTGCAACTCCATAGTTGTTGTCGTATATATCAGACATGTGATCTCCTAGTTTAACATAGAATTTCCTCCCTCTGATGTATGTTTTAAACCAGCCCAGCACATGGTCTGAGAAACCGACATGGTTTTCAAGACGATCGATTAGAATATCGTGATCGATTGTATCAAATGCTGCACTGAGATCTAACAGGATAAGGATGGAGATCTTATTCTCGTCAGAGTTTAGTCTGAGGTCACTGATTATTTTGGTGAGGGCAGTTTCAGTGCTATGATATTTTCTGAATCCTGACTGAAATTCTTCTAAGATGTTGTTTTCTTCAAGAAAGGAATTTATTTGAACTGAAACTATCTTTTCAAGTACTTTACTAATGAATGGTAGGTTGGATATTGGACGATAATTTGCCATTTCATTACTATCCAAGTTAGGTTTTTTTAGTAATGGCTTTACAACTGCTGTTTTAAAGGCATCCGGGAAAATACCAGTCCTAAGGGAAGTGTTTATGATATCTAGCACAGGGCTTGAAACACTATTAAATACCCGTTTGAAGAAAGCTGTAGGTATAGGGTCAATGTCTGAGGTGGAGGAGTTACATTCTGAGACAGTTTTGCAGAGTACATCTAATGTGATGCATCTGAAACTTCTCATGGTTACATTGCACGGTTTGCCGCAATTAACTTTATTTCCATCATGAGTAATGCTGGCCCTGATCAAGGTTATTTTGTTGTTAAAGAATAGTGCAAGTTCTTCACACTTAACCGTTGATGACTGAGGAGGTGTAGGGGCAGTGTTGAGTAGTACATTAATAGTGGAAAAGAGGATTCTGGAGTTTCCAGCATTTTCTGTAATGATTTTAGAGAAGTAATCTTTCCTTGCTAAGCGGATGGTTTTATTATAAGCAGTTAAAGCATCTTTGTATATATCACAGCATATGGTGGTTTTTGTTTTTCTCCATTTTCGCTCCGCTGCACGACATTTCCTTTTTTCTTCGTTGACCGTATTATAGTTTAACCAGGGCGAGGCTCTAGTTTTCTTCTTTTTCGTTTTTAATGGGGCGACAGCATTTAATATAGATGACATTGCATCATTGAGATTTTCTACCATTTCATTTAGAGAGCTGTCATGATTGTGTGGTTCATGTAGTCTGATAAGAACAATGAACTTTGATTCAGCTTTGTCGTTTAGGAGCCTCTTTTTAACTATGATTTATTTTTTTGTTTTAGTAAGGGTTATTTGAGTATCAAAAAATATACAGTGATGGTCGGAGAGAGGTAATTCAGTTATTGAGATATTTGTTATGCTTATGTTAGTTAGTTATGTTATGTTAGTTATGTTATAACTAAGTCTAGTGTATTCCCAAGCCGGTGAGTTGCATTTGTTATATGCTGTATTAGGTCAAAGCTATCCAGTAGATTTTTTAGTTCCATAGTTTTGGAGTCTGTTTTCTTATTAAAATGGATGTTCAGGTCTCCATTTAGGATCACCTTATCATATCCGGTAACACATAGTGAGATCAGTTCAGAGAGCTCCTGTATAAATATTGGTGAGTGTCTAGGCGGGCGGTATATTGTGACAATAATAGTTGATTCTGTTTTTAGTTCAATGGCAAGATATTCCATTGACATGAACTCGCCTAGTTCTGTGATTCTAAACAAGAGTTTTGAGGAGAAGATTGCTGCAACTCCTCCGCCCCTTTTATTTTTTCTGGGTATTTGAAAAAAGTTATAGTCTGGTGGACAAGCTTCTATCATTATTGATGTAGCTGTGTCATTATTTAGCCATGTCTCTACTAGGCAGATGCAATCTAAGTTATTTTCTTTAATCAGATCATTTACTAAGAATGTTTTATTATTCAGTGATCTGACATTTAGGAAAGCTAATTTTATTTGTTGGACTTCTTTAGAGGAGGTCTGCTTTGGTTTGACCGTGATGGCCCTGAGGTTAATAGCAGGTAAACGCATTGGTGGCGTATATTTTTCACCATGCCATTGGCTGGTTATGATTACTTGTATGTTTTGAGAGATGGCATGGTAATTGTGCTATACTGTACCGTACTGACTGCACTGTGCTTTCGGGGACATTTGATCAGACTAGATGGCCTTGTGTGATATGGGGGGACGGGACGGGGACGGGACGTCTTGTGCTGTACTTCGTGGTGAGATTGTGTCCTTCATGACTATCTCTCGTGCTGGTATGAGCTTAATATTCTTGGAGGCCATCAAGGCATGACGCATGTTTGCTGATAGGAGCTTTGAACCTAAGCGATTTGGGAAGAAGCCATTTCTTTGAAAACGTTCTGGGTTATTCCAGAAAACATTGAAGTTGTCAATGAATTTCAGGCCGTGTACGAGACATGCAGCCCCTAACCATGAATTAAAATGTAGGAGTCGACTGAATGCTTCCTGTCCTCTGCGAAAGCATGCAATTGGTCCACTGATGGACACATCAGTGTTTGTGTACACAGACTGATATTTGTCTAGTGTGTTCATTAAACGTGTGAAATCGTCTTTCAAAGTCTCTGTGCCAGTCTTCTTTCGCAGGATGTCAAACGATCCAGAGTGAATGACAATTTTTGTTATTCCCGGTCTGATTAGTGTTGGAAGTTTTTCGGCTAGCTCTTTCACAGTTGTATTGTCTAGACAGATATTTTCTGTGTTTGCCATCTCCACATACCTTGTTGTGGAATCTCCAATCAGTATGCAGTCTATTTTCTGTGTGAGGTTAGCATTTTTCTTTCCAACAGTTTTGGGGCCGTTTGTTTTTGGGCTAGGCCTAGTCTGCCGGTTCTTTCCACAGTCCTGTGGCCTTGGTGAAGCCTCGTTAGCCTTCTCAATAGCCGGCATGTTAACGCTGGTCCCGTACCTTCGGCGTTGGCTATTGCGACGTTCTCGGCGCATGATAGTCTCTTCGCTGTTAGACGTTCGCTCGGTCTGGGTCGTGTTTGCCAGCCGTGTCGCTAGTGGCTCTGTTTTCCTCATCGTCTCGTCGTTAGCGTGTGCTTCGCTAGCATTAGCGTGAGCTCCGGCATGCCAGCTGTTTGCTTCGCTAGTGTTAGCGTGAGCTCCGGTATTCTTGCTATTAGCGTCGTTAGCGTGAGCTCCGTTACGCTCGCTGTTTTCTTCGTTAGCGTTGTTAGCTACGCTTCTATATCTCTTTGCCTTGGGTGTTGATATGCGTGTTTCCGAGAGTAGGTTGAAACTATTTCCTGGCGGTACCGGGGGTGAGGTCCTGGATCGTTTATTTCTCCTTTTATCCTTGACGGTGATCCACTGCTTTGGTCTAGCTCCTTGGTTGTGCCAAGGACCGTCTTTTGGGTGGTGCTGTTCTGTAGCTACTAGCATAGGCCAGTTCTCAATCATGGTATTGTTGGCTATATTTGTAGTAGCTTCATAAATAGAGTCAATGAGTTGCTCATCCTGCTGTATTTGGTACAGGGTAGAAACCCGAGCCTCCAGCTCTACAATCCTCTTTCTCATCTCCAAGCAATTAGTACATTCTGTGGGAGAGCCGAGTCCCGGCATCTTCCTTTATTTCTTGTCTTTTCAGGTTAGGCTAAGCTGAAGCTAAGCTAGGTACTTAGCTGGTGGTGGTGGTGATGATGATGATGGTGGTGGTGGTGATGGTGGTGATGGTGGTGGTGATGGTGGTGGTGGTGGTGGTGATGGTGGGTCACTCACTTCACAACCGGGGTCTTTATGAAATATCATACAGGAGAGCTGTCTGTCGCTCTCTCCTAAACGGGGCAGCTTCCGTTGGAGCTGTGCTATTACTCACACGACCAAAACCACTGTCGTCTTCCGTCTCGTTAAAACTCAAAATGAAGTATAAAGTATTCTCGCCTTTCATAAATATCCTCGACTTCAGCAGTGCCCGACATAGTCCTTTGTGTGTAGCTGATAAGACGGAGACTTCTTCATCTCGCCGGTCCTCCCACGGAGAGATCTCGCTACTCGTCCTTTCGGTGAAGTACTGCGGTCATAAATCTAAATAAATAAATTCACCCCTAGACATCACACACCTCTACAAACACCAAGAAGGTACTGACAGAGCACTCATATTCACCCCTAGACAACACACACCTCTACAAACACCAAGAAGGTACTGACAGAGCACTCATATTCACCCCTAGACAACACACACCTCTACAAACACCAAGAAGGTACTGACAGAGCACTCATATTCACCCCTAGACAACACACACCTCTACAAACACCAAGAAGGTACTGACAGAGCACTCATATTCACCCCTAGACCAGTGGTTCCCAAAGTCGGGGTCGCGACCCAAAGGTGGGCCGCGAGCAGCCACGGGAGGGCCGCGAGATGATTAAAAAAATAAATAAAAAAAAAAGTAAAAATAAAACGTTTTTTTTTTTTTTTTTTTTTTTTTGTCAGGTCACTGAACTTAGAAGCAGGCCAGGACAGTGTTTCTAGTTGTATTATAAAATTATATTCTATTGTATTCTAAAATGTGACTATATGGTTTTATATTAACTTAATAAATAAACAAAAACTAAAAATCTACTTATTTCAACGAACATTTCAAACTAAATAACAGATTATGCACATAAAACGCTGAAAACAACCGAAGCAACAATAGTATTTTAATGAGGCTATTATTATTATCATTATTATTTTGCAACAAGTTAGCCCTCTCATAAATAGCACATATAAATGAATAACTACCTTGAACTAACTTAATAGGATTGAAGTGATATTTGGCTTAAAAAATCGGTCGCCTGGCAAAAAAATAAATAAAAAAAGCCTGACGATGTGCATTGGGCCGTGGCTCTCTGACGCCTTATTTTCTGGGTCCCGGCCTGAAAAGTTTGGGAACCCCTGCCCTAGACAACACACACCTCTACAAACACCAAGAAGGTACTGACAGAGCACTCATATTCACCCCTAGAGTCACTACCATGCGGGGGGGCAACGACAGCCTGGAGGTCAGAGAAGCGGGGCTTGGGACTTTAAAGGTTGCTGGTTCAAATCCACGGATCATTTGGGAAAGCTATGCACTGATGCAGTGCAGCTGTTCCGCGTGTCAGTCATGCTAGCAAGGACTCTAGAATCCTCCCACCTTAAGGCGAGACGGTACCCCCTAATAGGTAAAACAAATTTTGAATAGATATCACTATGAAAGTTTGTTTGTTTGTTATGTACATATAAACTAAGAAAAAATATATTGCACATTTTCTGAATTGTATGTGTATATAAATGAGGCACTTCCTCATTAAATATGCACACATTTGCATGTATCGCCAAGACACGAATCACCAACATGGATAATGGCAGATTAAAAAACTTGGTTTCATTTTGTTGACACATTCAAAACTAAACTTTTTCCAGAAGGGATTGTGGCTATGTCCTCTTATCAGCCCATACATCAGGAAATACTGTCTACTGTCTTAAAAAAATATCGATTTTCGCCTAGTTTTGGTATAAAATGTACTATAAACTCGGCTATGAATGATATATCAACAAACCATTCTGTAATTAAAAGCAGGATATGGATGGGAACAAATGTGGAAAGTTTGGTGTGTGTAGGTACTAGGGAAATGGAGTTCCATGTCTTTGTGTGTAAGTAAAATGCATAAAAACTAGTTTTTGAGAAAACACCCTCAAAGTTATATATTGTAATTGTGATCTATGGACACAATCAGACAAAATGAAGTAAAATAAACAACTAATTGTCTGTTTTCGATATTTTATTGCCACTAGTTTGAAATAAGACATGTTAAGGAAGCAAAACATAACAAAATCTCAATATCATTGAAAAAAAGCAAAAAGGCGATTGCGGGGGTACCGTCTCGCCTTAACTCAATGACGGCCAATAACGAGTAAACTCGTTTTTGGATCCTTTGATCTTTTTCGTTTGATCCCCGTTCTAAACGGTCATCCGGATCACTCTAGGTGTCCCTGGCTCATTTGCCTGTGTTGGAATTGCAATGCCGATCGAATCTCACCAGGTGGCAGTATTGCCTACCTTTTGAACTCTGATAGTCTAGGTCAGACAGTGTCTGTCCTGATCCCTTTCTGTCAAGACTCGCTCTGAGGGGAAGGAGCTCTTGCAGAGCAATCGCTACGAGATCTGCTCGCCTCAAAACCCATAGTTTTCCGTAAACACGAGTAATTACATATAAACAAGTAATCGCGATCGCCGATGGGATCATTGGAATTATTCTTTTTGGAGTACCTTCTGGCTAAGGTAAGGTATATTCTATGTCTATTTTACCGAACCAGAAACATGTTTCTGTAACGATCAGTGTCTTATTTTACCGGACCTAAACCAAGCTAAACGATCGCATTTTCGGGGTAAGACTACAGCCCCCCCCCCCCCTTAATGATTTTGTGAAGGCACATATGTACATGGTATATACCTTTGATTTGGGAGTATTTGGGGTTTCAGGGGATCAACCAGAACGATTTGGGCTTATTGCATATAACGTGTCTTATCTCGCGATCTATGGAAAAAGACTGGATTATTTTGGAAATGGGCGATGTTTAGCGTGTAATAAACTATAAACTACAGTGTGTAGAAACAAACTCTTTTTTACATGTTGGACTAGAAATAGTGTCTGTCAAATGAGCCATACTATTGTCTCCATAGCTATAATATAGAATATACAATAGCTCCGCAAAGATCGTGAAATATAGTGAAAATGGTCAAGAAAAGCTGGCGCCAGCCAGTGCAGATGGGGAAAGCTTGTGGCGCTCAAAGAGTTAAGAGTCCTGTGTTTGAATCCTCCCACAGTGAGCCTCTCTTGGTGAGCTGTCCACCTTAAGAGTCCTGTGTTTGAATCCTCCCACAGTGAGCCTCTTGGTGAGCTGTCTAGTAGTGTGAGTCCCTGTTTGGGGGCTGAGGCCACCCCACACTAAGCTGGGCCATATGCATGTTCATAAGGTAGGCGATACTGCCACCTGCCGGGATGCAATCGTCATTGCAATTTCAAGTACTCTGATGAGTCACCAAGGTCCGCGCGACTGTTTTGAATAGGAAAATCGAAAAAAAGAAAAAAGAATTCTCGGGTATGGCGCTCAACGGTTGGCGACGAAACCCGAGATATGTCGGGTATGGCGCAGAAAGAGTTAAGAGTCCTGTGTTTGCCCGAATGAAAGGCAGCCGCTCTACACGTCAAACCATTTCAAAAGCTCGCTCCTGAATTGAACGTGAGGCTAGACTTTTTGTACACAACTTGGAGGTCACTTTGGATAAAAGCATCAGAGCTAAAGATTAGATGAAAATTGTAATTGTAGTATTTCTGACAGAGGAGCGGGGTTGACAGGCCATGCTCCGTTATACAGCCACGCGTCAAATCCACTCCCCTGCCAGCATCTCTAAAAATATGAATAGAATGCTGCTCCCTTGTCCACAAAATGCTTGGAGTACATTCCAATAATTCCCCTCTCTGACCTCAGGGCGCACGGTCGCACCTGTCCACCTGCCTGCTGAGTATTTCTCTCTGGCTTGCTTTACTTGGAGGGAGCGAGCACTACATTTCTTGCTTCGGTCTGTTTTTGATATATATGTACTTGCTTTGAGACTGTTTTTGATATATATGTACTTGCTTTGAGACTGTTTTTGATATATATGTACTTGCTTTGAGACTGTTTTTGATATGTACTTGCTTTGAGACTGTTTTTGATATATGTGTTTGCTTTGACACTGTTTTTGATATATATGTACTTGCTTTGAGACTGTTTTTGATATATATGTGCTTGCTTTGAGACTGTGTTTGATATATATGTACTTGCTTTGAGACTGTGTTTGATATATATGTACTTGCTTTGAGACTGTGTTTGATATATATGTGCTTGCTTTGAGACTGTTTTTGATATATATGTACTTGCTTTGAGACTGTGTTTGATATATATGTGCTTGCTTTGAGACTGTTTTTGATATATATGTGCTTGCTTTGAGACTGTTTTTGATATATTTGTGCTTGCTTTGAGACTGTGTTTGATATATATGTGCTTGCTTTGAAACAGACTGTGTTTTATATATATGTACTTGTGTTGAGAGAGACTGTTTGATATATATGTGCTTGCTTTGAGACAGACTGTGTTTGATATATATGTACTTGTTTTGAGACAGACTGTGTTTGATATATGTGTTTGCTTTGAGACAGACTGTGTTTGATATATATGTGCTTGCTTTGACACAGACTGTGTTTGATATATATGTACTTGCTTTGACACAGACTGTGTTTGATATATGTACTTGCTTTGACAGACTGTGTTTGATATATATGTACTTTCTTTGACACAGACTGTGTTTGATATATATGTACTTTCTTTGACACAGACTGTGTTTGATATATATGTGCTTGCTTTGAGACAGACTGTGTTTGATATAGGATATATCCAAGCTCCGGGAGGGTCATCAAAGAGAAGTCGCCTATTCTCAGTCCTTGCCCCACAATGGTGGAATGAACTACCCACCCCAGTTAGGACAGCCGAATCACGTCCAATCTTTCGCCGTCGACTAAAGACGCACTTCTTCAACCATTATCTGAATTTAAAAAAATAAAATAAAAATCTAACCCTAACTAACCGTACTGTCATGCACTTGTCCTAATAAACTAACCTACACTGTAGCACTCAACACTTTGATGAACATTGTTGCTCAGCTGATAGAGTTGTGCCCTTCCTGATGGCTTGTCGTACAGAACTTGTAAGTCGCTTGGGATAAAAGCGGCAGCTAAATGACTAAATGTAAATGTAAATGTATATATGTACTTGCTTTGAGACAGAGTGCTCTCTCCCTAGACGAGGGAGTGAGACAGTGTGTAACCTTTTGACACAAATGAGTAGCGTCATGGGTGGTGTAATGCACATCACAGGACTGAAAACTATCCTATCTCGCATCCCTCTCTCCTCATCTCACTCTCTGTCCTACATATCTGATCCCAGTAAAATGCAAAAGATGCATTGGGCAGAATTCATTCCTGTACTCTGTGGCAGTAGATTGGAATAGGCTACCAGCAGACATTAAGTTAATAAGTCCCTATTCCTCTTTTAAAGGCTAAATAAAGAGCTGGATCAGGAGAAGCAGAACCTGGGTTTAATTATATTTTATTTTTCTTAGTTGATTTTATTTATTTTTAATGTATTTTATTAGGTTTTGATGGGTATATTTTTTATTTGTATTAATTGTATTTTATTTATTTTTTTACTGTATTTTATCTCACCATGTCTTCCTCCCCCCTGCGTGGTGGGCACACCCTCGCTCTACCCACAGGCTCTGACATGTTGTATCAGGCACTCTTACTCTCATACACCTACACACATCCAGGCAGACACTCACCAGCACATAGCACTCACAGACATCTGAAGGACCGCAATGGAAACAAGCTGTAAGCTTTCTTGTGTTTTAATCCTTTTGATAATGGTGGGCTTCTATATCTATATTTGTATATATGTTCATTATCAATAAAGATCTCTATCTATCTATCCCCCCTCTCTCCCCCACCACTCCCCCTCTCTCCCCCACCACCCCCCTCTCTACCACCACCCCCACCTCTCCCTCCCAGACTCAGAGGAGGAGCGCATCGCCGTGGAGACCGCCAGCCGCTTCGGCAGCAAGCCCGAGGTGTACTCATCACCGGTGGCGGAGGACGTGAGCGTCGAGGTGAGGATGGACGAGGATGAGGGCCCCAGAATGGGCGCGGACGCCCGGCTGACCATCGTGGTGACCAACCTGAGCTCCCAGCCGCGCCGCGCCACGCTGAACAGCCAGGCGGCCGTCATGTACTACACCGGGGTGCTGAAGAGCACAGTGAAGAAGGAGAAGCTGCTGCTGGAGCTCACGCCCAACGAAGGTCAGCTCCTTAGTTTCAACTTCAAGTTTCTTTATTAGTTGTCATACAAAAATATGACTAGAGATGTCCGATATTATCGGCCGATATTGGCATTAAAATGTATTATCGGAAAATATCGGTATCGGTTTTCATTTATTTCACCTTTATTTACCCAGGCAAGCATGTAAGAACAAATTCTTATTTTATTTATTGTCAAAAGTATGCATAATGTTGTGTTAATTCCACGACAAGTGATATGTAATGTTAATTACCTGAAATTATTCAGGGGACCCCGCATATATCGGTATCGGTTGATATCGGTATCGGAAATTAAGAGTTGGACAATATTGGTATATCGGATATCGGTAAAAAAGCCAATATCGAACATCCCTAAAAAATACAGAATACTTTTATATATGAAATGCTTTTTTCTGTTATGCTCCTGCGAGTGTGCTAGATAAAAATAGATAAGTATAAAATAGAAAGTCAAAAGTACGTAAACAAGTGTAAACAAAAATGTTCAGTCAATATACATATACAATATACAATACAGAGTAGGAAAAAAAAATAGTAACTGAGTTATAATACAGTATACAGTACAATGCAGAAATGGGATGAGGTACAACTTAGGTAAGGTGCAATGAGGTATGAATTGTATTGCAAATCTCTTTACCAATAAATATAAAGTGTGTTAAAGTGTCTAAAGTGGGTAAAGTGGGTGCTACAGTGAGTTGTTTATTTAAAGTGACCTTACACTCTATTCATCACTGTTCACTCTATTCATCACTGTTCACTCTATTCATCACTCTATTCATCACTGTTCACTCTATTCATCACTCTATTCATCACTGTTCACTCTATTCATCACTGTTCACTCTATTCATCACTCTATTCATCACTGTTCACTCTATTCATCACTCTATTCATCACTGTTCACTCTATTCATCACTGTTCACTCCATTCATCACTGTTCACTCTATTCATCACTGTTCACTAGGGGTGGAACGGTTCACAAAATCTATGGTTTGGTTTGTATCACAGTTTTGGTGTTGCGGTTTTCGGTTCAGTTCGGTATACGTTGTTTTTTATTTTTTATTTTTTATTTAACACTCCAAAAATACCATACATCAGCATAAGATATATAGCCTAAAAATAATCCAACTTTTCAGTTATTCTCAAGGACGTAGTCATGCAAAAACTGAAAGAATGAGGCAGTTTGACATCAGGAACATTATTTTGACAGTGATGGTTAGAGCTAGGAGAAAGAGGGGAGGCATTGCTGATTTAAACATGCTTCTAATTTATTTGGTAAACAAATTAAAGGTTTACCTTTAATAATGTTTGGCACACAAAGACCAAACTGACTGAAAAATAAAGTTAACATTTGTCAAAGTATTAACTTAGTGCAAACAAACAAAATTATTAAACCTTTCTATTTTTGTGGCCACATTATAGACAAAGCCCATCAACATAAAGTATGCATATGCTCAACCAGCACTAGACTTTCTTATCAAAAAGGAAAAGTCACTGTTATTTAAAATAAATAAATCATGTGTACTAAATATACATTTACTTTTTAATTGCATGAAACATTATGAAGTATTCTCTTATGCCACTTTTCACTGCATGGTACTGTACCTAATCGACTCGACTCGCTTTTGCTTTTTGAGTGTCTTGGATGCCGTATCTGAAGTGACGTCACACAAGGAAGTAAATAGTCATCAGTAACACTGCTTCACCTGCTCAGCTACCACCATCAGGCCAGGCCCAGGCTTCACGTGCTCAGCTACCACTGTAGGAGACAATTTAGGAATTGGTTCATTAATACTTTCAGTGCCATCCACGTCATATTACGTTTTTGCTTGCCAGCGATTGAGTGCCAATCACGTAATATTACGTTTTTGGATCGTTTCTTCTTTTATTCGATTTTAATATCCTATTCAATGTCACGGACCTGTATCTTGCCGTTAAAAGGCATACTGGGATGCAGAGGGTGCAGTACTGGCCAGATCCTGCCAGGTGGCAGTATCGAGAGTGCAGTAAACCCTGTTCCAGACCGGGTGTTACGTTTAAACCGCTCCGGGTGCAGTTTTTAGTACAGGGAAGCCTAGAGGTTCAATAGGTCACATCGAAAAGTCTACGGGACACTCTGTGCATGTGTTGTGCCGTATTATGTCGTGGACCAGATGGACATCAGATGGACCAGATGGCGATCAAACAATTGGAATATTCTTCTAATATAAGGACTATCTGACGTCAATTCCAGCTTGATCGTGCAATGTTTTCATACCGATCCAGCTGATCAGCGTTTTTAGTGTTCATAACAAATGCCGTTACTGGCAATCAAAGCATCAAAAACTATCCCCCCCCCCCCCTTCATGCATTCATGATGAAACATAATACCTATTATATACAGTTGATTTGTAATAGTCGCGTGTCCAGGGATGAAATGCCAATGCTTTTAGTAGAATTCACGTAGAGCCCTATAACTCAGTTTCCCAGGAATTAGCCTGGATCATTCCGAAACTATACTTATATACACCATGGGATAACGCACAAACGTATGCATGAATGATTAATCTGATTAAATGATTTATTTTTTTATTAAATCAACTTTCTACTCGTCAGTTTCGTCAACATAAATAATCCAATAAGGGCACGGTTGGTACTGTAGTGGATATAATCATTAGGAATAACTTACTCAGTCAAGTGGGTCCAGTTAATAAATGGCTTTATTAACCAGAGAAGATCAAATGTAAAAGGAGAGGGGGATGTTTTTATGAAGAGGTTGGAGATCCCTCTTAATATATACCACAGTACGAAAGTGATGGTGACGTCTTGATGGAGCGCCGAGTGCCAAGCGGATGCAGATAGTTTACATCATTTATGATAAATGTTTTATAAAAAAAATTATGACGAGTCATATACTATAATAGTATAATACTATAATATTAGTGTAGCCTAATCTTTATCTGCAACTGTGAAGAAAACCCCCATTGGTTTAAACAGAATGAATAGACACATAATTTTTTTTAAATAAAATCGAATGTTGATTTAGAATTCGAATGTCAACTTTATGAATGAAGCTTCGAACTATTCGGTACCGCCCTAGAAACTAATATAACTGAAAGTAAGAATGATGCTAGAACGAAAGGTTATCCTATAACCTAGTTATATGAATACTGGCTGAGCGTCTCGCTCTTCGCCATAATGAGATATCTCTTATCTCCAGCACCTACTGTGCTCATGAACAAAACAGGGAACACATTCTCATGGACAGACCCAGGCCTAGCCATCAACTGGGTGTCAGCCCCTGTCCCCATGAGAAGCGAAACGTGGGGCCGCTTGCGCTTCATTGAAAGCACGCGGCCCGAATCCAAAGGAGACAAATCAGAGCCCTTATCCCGCTGGTGTTGGGGTGGGGGGGTGACCGGAGAGCGAGCTAGACACAGCTAGATGGCGACGTTTTTTTAGGGCGTGCTCATCTAATGTAGCCGATCCCTCTGCCGCCAAGGCTGTCGGCCTTGCGGTCACCTGTTTTCGTTGTGTCCAGGTACCTCAGGCGGGGGAAACATGGCCGCTGGTTGAGGGCCTCGCCTTTCAACCATGCCAGGGCAAAGGATCAATGCTACCTGGCTCTCAAGCCAGGGCACACCTGCCTTGCGCCCTGTTGTCAGCCCATTCACCCATAAAAAGGGTAAATAAGCCTCAGCAAAACCCCCCACATTAGCTACCAACTGACCTTCATCAATGAACCGGTTAAGAGGAGGGAAAAGTGGTGACAGCCCACGGCGGGGAACAAAGGAACAGTGACCCAGCATCGTAGCATTAGCATTAGCCGCGCGCTCCAGGATAGCTGGGAAAACATCCAAGTCAGAGTCATGACGACAACGTTTACCCAGATATCCTGCCCCTTGCGCCAATACACAACTCGGTTGTCTCACGGGACAACGAGCAGTATCACAAATGCTAGCATTGATGCCTGGTAGCGTAGGCCCTACCTGTGTGCAGTGGCGAATCCTTATGGAAGCCAACGGAAGCCATGCCTCCCTATTAAAATATGAATTAATATCAAATATGAAATATGAAAAAAAGGGATATAATTTTTTTTTAATATAGTTTACATTCTTTTTCATCTGTGCATCTGTGTTATAATTTTTTTTTTTTTTTTAAATGTCTCCCTCTTCTCCTTCTCACTCCCTCTAACACACTGTCAGCCTCACTATGCTCACTGCAGCTAGTACTATAGAGGAGAGGAGGCAGGGGGTAGGTCTCTTTCTCCAGGCTTCCAGCATGTGATTCATGTATCTAGAGTCCAAATCCGATCCTAGCCAATCAGATTCGAGCTGACTGCCACACCCTAAAAGTTTAAAACGGGGCTGTGAGGAAGACACATGAGTGTGGCCTCCCCTTTGCACTCAGCATATTTTCCCCCCTGGAGGCGGGGCAGGTCAGAACACGTCTGAACATCCCCTCGCAGGATTGATTGAAAATGTTATTAACAGAGCGGGCACGTTCGAATCCTCTATATCTAACATTTAGCACTTTAATAGCAACTTATTTTCGCCGGCGGGACATTTACTGAGGACCAGCAGAGCACACCACTGTGGATATTATGATTTAACAAATCTATCTGGCAAGAGGAGGACCACATTATTGACCAGGTAAGCACTGAGCAGCCTGACTAAGGACTAACTAACGTTATCAGGCAAGCTTGTAGACCCTTTCATGACTGCAATGCAAGCCAGGGGCTGGAATACGCAGTCACTTATTCCTCGTAGTAGCCAGGTTAATGTGCACCATCAAGCACTGCTTAAAAGCTAGCGGTGGGTCCAAAATATATCGGATATAAATGTCAAAGGTACCCAGCGTTCCATTAGGGTTTCACACACAGATGCGGCGGGGTTTGAAAGCTCGGCGTTGCTAATAAACATTTTAAATCATTTTTATAAACGAGTAATGGCTGCTTCCTCATTTTACAGTAGGAGCGCTCTGATGGCTGGGCGCGCCGCGCAACAGACACGTGAATGAATGAATGAATGAATGAATGAATGAATGAATGAATGAATGAATGAATGAATGAATGAATGAATGAATGAATGAAAACTTTATTTAACAGATTGCAGAATGGGTACAATACAGTACGGCTCAATACACACAATTGTTAAGGGGATGCAGACCAGAGAAATACGTTTGTCTTGTCTTGTTTGTCTAGACTCTAGACGTCATATTCTCTCCCGGCCGTATGTATATTTCTCTCCCACCCACCCACCCCCTCCTAATGTACAGTCTCCTCCCCATCATATACTCTGTTAGGATCTATGGGTAACAGTACTGTATATTTGAATATCGTATATGTCACAAATGTAACCATACTAAATACCTGTATGTCATGTATGTCCCTATGCCATAAATGTCATGATGTCTTGTATGTCATAAATGTCACTATGAATTGAAAATAGGGGACCCTGATGTAAACAAGACAAACGTCTTTCTCTGGTCTGCATCCCCTTAACAATTGTGTGTATTGAGCCGTACTGTATTGTACCCATTCTGCAATCTGTTAAATAAATAAAAAGAAAGTTTGACTGGCCGCCGAGCCATACTGTAGTGTACATGGTGACTGCTTGACTTAAAAAAAATTTAAATAAAAAATATTAATAAAAATATAAAAAAAAAAAAAATTATTCATTTTTTTTGGCTTCCCCTGTTATTTTACCCACGCGACGCCACTGCCTGTGTGCGACCTAGCCCGACAGCTAGCCGCCGCGCGACGTCCCTCGATCCGCTGTCACGAGACCAGGAAACCCCAGGACAGGCCCAATGCGCTGTTAGGATGTGCCGAGAAGATTCCAGGGGCTGGCGAATCTCCGGCGAAAACCCAACATTGTTCAATTTCTCTCTGCATTTCATAACAACTAGTTCATGGAGTGCACTGCAGCGTCCATGATGGAAACAAAAAAAGAGGAAGTGGGAGTGTGACCATGTCCGGCGTCTTATAGGAGGACCCCGGGGCGTGGCCTGGTCAGGTGCATGGGTGCATTTGTTTTGTTCATGAGCACAGTAGGTGCTGGAGATAAGAGATATCTCATTATGGCGAAGAGCGAGACGCGATTGCCAGTAATGCTATATAACTATCTGTTAATGATTGTTGTGTTCTGGTCCAAAGTGAAGACCATCGACTGGCTGCTGCCCTACCAGCAGTACCAGGACCAGCTGGTGGACCAGGCGGCGCTGATGCTCACCCTGTCGGGCCGCGTCTCTGAGACCCAGCAGGTTCTGGCCAACCAGACCACCTTCCGGCTCCGCACACCCGACCTCAGCATCAAGGTAGGCCCTAACCCTAACCTTTAACCCTAACCCTAACCCACATGAGTACAACTTCATATCAGAAAGTTAACACTTATCTTTAGCATTGTAACCAAGTTATAACTTAATATCAGAAAGTTAGCACTTATCTTTAGCATTGTAACCAAGTTATAACTTAATATCAGAAAGTTAACACTTATCTTTAGCATTGTAACCAAGTTATAACTTAATATCAGAAAGTTAGCACTTATCTTTAGCATTGTAACCAAGTTATAACTTAATATCAGAAAGTTAGCACTTATCTTTAGCATTGTAACCAAGTTATAACTTAATATCAGAAAGTTAACACTTAGCTTTAGCATTGTAACCAAGTTATAACTTAATATCAGAAAGTTAGCACTTAGCTTTAGCATTGTAACCAAGTTATAACTTAATATCAGAAAGTTAGCACTTATCTTTAGCATTGTAACCAAGTTGTAGCTAAGGGGCTACACAACCCGGACTGTATTAAAGATTGTTTAGATTAAACCACGACTAAAGAATATTAATAGCCAGACAGTACAGTTAGATAATATGGCGGACACTCAATTGACGGCACGGGGACAAGGATACCAAGTTTACAGTATTTTAATCGTCATAGCAATATACATCTGAATTATCACGTTTCTCTTTTAATAATAGAATGTCAGAGTATCAAAGTCAGCGGTAATGAATAGTTCCTAGGTTACGAATACTCAACCGGAGCTCTGCAGGGAGTGAGAAAAGACGAGGTGATACGGGGCAAAGCAAGGGTAGTTGGAGACGATGGTTCTCCTCTGGAGCTCCAAGCTCCGGAGGAATTGGAGACTGGTCGGATAATCCTGTCGTCACTGGAAGAAAAGGGGTCTCGTACGGAACCGGTCCTTGTAATCCTAGTGCCCGATGGCAGGGTTAATAGCTATTAATCCAAAAGCCCGATGGCATAGATGGTAGCTAGCTAGCTTCGTTTGTACTGGAAGCTAGCCCGCAGACGGTCTTCAATGAGTAGTTAGATCCAAACGCAGCTGGGTTTAACTATACGTTTCTCCACGTTACTTCGCTTACACAAGTCACTATACTGCGCCAATAATGGCTCTACAATATTATAGTCGTATCTAAGTAGCTACTAGTTATCTGTAACGATACACCGCTGGTAGGTCTGTGTACAACTGTACCGGACGTATCACGCTCTCGCTCTGCTGCTTCTCCTGTTCTGATACTGCCGACTCGTTACTTCCACTGGTGTTAGGTTACTGCTCTCTACGGCTGCTTGCGCCATCTACAATATATATACTCAGACTGATTTCTAGGGCGCAGCCGATTTACCTGTCCGGAATCAATGCGCCTGCTATAGGCAAGTCTGAACTTGTCTGGAGGGCTCGTCTGGTGGCGCCTCCAATGTCAAGGGCGGGACCCAATGAGGCGAGCGGAGAATACTATTATGCAAACGGATGGCGTTGGATATATATCTTATATATATAAACAATATACAAGTTATACAAAATAATAAACGCAGACTTTCAGTGTTAATCTGGACCTTCAGAACAGCCGCCCCCTAATTAGTCCGAACCTAATTAGTAAATAAATGGGGGCACAGATTAATATTAAGGTCAAGTCAACTTCTCCATAATGTGCTATGGGGAGTTGGAAATAATTTATAAAGTCAGTGGGTTATCGTCGTCGTCAGGGGAGTCAGGGATCTCAGGCAGCTCTATCAACTTGGCTACTGGTCTGGTGTAGGTCCGCCCTTGGACGATGACTTCTGCCGCTCTGACCTTCCCATCGGAACCAGTAATCACTCTGCTCACACGGCCGGCCGGCTACGTAGCTCGGGGTAGTGACTGGTCTATTATCATCACGACGGTATTCACTCTCAGGTTGTCCCTGTCTTTAACCCACTTCTGACGGGCTTGAAGGGATGGTAGGTAGTGTAGGAGGAAGCGGGCCACAGTACTTGGCTGTGTCTCCACATTCTCCGGCCGTTCATCTCGTCCTGTCTGTACACCGTCTGAGGAAGGGCAGGGTCCAGCCGCCCCATCAAGAGGTAGTTTGGGGTGATGGGGTCGATGTCAGCTACGTCGCTGGAAACGTAGCCGAGGGGCTTAGAGTTCAGAACGCCCTCAATCTCTGTGAGGACCGTAGCTAGGACTTCATCGCCCACGGTCTGGGCCCCAAGTACGGTGTACATAGCAGTCTTTATGGATCGGACCTCTCTCTCCCACGTTCCCCCGAAATGGGGGGCGTTCGGGGGGTTGAACTGGAAGGTGACCTGAGCAGGAGCGAGGCGGATCTTGGGTTCTTCACCCATAGTCAGGAAGCTCTCTCTCAGTTCTGTGTCTCCTCCTCGGAAATTTGTCCCTTGGTCGGACAACAGCACTGATGGGGTCCCTCTCCTTGCTTGGAACCTCCGGAATGACATGAGGAACGAGTCTGTACTCATGGTCTGGAGGATTTCAATGTGAACAGCTCGGGTGGTCATGCACTTGTACACGATGCCCCACCTCTTCTCTGTCCCTCTTCCTTTCTTGACGTTGAATGGGCCGAAGCAGTCCACGCCCGTGGAGTGGAAGGGCCGCTCGCCGAGTCGGAGGCGGCAGGGAGGCAGGTCGGCCATCTTCGGAATACTAGGCTGTGCCCTCCACTTGCGACAGGTCGGGCAAGTCCGTTGGAATCGACGTACAGCTTCTCTCCCTTGGAGTATCCAGAAGCGCCGTCGGATCTCCGCAAAGACTCGCTCGGCCCCCGCGTGGTGCACCCCCTTGTCGTACTTCTGGATGATCAGCTCGGTTATCTTATGTCGGCTGTTGAGGACGATGGGATGCTTAGCATCTTCGGTCAAGTCCGGGGCCCGTCTCAATCGACCACCCACCCTGATGAGGTGCTGGGCGTCGAGCTCTGGGGCTAAGGTGAGGAGTCGACTGTCTGAGGGGACTGGCTTTTCCCCTCTCAGGCAATCTAGTTCTTCTGGGAAGGAGTCTCTTTGTGCTCTCTTTAGTAGAAGAAGTTCTGCTTCCTCGTAGTTCGATGCGTCGAGGTCTGTGGTGGGGGGAAGTTCCGGGTGGTGCCATAGGAATGTCCTTTTCTGAGCACTCTCAAAGGTTAAACAGTCGTCTAGGTCCGGGTCCGTTGGAGCCGGGGCTTGACTCAGCCTGCAGAACATAGACTTCTTTATCTCTGACTCATCTTGGTTCGCCTCCCGTGGTGTGGGGATAGGCCACTTCTCCTCCGGGAGCTTGAGGAACTCAGGACCATCACTGTATGGGTTAGGACATGTGAGGTTGTCTAGGGACATCCCCCGTGTGATGACATCCGCCGGGTTCTGCTTGGTGTCAACATATATCCAACATGCTGCTCCTACCAGGTCTTGGATTTCGGTTACTCGGACTCCGACGAAAACCTTGTACCGACAGGAGTCGGACTGGATCCAGGTGAGCACGTCATGGAGTCTGACCATAGGATGATCTCACGCACCGGTATGGTGAGTTCACTTTGTATCATTTTTGCGAGTTGCGCGCCTACCAGAGCTGCGCAGAGCTCTAGTCGCGGGATCGACTGCTGCTTGCGGGGAGCTATCCTCGAGCGGGCCAGGACGAAAGCTACGTGGACTTCTCCTCCCTCTTCTCGGGCTCTCAGGTAGGCCACTGATCCGTACGTCACTTCAGAGGCGTCGCTGAAGACGTGCAGGTCTATCTGACACGTCTCCAACCGCACTCTAGAGGGGAAGTAACTCCGTTGGATGGTCACATCTCGGAGTAAGACAAGTTTATCCTCCCATTCTCTCCATGTGGAAGCCAGGTGCTCGGGTATGGGGTCGTCCCAGCCCTGCTCCTTGTCCCACAGTTCTCTCACCAGCATCTTCGCCCGAGTGGTGTAGGGGAGGATACATCCCATTGGGTCGTACTGGCTGGCGAGTGTTCGGTACACACTCCGCCGAGTGGTCAGTCTAGTCGTGGACGTCTCCTGATCCGTCCTCAGGGGTGTGTGTCTGTAGTGAAGCGAGTCCGTCTTGAAACGCCAGACGAGGCCCAGGGTCATCTCTTGCGCTTCGCCTGGGGTGTGCGCCATCCAGGTCTCGCTGCTCGCGGCCTTGGTCTCTGGGGGGAGGCTTCGGAGAACTTGAGGGTCGCTGCTGGCCCATTGTCGGAGGTCGAATCCACCTTTGGCCAATGAAGCTCGTAGCTTCAGTAGGATGCTCTCTGCTTCTTCTGCCGTGGATACGCTCTGTAGGCAGTTGTCCACGTAGAAACTTCTTTCCACGCTGTGTCGGACATCATCGTCGGCTCCGGGGTCTTCGCCCACGTGCTTCTGTAACGCGAACGTGGCGCAGCACGGGCTGCAGGTGGTGCCGAACGGGAGTACCTCCCATTGGTATATCGAGGGTTGTTCGTCGTCGAGCCTCTCTCTCCACAGAAACCTCAGTAGAGGCTTGTCTTCCTCCATCAGTCGGACTTGTAGGAACATTCCCTTGATGTCGCCGCTGATGGCCACTTTGTCCTGACGAAAGCGTATCAGTACGCCGAGGAGGGAAGATCCGAGTGTCGGGCCGGGCAGGAGCAGGTTATTCAGATTCTGCTGTCCAATCTGATAGCTGCAATTGAACACGATGCGGTTCTTTCCGTTGTGGGTGACCTTGTGGTGGGGCACATACCATGACTCTGTCGTCCTTTCTGCCTCGTGGTCATCGATTTTCTTTATATGGCCAGCCGTGATCAGCTTCTCGATCTCGGTGCGATATATCGTTGCTTGGGGGGGTCTTTGGCGAGGCGCCGCTCAGTGCTCTGTAGGTAGTGGTGTGTCGCTCCCTTCGGCACGTGCAGAGTGGGCATCCCTTCCCGCCTCAAGAGTGGGGTCGCGTATCTTAGTACTCCGTCGACCTCGACCCTCGTAGTCTTCTGCTCGAGTAGAACTATGGCATACTTGTCCTCCTTTGACCGAACCATCTTGCGTTCGTTCTTGAATGGCAGTGAGTCTAGTGTCCATAGCCTCTCAACGTGCTGTAAGAGGGTATTGTCTGGGTCGCTCACCTTGGTGTAAAGGCAGCGGGTGGACGTTGGTCGGTTGGAAGGCCCGGAGAGAGGGCCCTGGAGCGTCCATCCCAGTCGGGTCTTAACCGCGGCTGGGCATCCTCTGGGTCCGATGTGAACCGCATCAGTGGGGACTATAAGGTCCGCGTGGTCGGAGCCTATGAGTAGGGTCGGTGTAGCGCCGTTGATGAGCGGTATGGGCAGTTGGCGTAGGTGTTCGTACTTCTCCCTCAGCTGTGGGATGGGGTAATCGTAGCATGACAAACCTATGTCGTAGCTTGTGAACGCCTTGTTGATGCTGTACCGCTTCTCGGGCTGATCGATCGCTGCTATGGTGAACGAGACGTTTTCACCTTTTATTGTCTTTAAGTCTCGACGAATGGTCCGGATTGTCATGGTCTCCTCTGGACCCCGCAAGTCCAACTGGGTCGCGGCGGAGGCTAGGAGGAGAGTCTTCTCCGACCCGTCGTCGAGGACGGCGTAGGTGTCGAGTACCTTGTCCCCGTGACTGAGGAGTACTCGTACCACCTTGAGGAGCACCCTGGAGCTCCCACTCTTCGCGGGGTCGATGTAGAGTACTTACGCTCTCGAGCTGCTTTGTGGGGCGGGTTTTCGCTTGTTGCTCTCGTGCAGTGCTTCGAGGTGGGCGCCGTCACACTTGCCACACTTCTTCTTAAGGCGGCATTCGGCTGCCATGTGGCCGCGCGCGCAGCGGAAACAGCGGCGGTTAGCTTTAATCCACTGACTTACGTCGTCGGCGGTCAGTTTCTTGAATGCGTCGCACTGTGACAGCCAGTGTTCGTTGTCGCAGTATTGACATGCGATCTTCCATTTTCCCTTAGCGGGGGGGTTATGACTCTTCTGTCGTGGCACCGACTCGGCCTGGTGCATCACGGTGATGGGCCTGCTTTGGTCTTTAAACCTTCTCGGTCCCTCTTTAATGTTCGAGCCACCCCATGCGAAGGTGTCAATTCTTAGGCTGCTAACCTCCCTGGCTAGGAAGTCAGCAAGGTCCAGGAGTGATTGTTCTGGGCCATTGGGGTCACGGTGGTTTCTTTGCCGCCGAAAACGTTCTTGGCGGAATGGGGGGAGCTTCTCTAATATACGCTCCACGTTGGAGTTGGCGTACAACTCGTACATCCCCTTCTCTCGTTGGGACCCGAGCATCCCTACCAGGGATTGTACTTTGACGGATAGGTCGTCCAGGGCTCGGTTGTCTTTAGCTGGGGGGAGATGTTCAATCTCACGTATCTCCTGAATGACCATGTACGTCCGTAACGTGCGTCGAGGGCCACCAGGGCATCAGAATAGGGAGTCTGTGAATTGGAGTATGCCAGCGCTATGTTGTGCGCTCTCGTTACCTTGAGGTGCTTAAGGAGGATGGCATACTTGTATGACTCGTCCTGTACTCCGGACATAATTGTCTCTAGGCACATACGCAGCTCGGTATACTGCGCTCTGTCTTCTCTTGTGAAGTCTGGGAATGTGGGTGTCCCAATGTAGGATGCCATGGATGGCTGTGACACTGACGCACGTAGGGGGAGAGGCCTCCTTGGCGAGTCTCCCCGTACGTGGGGTCATTGGTTCGTGCTGGGCGGGAACCAGAGGCTGGGCCCCCAGGCACTATTCCTTGGTGCTGTCTGTTGCTCGAACTCCCCACTGGGACGGGTTGGGGGTTCATAACGCAGCGCGTCGGGACTGAGACCGGGGCTGCACTGTTCCTCCTGGTCTTTTTTTTTTTTTTTTTATAGTTGTCATACAGAAGTACAGAATACTTTCATACAAAATGCTTCTTACTGTTACGCTCCAGAGACTGTGCTAGACAAGATAGTATCAAATAACATAGTATAGCATGTAATTTAGAAGAAGAAAATGAGGTCACAGTGTTCGGTATAGACATATGTACAATGTTCGATGCAGAATAGACGTAACTGAGTTACCATATAATATACAATACTATGCAGTGTACTAATGTACAGTACTATATAGTGCAAAGCAGAAATGGGATGAGGTACAATTTAGGTACAATTTACAGTAAGGTGTACGAGTTGTAGTGCAATCCTTCATCAATAAATATAAAGTGTGGGGAGTGGGTGCTACAGTGTGTTTGTTTAAAGTGGGTGTGTGCTATAAAGTGTGTGGAGTGGGTGCTACAGTGTGTCTGTTTAAAGTGAGTGTGTGCGTGTGGATGTGTGTGCTATGTGCGTTTGGTGGTTGTTGTTGTGTAGTGTTCATTGTTCGTTTAGCAGCCTGATGGCCTGGGGATAGAAGCTTCTTCTGAGTCTTTCTGTGCTCGCCTTGAGACTCCGGTATCGCTTGCCTGACCGCAGCAGTTCAAAGAGGCAGTTGTTCGGGTGACTGGAGTCTTTAATGATTCTCTTAGCCTTGCCCTTGCAACGCTTGTTGTAAATGTTCTGGAGGGTGGGGAGCCCCCCTCCAATTGTGCGTTCGGCTGAACGTGTCACTCTTTGTAGTCTGCTTCGGTCTTGTGCAGTGCTATTCCCAAACCAGGAGGTGATGTTGCCAGTCAAGATGCTCTCTATTGTACATGCGTAGAAGTTCTTAAGGATCTTCTGACTGACTTGGAACTTCCTTAGGCGCCTGAGGAAGTAGAGGCGTTGTCGTGCCTTCTTCACAACACTGTCAATGTGTGTGGTCCATGTCAAGTCCTCGGATATGTAGGCTCCGAGGTACTTAAAGCTGTTGACTCTCTCAACCGGTGCCCCATCGATGCTGAGGGGGCTGTAGTCCTTGACCCCCGACCTCCTGAAGTCCACAATCATCTCCTTTGTTTTGCTGACGTTCAGGGAGAGGCTGTTTTCCTGGCACCATCCCGCCAGGACCTTGACCTCTTCCAGGTAGGCCCTCTTGTCGTTGGCAGAGATCAGGCCCACCACCACTGTGTCGTCAGCAAATTTGATGATTGTATTGCTACTCCGCTGAGCCACACAGTCGTGTGTGTACAGGGAGTAGAGGAGGGGACTCAGAACACAGCCCTGGGGGGCCCCTATGTTGAGGGTGATGGATGAGGAGGTGCAGTTGCCTGCTCTCACCACCTGGGGTCTGCCAGTCAGGAAGTCCAAGACCCACTGGCAGAGGTCATAGTTCAAGCCCAGGTCGCTGAGCTTGGCTATGAGTATGGAGGGGACTATGGTATTGAATGCCGAGCTGTAGTCGATGAATAGCATTCTCACATAGTTCCCCTGCCTCTTGTCCAGGTGTGATGCTGCTGTGTGCAGCACATGGGCTATGGCGTCCTCCGTGGACCTGGTCTGAGATGGGTTCGTGCGGGTGGGCTTTCTGTCCTCCCTCGTCCTCCGCTAGGCTTTGTAGTCGCTCGGTTAGCTGCTCTGCAACGTAAGCAGGTTCTTCCCGTAGGCTGGGTCCCGTGTAGCTTTGTCGGGGAGGGGAAGGTGCCCTCGACCCGTGTCGTGATGATCTCCGGGAGCTCCGGGTGGAAGAGTGGGGAGTCACCCTCTGGAGCGCTTGCTCCATCATTTGTGCTTGTAGATGGTCTCGCTCCACCTCGCGCTGTGCATTGGCTGCGTCGCGCTGTGCATCGCGCTTCGCATTGGCTGCGTCACGCTGTGCATTGGCGCGGTCTCGCTCCATGGTTTCTTGAGCCTGGAGGCGCCTCTCTTCCAGTCTGAGATGTTCGCGCTCACTCTCTCGTTGCGCCTGGAGACGGGCCCGCTCACTTTCTTGTTGCGCCTGGAGGCGGTCACGCTCACCCTGGAGGCGGTCTCTTTCTGCTGAAGCGGTTAGCGTGGCGATCAGGACTTGCGCTAGCCTATGGTCGGCATCGCTTGGGGATGACGCTGATGATGGTGATTTGGAGTTGGCAGGGCTTGGCGTGACCTGGTCTCCTTACGCGCTCCGAGGTCCATCTCGGGGGCGCTGTACTTTGTCTTCTCCCGCACTCCGAGGTCCATCTCGGGGGCGCGGTGCTCTTTACTCTGGTGCGCTCCGAGGTCCATCTCGGGGGCGCATTCTTTATCCTCTTGCGCTCCGAGGTCCATCTCGGGGGCGCGTTCTTTACCTTCTTGCGCTCCGAGGTCCATCTCGGGGGCGCGGTCTTTATCTTCTATGGGTTCATGCGCTCCGAGGTCCACCTCGGGGGCGCGGTGTTCTATGGGCATAGTCAAGTCATGTCCCGCTTGTCCCCCCCGTGAGCTAAGTCAGTTTCACTTAAACTAGCTTGGGTCTCTACCGGTGGGGTTGACAGGTCGATAAGATTGGGCATACTTAAGCTACTAATTTTATCCTTGCTTAACGTCCTCGTAGATAAGCTAGGAGGTAAATCTACAGCGTAGTTCTCCAAGTGGGGAGGGGGCTGACGCTGGCGCCTAGGGCGCTCTAATGGGGGAGAGCCGATTGGAGAGTGTCCGCCGCTGGCCATATTATTACTAATATGATTATTATTACTGATACCCTCCGGCTCGAAGGACCAATTGTAGCTAAGGGGCTACACAACCCGGACTGTATTAAAGATTGTTTAGATTAAACCACTACTAAAGAATATTAATAGCCAGACAGTACAGTTAGATAATATGGCAGACACTCAATTGACGGCACGGGGACAAGGATACCAAGTTTACAGTATTTTAATCGTCATAGCAATATACATCTGAATTATCACGTTTCTCTTTTAATAATAGAATGTCAGAGTATCAAAGTCAGCGGTAATGAATAGTTCCTAGGTTACGAATACTTGACCGGAGCTCTGCAGGGAGTGAGAAGAGACGAGGTGATACGGGGCAAAGCAAGGGTAGTTGGAGACGATGGTTCTCCTCTGGAGCTCCAAGCTCCGGAGGAATTGGAGACTGGTCGGATAATCCTGTCGTCACTGGAAGAAAAGGGGTCTCGTACGGAACCGGTCCTTGTAATCCTAGTGCCCGATGGCAGGGTTAATAGCTATTAATCCAAAAGCCCGATGGCATAGATGGTAGCTAGCTAGCTTCGTTTGTACTGGAAGCTAGCCCGCAGACGGTCTTCAATGAGTAGTTAGATCCAAACGCCGCTGGGTTTAACTATACGTTTCTCCACGTTACTTCGCTTACACAAGTCACTATACTGCGCCAATAATGGCTCTACAATATTATAGTCGTATCTAAGTAGCTACTAGCTATCTGTAACGATACACCGCTGGTAGGTCTGTGTACAACTGTACCGGACGTATCACGCTCTCGCTCTGCTGCTTCTCCTGTTCTGATACTGCCGACTCGTTACTTCCACTGGTGTTAGGTTACTGCTCTCTACGGCTGCTTGCGCCATCTACAATATATATACTCAGACTGATTTCTAGGGCGCAGCCGATTTACCTGTCCGGAATCAATGCGCCTGCTATAGGCAAGTCTGAACTTGTCTGGACATGTCTCGAACTCTGTCTGGGGGGCTCGTCTGGTGGCGCCTCCAATGTCAAGGGCGGGACCCAATGAGGCGAGCGGAGAATACTATTATGCAAACGGATGGCGTTGGATATATATCTTATATATATAAACAATATACAAGGTATACAAAATAATAAACGCAGACTTTCAGTGTTAATCTGGACCTTCAGAACACAAGTTATAACTTAATATCAGAAAGTTAGCACTTATCTTTAGCATTGTAACCAAGTTATAACTTAATATCAGAAAGTTAGCACTTATCTTTAGCATTGTAACCAAGTTATAACTTAATATCAGAAAGTTAACACTTATCTTTAGCATTGTAACCAAGTTATAACTTAATATCAGAAAGTTAGCACTTATCTTTAGCATTGTAACCAAGTTATAACTTAATATCAGAAAGTTAGCGCTTATCTTTAGCATTGTAACCAAGTTATAACTTAATATCAGATGTTCATCATGTACACACAGTGTTGTGAGGTCATCATGTACACACAGTGTTGTGAGGTCATCATGTACAGTGGTGTGAGGTCATCATGTACAGTGTTGTGAGGTCATCATGTACACACAGTGTTGTGAGGTCATCATGTACAGTGTTGTGAGGTCATCAGGTACAGTGTTGTGAGGTCATCATGTACACACAGTGTTGTGAGGTTTGATACTATTAATCATGATATATTAATCAGGAAATTGGAGAGATATGGGATCAGGGGGGTAGTATTGGACTGGGTGAGAAGCTATCTAAATAAAAGACAACAATTTGTGTCTGGGTCCAAAACTGTTCATCTTGTACATTAACTAGATTTGTAAAGTATCCAATATATTTTATTTGCGGATGACACTAATCTTTTTCTGGTGAGAATGTCCAGCAGCTTTTAGAGGTCATCACATCTGAAATGAAGAAATTGAAGGAATGGTTTGATAGAAACAAATTATCATTGAACTTGAGCAAAACTAAAATTATGTTGTTTGGAAACTGTAGATTGGATACTCAGGTACAAGTTAAAATAAATGATGTGATTATTGAAAGAGTTTATGAAAATAAATTCCTAGGTGTAATAATAGACCATAAAATCTGTTGGAAACCTCACATAAAACATGTCCAATCTAAACTCTCACGAAGCATTTCAGTCATGAGTAAAGTAAAGCACATTCTGGATAGAAAATCACTCTACATTCTCTACTGTTCACTAGTTTTACCATATTTAAATTACTGTGCTGAAGTCTGGGGAAACAATTATAAGTCTACACTACAACCACTTTTTATACTCCAAAAAAGGGCCATAAGGATAGTTCACATTGCAGGTTATCGTGATCACACTAACATATTGTTTTTGGAGTCAAAGACATTGAAGTTAAATGATCTTGTGGAATTTAAAACGGCACAATTAATGTATAAAGCAAAAAGTCATGCACTTCCAAGAAACATTCAAGAATTGTTCTTTGATAGGGAGGGGGTTATAATCTGAGGGGAGAACACAATTTAAAGGTGCTAAACGTACGCACTACCATGAGAAAACACTGCATCTCGATATGTGGAGTGAATCTGTGGAACAGTCTAAATGTGGTGCTAAAGCAATGTCCAAACATGAGACAATTCAAACTGATGTATAAGGAAATTATGTTCACAAGGTACAGGGATGAGGAAGGGACTTGATATTCACAGGTGTTTACATTTTTATTTTGTTTTCTATTTTATTTCTTTTATACATATATAGTTTTTGTTTTTTGTTTTGCATATATATATATATTTTTTTTTTCTTCTTTTCTTTCTTTTCTTTTTTATGTTTAAAATAGTACACTCATTTGAGTAATGGAAAAGGGGTAGGATTAAATAAGTGTATACTTCTTCCTACTCCTTTTCGAACATGCAGATTGAGTTGTTTTGCTTTTTGTTATTGTTTGTTTGTATTCATTGCATGTTTGAAATAAAGATTCAAATCAAAATCAAATCAAATCAAAATCATGTACACACAGTGTTGTGAGGTCATCATGTACACACATTGTTGTGAGGTCATCATGTACACACAGTGTTGTGAGGTCATCATGTACAGTGTTGTGTGGTCATCATGTACAGTGTTGTGAGGTCATCATGTACACACAGTGTTGTGAGGTCATCATGTACAGTGTTGTGAGGTCATCATGTACAGTGTTGTGAGGTCATCATGTACACACAGTGTTGTGATGTCATCATGTACACACAGTGTTGTGAGGTCATCATGTACAGTGTTGTGAGGTCATCATGTACAGTGTTGTGAGGTCATCATGTACAGTGTTGTGAGGTCATCATGTACACACAGTGTTGTGAGGTCATCATGTACAGTGTTGTGAGGTCATCATGTACAGTGTCGTGAGGTCATCATGTACACACAGTGTTGTGAGGTCATCATGTACAGTGTTGTGAGGTCATCATGTACACACAGTGTTGTGAGGTCATCATGTACAGTGTTGTGAGGTCATCATGTACACACAGTGTTGTGAGGTCATCATGTACAGTGTTGTGAGGTCATCATGTACAGTGTTGTGAGGTCATCATGTACAGTGTTGTGAGGTCATCATGTCTCTTCCAGCCGGTGGGAGATGCAGTGGTGGGGAAAGAAATGGCCGCCAAGATCACCTTCACCAACCCGCTGCCGCGCACCCTGAGAGCCGTGGTGTTCCGGGTGGAGGGCCTGGGTCTGCAGCGGGGTCACGAGGTCATTGTTGGGTAAGACACACACTCTGCAGAGGGAGGGGTCACGAGGTCATTGTTGGGTAAGACACACACTCTGCAGAAGGAGGGGTCACAAGGTCATTGTTGGGTAAGACACACACTCTGCAGAGGGAGGGGTCACGAGGTCATTGTTGGGTAAGACACTAGGGGTCTGCAGAGGGAGGGGTCACAAGGTCATTGTTGGGTAAGACACACACTCTGCAGAGGGAGGGGTCACGAGGTCATTTTTGGGTAAGACACTAGGGGACTGCAGCGGGGTCATGAGGTCATTGTTGGGTAAGACACTAGGGGTCTGCAGAGGGAGGGGTCATGAGGTTATTGTTGGGTAAGACACTAGGGGTCTGCAGCGGGTTCATGAGGTCATTGTTGGGTTAGACACTAGATGTCTGCAGAGGGAGGGGTCATGAGGTCATTGTTGGGTTAGACACTAGGGGTCTGCAGCAGGGTCATGAGGTCATTGTTGGGTAAGACACTAGGGGTCTGCAGCAGGGTCATGAGGTCATTGTTGGGTAAGACACTAGAGGTCTGCAGCGGGGTCATGAGGTCATTGTTGAGTAAGACACTAGGGGTCTGCAGCGGGGTCATGAGGTCATTGTTGGGTAAGACACTAGGGGTCTGCAGCGGGGTCATGAGGTCATTGTTGGGTAAGCCATACACTAGGGGTGTGAAAATGAAGCCTGGGTCCGTGACCTTCAGGCCCGACAATAAGCCAGAGCCAAACCCTGAAATGTTCTAATCCAAGCCTGACTGACCGATATATCAGAGATAGTGCTGAGAGACACAGCAGCAGCGTGGGCTGAACTGGCTTATTGACTGATTTTTTATTTGCACATGAGCTAAATGTTACACGCAGGGCGGGATATGCTGCAATTGCATAAAGCTTTGCGTCGTTGCCTTGCAAATATGGGACGGAAATGAATGAACTAGGCCAATAAAACATTTAAAACGTATTGAAGGCTATCTTGAATCTTCCTTGACACACAGACACACACGACACAACTAGCCGACTCAGTCACTATAGGGATGACTAGTAGGCGCTACGTCATCATATTCCAAAACACCACCTCCGTGTCCTGTTGCTTCCAGGCGGGACATTCAAAGGCAGTAAGATGGTGCAGCGCTGTGTCCCGTGTTGCAGTGCTGTGTCCCGTGTTGCAGTGCTGTGTCCCGTGTTGCAGTGCTGTGTCCCGTGTTAAAAAATTATAATATCAAAAAGAAAACTGAAATAAAAGACATGAACATGAAGAACATGGGTTCATTGGTCATTTCTATCTTTACATTTTTTATTTACCTTTCAATTTATTTTCTTGTTTCCTTTTCATCCTTCTGTGATGTTGTTCCTTTTCTTCCTATATTCCTCACACTTTTCCCATTTTGACAAAAATGTCTTCTCTTGCAGCCTCAGCATATGCGTGATTCTCTCCATTTCCTGTATCCCCTCTATTATCTCTGTCCATTGTTCCTTCGTCGGTGCTTCTAGTATCTTGGATTCTTTTTCTAGCTTGTATTTCTTTACTATTGTGTTCCATATGTTTATAGTGAATTTGGTAATTGGGTCCAGTAGTTGTTCCTGTCTTCTGAACAGCTCCCAATCTCCTATTAGTGCCTGCACTTCGAATCCCTCTCTTTTGGTTTCTAATATCTTTCCATTTGGCTTCATAATTCACATTGCACCAGCATGCTACTGTCCTAAGCTGTGCTGCATAGTAATAGCCTTTTAAACGGGGTACTGCCATTCCTCCTTTCTCCTTTGGTAGTTGTAGAGTCGCATATCTGATCCTTGGTCTTTCCCCCCCCCCCAATGAATCTTGATATCTGTCTATCCCATTCCCTGAATTGTTTTTGTGGTATTAATATAGGTAAAGACTGAAATAGGTATAATAACCTTGGTAATATGTTCATCTTAATGATTTCCATCCTTGAGCTGAAATCTAGGGGCATTACTGTCCATCTTTCTAGGTCTCTCTTGATTTTCTGATTAATCTGTGTATAGTTTGCCTCGTATAGCGCCTCCACCCCTCTTGTAATGTTCACCCCTAAGTACTTGATCTTGTCCATGTCCCATTTAATTTAGTATTTTTCTTTGATCTCTATCGTTGGCGTGTAGTTCAGTGCTAAAGTCTGGGTCTTCGTCACGTTGAGTCTATACCCTGAGTAATATCCATATTCTGTCAGTAAATCCATCAGTGTCGGAAATCTTATGACTGGTTGCCTCATATATACTATCACATCGTCTGCGAACAGTCCCAATTTATGTTCTGTTCCCCTTATCTCCACCCCTTTGATGTCTTTGGTCTGTCTAATTAGTTGAGCCAGTGGTTCGATGAATACATCGAAGAGCGTCGGCGAAAGACAACAACCCTGTCTGGTAGCTCTCTCTAGTTTAATCCGGTCCGTCAGACTACCATTTACCTTAATCCTTGCCGTCGGTTCTTGATATAATGCCCTAATTGTTTTCATAGCATTTTTGTC
This sequence comes from Notolepis coatsorum, assembly GCF_963971535.1. NCBI lineage: Eukaryota > Metazoa > Chordata > Actinopteri > Aulopiformes > Paralepididae > Notolepis > Notolepis coatsorum. Next base: position 125,527,349 of record NC_140168.1, on the reverse strand, counting down.
TAATCCAAATTTCTCCAATACTTTATATAGAAATATCCAGCTTACACTGTCGAATGCTTTTTCTGCATCTAGGCTAACTAATACTGCACTTCCTCCTTCCTTTTGTATCTCCTCTACCACCTGCACTGTCTTCCTTATGTTATCCTGTGTCTGCCTTCCTTTAATGAATCCAGTCTGGTCCTCGTCTATAATATCTGTCATAAATGTCTCAAATCTTTTGGATATTATTGATGTATACATCTTGTAATCTACATTAAGTATGGACACAGGTCTGAAACTGCTACATAGTTCTCTATCTTTCCCAACTTTTGGAATTGTAGTAATTATGGCTTCTTTCCATGAAGGTGGCATTGTGCCTTCTTTCATTGTGTGTCTGAATGCTGCTTCTAATATGGGGCTCAGTTCCTGTCTAAATGTTTTGTAGAATTCAGAGGGGAATCCGTCGCTACCCGGTGACTTACTGCTCTTTGCTTTACTGATCGCATTCCCCACTTCTTGTTCTGTAATCTCTGCGTTTAATATTTCGTTCTGTTCCTTCCCTATCGATGGTAGATCTAATTTTCCTAGAAATATCTCTATCTCCTCTTCTCCTGCCGCTATCGGTTGTGTGTATAGTTTCTTATAGTATTCTTCAAATGTCTTCTCTATTTCAGCTGGTTCTCTTAGTATTTTGTTTGTGTTCGTGTCCCTTATTGTGTATATTGTGTTCAGTTTTTGTTGTGTCCTGATTTGTCTAGCTAAAAGTCTGGTCGCTCTCGGTCATCCTTCATAGTATGTCTGTTTCATGTATCTAGCTTTCTTCTCTATTTCTGTCAGCAGTTCTTTGTTTATCTTTCCTCTAACTTCCTTTACCTCTCTAAGTGTATTTTGGTTCTTTGAGCTTTGGTGTTCTTTCTCTAATTCTTTCAGTTTCTTTATCAAGTTCTGGTATGTCTATTCTGGCCTTCTTGAGTAATGCCGTCTTTGCTATAAATTTTCCACGTATTACTACCTTTAGTGCATCCCATAAAATGTTTGGGTCTACCTCTCCATTATCATTTTCTTCTCTGTATCTAATTATGTCTCCTTTTACTTCATTAACCAAACCTTTGTTATTTAATAGTCCTACGTTCAGTCTCCAAACTGTATTTCTCCACCTACTTTTAAGATTCACTGTCAGATATATTGCGCTATGATCTGATATGTCCGTCACCCCTATCCTGCAGTCTTCTACCCTATATCTGTCCCCTGTTGTCATGAGAAAATAGTCTATCCTTAAATAAGTTGTGTGTGGATGCGAATAATGTGTGTATTCTCTATCTAGTGTGTGCATTTCTCTCCATATATCCATGATTCCTAATTCTGCCATTTGTATATCGTCTCTCGCGGAAGAAAACTCCAAAAACCCAACTTTTCAGCAGATGAAAAAAACGAACACAGATTTGAGGGCGAATAGAGTTACGAGGTTTAGACAGATGATTGGTTTAATGCTTTCCCATTGTGTAGACTTTGTAAAACCACACACACATGAAGGATGATCTACTAAGTTGATCAAAAAAAATAATGGAGTTACGAGGTTTTCTTCCGCCAGCAGCGATATTCATATATTTGCTAATGTTTGTCCTCCATTTCTTTGTGCTTGTCGTGTCTATGTCATAGTTCAGTACTACATTAAAATCACCTGTACAGATTAGGACCCTCTCCCCTTCCATCGCTATGATATCAAAGATGGTTTCAAATAAATATTTCTCACTTTCTGGTGGAGCATATACATTCACTAGTGTTACCATTTGACCTTCCATTTTCCCCTTGACCATTACATACCTCCCCTCTTTATCCCTTATTTCCCTGATCATTTCAAACTTCACTGTGTTCTTAATTAGTATAGCTACTCCTCTTATAAGATTCTGTTTAAAAGAACTCTAAAACAGATTCTCATACCCGAATCTCTTCAGCTTTTCATTTTCTTGTGATATTAGATGTGTTTCTTGTAAGAAGATAACCTGCGCCTCTTCTTTCTTACGTTTCACCGTACTCCTTTTAATCGGATTATTCATACCATTCACATTCAGCGACATCATTTTGATACCCTTAACTTGTGTCATATTTATTTTCCAAATGTTCTCCCGTTCTACCCATGTCACATAAAATAATATTTGTGGTTGTAGCCACTGCTATCCCTGTCTGATTTACATACATATAACCATAATCAACATTAACTTTAATATTAATACTTGGAACTTCCATGGTAGTTGAGGGACTCAGACGTCTCCCTCTTTCTCCCGCTGGCGGGTGGGGAGTAGTGGCTCTCCTAGTGAGAGGGCTCCCCCTAGTGGCTAAGAAATGCGCACTATACATGTCCAGCTCGTTCTGTGTGCGACCTCCGAGCTCCCGGTCATAAGCTCTGCATTAGTCACTTCCATGTTCTTGTCTATTTGTATTATGTGTCACATGTAATCCTGTGGTTCTTTCATATCCGCCTCAATATATCTCTTGAATCTCCATGTCCTTTTTTTATTACTTTAGGTATAATTATCTTGTATGTAATTGTACCATCTTCTCATTGTATAAGTCTTTTTCATGTTTACCTTTACTTGTATTGTGTGTGTCCCATGTATACCAGTTTAATGTGTATTGTACTTATCCTTCCCTGGATCAACGTGTCACCTCTCGTCTCCTCTCTGTTCCCCTTCTCCGTGTCTTTTCGTCTTTCTTCTCAGTTGATCCGCTTCGAATCGGTTGAGATCTCCTTCACCGTCCCGTCCTCCTCTCCTCTTCCTCGTCCCCTGACCCTGGTCCATCTTCTCGCTTCCTCCAACCTCTGCATCAGTGTCGGTCTCTCCTCTTCTCCTCCCGGCACCTTCCATCCTCTCCGGTCCATGTCCCTCGTCGCTTCCCTCACGTCGTTGTACACCTTTATGCCTTCTTTCCAATGAATCTTCAGTGTGGTCATTGGTGATTGAAATCTGATTCCTTTCTCTTTCAGAGTCTTTTTTATCTGAACATAGCTCCGACGCTTTACAGCCACCTCTGTTGAATAGTCATGGTCAAAGGTTATTCTCTGCCCCTCCACCTCCATCTTCGTCTGCCAGGCCGCTCTGAGAATGTTTTCTTTGACTTCGAATTTCAAGAAATTAACTATAACTGCTCTCGGTGGTCTGTTTATCTGTGGCTTCAGCGCTAGGGTCCTGTGTGCCCTTTGAATCTCTATCTTGGCGAGGTCTGACACTTCCAATTTTCCTCGAATTAGATTGTCTACATATTTGGTCATCGAGTCTCCTTCTATCCCTTCTCTCAGTCCCCATATTCGTATATTATTTCTCCTCGACCTCCCCTCCAAGTCCGTTAGCTTTTCTCTCAACATATTTTGTTGTTCGAGCATCGCCTTTAGAATTTCTTGTATTTCTGTATTCCATTCCTCTGTTTCAGCTGTCCTTTTTTCTAGCATCCTTATATCTTTATCTTGTTCCTGTAGTTTTCCATCAATTGTCTCGAGTCTCTTATTTATTTCTTCTCTGAGCTCGTCCTGACCCTTCTTTAATTCTTCCCTGAGTCTGTCGATGTCGCTCCGAATGCTCTGCGTGTTAGCTTGGTTAGCTATTGCGCTAGCTTGTATGTTAGTCTGTATGCTAGCTTGTAGCTCCGCTACCCAGGTGGGCATCTCTGGTCTGTCGCCCTTTGAATTACCTCCTGCGCCACCTCCTTGTGTCGATAACTTTCCTCCGGTGTTTGTACTTCTTCTGGGGTCCCTTTTCTCTCGCTTTTTCTCGTGTTCATCCTTCCTTTTCTCTTATATCCTTGAATTGTCACTTTTTATTTTGTTTTAGATAGTTTTACTTCCTTTTTTCGATATTCTTTGACCGGGAGCTCTTTTCTATGGTCGCTTACCTGAACATCTCAAACCGGAAGTCCTATTATTTCTTTTTAATTGTACGAGTTGAGACCCTTTTTCACAGACTTTGAGAAGTCAGCGAAGTAGGATGTCACAGTATGAATGAATGAATGAATGAAAACTTTATTTAACAGATTGCAGAATGGGTACAATACAGTACGGCTCAATACACACAATTGTTATGTGAGGTTTGGTCCGCTCCCCGCCACACGCACCGTTCCTTTAAGGTACTATGTTGATTGATGCATTCCCCGCCACGCGCTCCATTCCTTTAAGGTGCCGTGTTGATTGGTGCATTCCCCGCCACACGCTTTTGGAGCAAGTATCAATCTCATCCCGCAGCTGTCACAGTTTGTAATTAGCGCCCCTGAAGGCTTTATATACACAGACCTCCTTGCTATCGATGTTGGGTCGTTCTGAAATACAACTGCATATACCTGCCTTCCCCGTCGTTGTTCCTGTCTTCTTTCTCTCCAGGACCTTTTTGTGGAGAACCGCTGTGGAGAACCTGGTTCCCCGTTTGGAGCTGCGCCTCGTTATCTGCCCGCTTTACGTGTTGCGCTCTGGTGAGTTTTTGGAAACAGTCCTTTTGGATTATCAGTTTTTTGTGTGTTTGGTGAACACTGAAGAAATACCGTTTTTGTTTTGTACTGGACTCAGCTAATTTGTGTGTTAGGATAACACTGAAGAATTCCGTTTTGTTTCGCACTGGACTCAGCTAATTTGTGTGTTCGAATAAACACTGAAGAATACCGTGTTGTTTTTCACTGGACTCAGCTAACTTGTGTGTGGTACACCGAAGATCAAGTCACTTGGGATTAATACTGGACTCAGTCACCTCTCTGCCTCTGTGTGTTCGTTGGGCTGTTTCTGATTTCTCTCTCTCTCCGTTTTCCACCGTGAGTGAAAGCTGGGAGTATCTGCAGAGCCGCTACAACGTCACATGCCAATTCCTCACCACTATCTACTGGGAGTATCTGCAGAGCCGCTACATCGTCACATGCCAGATCCCCGTTTGTTTGATTACTGTACCTCATCCATCTTGTGACTCTGTAAATCAATACGCCCTAGCTTTTGGCTAACTCTGAACTTCCTGTCTGTGCCGTTGCGTTTGAGGTCGGTTACAAACCCTAACATGTTAAGAGGATGCAGACCAGAGAAAGACTTTTGTCTTGTTTACATCAGGGTCCCCCATTTTCAATTCATAGTGAGGTAAAAAGGGTGACTGGTTCCTGGGCTGTAGCCATTGCTGTTTACCTTGGCCGCATTAGCCTAAACATGCTAGTGGACACGGAAGTAATTTGTGACGTCACACTAGCCATCCCTATACAAACAAACAGAAATCAGCAATCACAACAACAACAAAAAAGTTTTCTAGCAGAGCAACGTTTATATAAGCCATATTAAAGCCCCCCACCAGCAAATAACTTTAATTAATAATTAATCAGAAAATTATAAAATATTTGCCTTATGGCTTTGGCCTACCTCTTTGAAGAAAGTCCGGCAGCAGTACAAAATCCAATAACAAAGAACTTTGCCATAACGTGGGCTAATAATAAATCATTCCTCGCCCATTTAGGGCAACAGTTAGACCTGATGCATAATTGGCCAACTTTGCCCGTCTCTTTTTAACTAGTTACAGTCATTTAATTCCATTAGAATTTAAATGCGCCGTGGAGCAGAAGAATAGAGTCCCACCGAAGACCGCACTGCGTGCAAAAACAATAACCTGTTAGGTTTGGGTAGGTGTGTTGGACCCAGGTGCAGGACAGAATGTGTGGGAAGCAGGCAGGACATGGCGGGGTGTAATTCCAATAGAAAGAGCTTTACTCAGAACAACATAACACTAAATAACAACAAACAAAAACGAACTTTCCAAAACACGAAAACCAAACCTCAGCAATGCTGGCAAAAGAGCGAAAACGTCAAGCTACAAAAGCGAACACAGGAATAACACTAACCACGAATAGGACAGGAACAGAATATACAGGATACAGGATACAGCTAAACAGAGCAGCAACGGCAATTAACCCACAAGGAAGACAGGGCAGACTAGACATATACAGTATATACACAGACTAATTGACAAACTAGTCACAAAGACTGTAGGACTAGGTCACACACTGTAGGTTAAAGGTCACAGACTGTAGGTTAAAGGTCACAGACTGTAGGACTAGGTCACAGACTGTAGGTTAAAGGTCACAGACTGTAGGACTAGGTCACATACTGCAGATTAAAGGGCATAGACTGTAGGTTACAGGTCACAGACTGTAGGTTAAAGGTCACACAGACTGTAGGACTAGGTCACAGACTGCAGGTTAAAGGTCACAGACTGTAGGACTAGGTCACAGACTAGGTTAAAGGTCACAGACTGTAGGTTAAAGATCACAGACTGTAGGTTAAAGGTCACAGACTGCAGGTTAAAGGTCACAGACTGTAGGACTAGGTCACAGACTGCAGGTTAAAGGTCACAGACTGTAGGACTAGGTCACATAGACTGCAGGTGATTGATTGATTGATTGAACATTTAATTAACAGATTGTAGAATGGGTACAATACAGTATGGCTCAATACACACAATTGTTAAGGGGATGCAGACCAGAGAAAGACTTTCGTCTTGTTTACATCAGGGTCCCCCATTTTCAATTCATAATGAATTGTAAGTAAGGGTGCAATTAGCACCGTGCAATCGATTCTTTGTGGATCCCGCCCCAAATCAGTTAACATGCAGTTTCTGGAGGGAACAGCGACCATCACTTGTCACCAATAGATGTCGCCAGAAACTAACAGAAATGCGGCTCTTGCGGATGAGACTAACCTCCCCCCCCCCCCTTCTTCCCCCCTCAGGGACGTGGGCGGCCACTCCACGGTGACCCTGACGGAGCACTTCATCCCAACACAGCCGGGACCCAGGAAGCTGGTCGCCTCTCTCGACTGCAAGCAGCTCTCACAGGTCCACGGGGTGGCTGACATCCTGGTGCTGGAGGAGTGAGGAGGAGGAGGAGGAGGAGGAGGAGGAGGAGGAGGAGGAGGAGGAGGAGGAGGAGGAGGAGAAGGAGCTGACATCATCATTGTGCTGGACCAGTGAGAAGGAGGTAGAGCTGTTTCCCCGAAGCCTGTTTTGGGGATTCGAACTTCGGCAGGGTTTTTCCGAACGGACGTTCGAACCATCGTTTTTAATCATGCAAAAAATATGCTCCTAAATAACTTTTCTGGTTCAGTACTGTCGAGTCTTGACTTTAGGCACATAGCGCACATTTACGCATATAACGTAGAACATATGCGCATATTGCTGCGGTCAAAAATGGTTATTAAAAGTACTAGTACCTACTTACTGGTCACAGGAGTCTTCAATAACGTTTGGATGGTAATACATTTTGTGAATCCATTTGTTGAAACATCTTTGTTGGCCGACGGCTCTTGCTATCTTAACGTTAGCGAGCTAAACGTGCATTGCTTAACGTGCATAGCATACCTGTGTAACGTTAAGTAACTTGTGTTCCGCTGGGAAAGTTCAGCATCACTGCATCCACTTGGTTTAATCCAAACGTCCATTCGGAAACGTTGTATTAGGAAATAAGACTGGTGACTGTGAGTTACTCAACTCTCTTTTTTGCATGATTGATTAATTTCCTGATAATGTATGACGGTGACCCCTCCTCATCTCGACTAGACTGTGTTGTTGTGTCTGTGTTTGTGCGTGACTTTTGTAACTTTCAAATTATTGTAAACACAACATAGTACTGTAATATTCTGATATATATCACATTCTGATATATATTTTTTGTTAAAAAAAAAAAAGAGAGAGAAGAGGTTTGAACCCATTAATTAAGATTCGAGTGCCAACATAACGAACAACGGTCCAAACCTTCGAACGTTTGGGCTCAAGCCCTAGAAGGAGGAGCTGTGTTTAAAGCTTTGCTTCTGTCCCCGACATGTCTGTGATCAACAGTGTTGTGCTAGTTACTGAAAAATAGTAACTCAGTTACTTTACTAGTTACTTCATTTCAAAGTAACTTTGTTACTTTACTAGTTACTTACACCCAAAAGTAATGAGTTACTGTGAAAAGTAACTATTTAGTTATTAAAAAAAAAAAAAAAAAAAAAAGATTGCTCCCGAGTCCCATGCCCCAGATACTCAAAATCGGTTGATCAACTTGACAGTTTCCATTCACATCACTGAACTCTGCTAATCAATGTGGTCTAGATACAAACACAAATCTGACACAAACAAATGTTGTCCCGAGTCGATATAATAAGAAGTGCGCCGGTTGAAGGAACAGCCTCGAGGAGGATCGAGGGGTAACAGTACTGTATATTTGAATACCGCTTATGTCACAAATGTATCAGTACTAAATACCTTTATACAACGGCATGCAAATTTCTCGATTCTGATTGGCCATTCACACGTCTTTATTGGCAACAATCCACGGTCCTGGGCTCAGGACCCGCCTACAACCAAATCACATAACCCTCCCCGGCTCACTCCGGGAGAAAACAAGATCGCGGACAACAAATGGTTATGTTGAAAGCACCATAACGACTAAATATGAAGCGATTCTGTCAAGGGGAATGTGTTAGTCCTTTAAACAATGTTGGATGATGTAATTGATGGGTCTTGACTCAATCTAGAACAAAAGAAAAATCGCGGATTGATTGATAGATTAATTGATTGATTTAAATTTCTTCCTTCCTACTTTCTACTGACTGCAGCATTCTCTCTCACTTGACGCTGGCGTACCCACAAACACACACACACACACACACACACACACACACACACACACACACATACACACACACACATACACACACACGCACACACACACTGTGACACACACACACACACACACACACGCACACACACACACACACACTCCTGTCTGCAACAGCGGGGGAGTCAGACTGAGAGAGAAGCAGCGCTGTTTTAAGTGAGCATGGTCTATTGAATTGATTGATTGGTTGATTGCTAATTTTATTACTGTACCCCTGGTTTCCAACTGGTTAAGTTTAGGCTAAAAGAAATAAATAAAAAAATAGGGCGAAGAAAACGTTTTTTTCCTATAGGGCAAAGAAAACGTTTTAATTTGTTTTACCTACTTTATAATTGTGTGTATTGAGCCGTATTGTATTGTACCCATTCTGCATCTGGTAATACAATTTTCAATCAATCATTCCAATAATACACAGTTGGATGTGTTAGTTGGTTGGATGCACTTCAAGCTGCTTCCACATGAGGCAACTTCTCTCAATCATTCCAATAATACACAGTTGGATGTGTTAGTTTGGTTGGATGCACTTCAAGCTGCTTCCACATGGAGTTGTGGGAACTACTTTTTCTGGCGGATGGTTTTTTCAATAAATCTTCGATTAATGTGTGTTTATTGTATAGAAATAAGGTTGGATGAATCTGGCAGTTGTATAAAAGCTTTACACCACGTGCAGTCGTGATTTGTGACCAATAAACCATGCCTAGGGGGGTCTAACGACCCTCGGCTGCGCCTCGGGCCTAACAACCACCCCTAGGCATGGTTTATTGGTCACAAACCACTCCTGCGTGTGATGTAATGCTTAAATATGTCCCTATGCCATAAATGTCATGTATGTTGTGTATGTCATAATTAAATGTCTATATGAATTGAAAATGGGGGACCCTGATGGAAACAAGACAAACGTCTTTCTCAGGTCTGCATCCCCTTAACAATTGTATGTATTGAGCCGTACTGTATTGTACCCATTCTGCAATCTGTTAAATAAAGTTTTCATTCATTCATTCATTCAGCCTTGATGTCGCCGGAGCGTTTCATTATAACCATCTTGCAACGTTGTTTAAGATACAATCAAAGCATTGCAACGTTAGAATAGTTAGGATATCAATTGTGCATGAAAGGACTATATTTATATTGTTTGATTAGTATTATGAGATTCCCTGGCAGATTTCGTACAGTCAAAATCCGTTGATCAACTTGAGTTTCAGTGAACACATTGGCATGCACTCACCAAAGTCTGCGGTGGTCCGGTCGAGATGTAGTAACGTTAGTCCAGCTGACTCCAGCAGCCCCTCAAACATGTTCTTTATCTCGTTTCCATGTTGTATATTAATTATCTCTCCAAGTAGTTGCTAAATGGTTTGTTAGTTCGTTACTGCATTCTTTTTATGTAGATTCATAGCGAGCGTCCTCCTGACTTTTGTTTACTATAGAGAGCGTCTATTACTTTTCCGTAGCCGCATTTCTGGTTTCCGCATTTCTGATTGGCCAGTGGCCACTGACTGACGCTCTCTGGTCAGAGAACGTCAGAGAACGTCAGTCAGTGGCCAATCAGAAATGCGGAAACCAGACGCTCTCTATTATTAAACAAAACAAACGCAGGCGAAATCAAACAGGAGTCAGGAGGACGCTCGCTATGAATCTACATAAAAAGAACGCAGTAACGAACTAACAAACCATTTAGTAACGGTAACAGCGTTACTGAATTTAAAAAGTAATGCGTTAGAGTACTAGTTACGGCAAAAAGTAACTTTGTTACTGTAACGCGGTACTTTGTAACGCGTTAGTCCCAACACTGGTGATCAATGCCGTTTGTGTAGTCATGCCAAAGAATGAATTTGACAACAAAAAAAATCGTATTTTTTATATACATTTCGCATGTCTTGATTGTGAGTTTGTTACATGAGTGTATTTGATATTTTAATAGAAATTCAAATTGAAGCAACATTTCTGATGTTCTTCAGCTTTTTCTGATAGCAGATGTTTCATCAAAGATCCCTGCTTTCTAGTCTTGCACAAGGACCAATCAGCATGGGTATGGGCGGGTTCATTTTCCATTGATTGGGATTTGATTGGCTGTTTTTAAATAAAGCGCGGCCGCAGGATTAATAACTTAACATTAGTTCGGCCAGAGAAACAAATATACTAATTAAAATGGTTGGACCTGCGAGATTTGTACTTTGTAGGTCTGCATTTTAATATGTAAGGAGTAAAAAGTATGTTTTTTTTCTCTGAAATGTAATTGAGTAAAAGTACAAGTATACAAACCTAATAATACTCGAGTAAAGTACAAATCCCCTAAAACAGTACTTAAGTATTGTAACAAAGTACAATTACTCAAGTACTTTACACCCCTGGCTACGGCGATGACAGTGTTATTGGTTACGGTTGCCACTGGACATGGATGAAATCCCTTCTGTACCTTTTGCTCTGAAACGGTGAAAACGTACTGTAAACTATGAAGAGGAAGCGTAGCATTTAATGTGAGCCCAGCTAGATTATTGAAATGCTTCAAAAGCCATAGTGCTGAAGTTCCTAGACTACTGTAGCAAATGTGACCTAAGATATACCACTATTTAAAGGAACATGCCAACTTTTTGGGAAATTCACTTATTTGCCATCTACACTGGAGTTAGACAAGCAGATATATACCCTTTTCTTCTTTACCACGTGGAGAAATAAAAAAAATAAAAAAATTATACATTTTTGTTTTCTAAGCAGATTATACTCACTTCAAAAGCCCTGTTGTTTTTTTAAAACAGGGCTTTTGAGGTGATTTCTCCACGTGGTAAATACACAGGTCACAACATGTTTACAGGAAAGTTTTGGAGTTGTATTTGGAGTGTATTTCGTGACTGTTAGGAACTAGGCTACACTGGCACACCTACTTCCAGTGAATGACGCTAAGCTAGGCTAACGGTGCGGCTGTTCCCTAAGCCTAATGCATGCACACAGAAGAAAAGGGTATGTGTCTGCTTGTCTAACTCCAGGGTAGATGGCAAATAAGCTAATTTCCCCCAAAAGTTGGCGTGTTCCTTTAACGTCATAATATTCTTTAGTAACACCAATTGTTTTCTCTTTTTTAACACTGATAATAATTTCAAGGGGGCAGGAATAGGTCAGATCATAATTTCACCATAATGTACATAATGTGTTGTTATTCATATCGCCTATCAAGATGCATGCGGTTTGTGTTTTTTTTTATCATACATACTGTACATGTATGTTACATATATACATATACATATCAGACAACATGTGCCTCACGTGGCTCGTCACATGAAGGAAGAAATGGCTCTGAAAGTCCTCTGTTTATTCATTGTTTTGTGTGAACGTGTGAGAATGAAGTCAGTGTTGTGACACACTGTACCACTAAGGTGTGTCGTCTTGCCAAGTGCTCTTAATGTTGACTCTCTGCTCTAAGCAGCAGTCAGACTTTCATAAAGGGCTGTATTGTCACCTGACCTTCTTTATACCATGTTTCTTTTTATGCCTCCACCTGAAGTAGAATGTGAAGGAAACTATTTTAATATCTTATTATCATTACTATTTATCTATATACTGTATATGGAACTGTTTTTCTATCTGTCTGTGCTGTGTTGTTAATAAAAATCATGATGTTCCTCATTCTGAGTCACTACTCATTCCTTCTTCTATAGCCGACAAGCCCTTACTGGCTAGAGAGGTGTGTGAATGACTTAATCCCAGGTTCCCAAGCCAGTGATAAAGCCAGTATCTACTTGCAACTTAACATCTCTGGAACAGACTCTTCATTCACTGACAAAACGTTATAGGCTACATCATTAAAATAATTCTGTTGGTTGAACAGATACAGATAAGGCCGTCTCCACACAGTGGGTTGGTGTGGGAGGGCGGTGGCTTGACTTACTTGACTTAATCCTCTTTACCCCGTTGGGGGGCATAGGGCGTCCACCAGAGCTCTCCATCTGACTCTCTTCTGGGCCTTTGCTTCTTGCCAGCTCACTCCGATGTTCTTTAGGTCTTGGCGTGTGGAACATCTCCAGGTGTTACATATCAACTGGCCTCGCGTCCCGCTCTGCCTACTGAGATAACCCCTTATCTCCACGCACCTAGTGTGCTCCGGGGAACAAAACAAATGCACCCACTTGCACGTGACCACGCCACTCCCATGCGTCCTATATTACGCCAGAAGTGGTCACGCCTCACCCTTCCTCGTTAGTTTCCAAAGCGGAAGCAGCTCAGGTGCACTTCTGAACTGGAAATTGTTATGAAGCGTAAGGAGAAATTACACAATGTTGGGAATTCGCCAGAAGTTCGCCGGCCCCCGGAACCTTCTCGGCACGTCCTAACAGCGCGGCGGTCCTGTCCTGTGTTTTCCTCATCTCGTGACAACGGACAGACGTCGCGCGACGGTTAGCAGTCGAGCTAAGTCGCGCACAGGTAGGGCCTGCGCTATCAGGCATTGGTATTGGCATGTGTGATACTGCTCGTTGTCTCGTGAGACGACAGAATTATGTATTGGCGCAGGGGGCAGGATATTTGGGAAAACATGGTCGTCATGACTATTTTGGATGTTTTTCCAGGTATCCTAGTGTAGCAGGTATATAAAATATACTAATGTTGTATTCCACAAAGATCCCTCCCTAACGTTTTATTTTAATTGTTTATTATTATTTTTACTCTAATAGTCTTTTATTTTGAAGCCGTCGTCACTTCCTGCCGAAGTGACGTATTTCCCCTTGCACTTCCCCTTTCGCGCCAGACTATCTGGAATGCTGAAAGGGGTAAGACGTGCTTTCACTGTCTGTAAATATATCAGGTCTAAAAGAACGCACTATTGTAAATAAGTTGTCGGGCAATGAACCGAAGTTGTATATAGTGGTAACTGTGTTAATGTGAACAATTCTGCACTTTTTGTAATGTGGTTTAGCTGTGGTGGCGAACTCTTTTGTATGACACATGTGATTGAACTGGTAGTTATGGTCTGAGAGTTACATGTAGGCCTCAACCTGACGTGATGGCATATTTCCCCATTGCAGCCTGCTAGCTGTTTTGGCGCCATCCTGTGGACAAACGATAATGGTGTTATCTGTATTGCCAACAGGTAATTTAAGGGATCCTATTGTTTATTTTGTATTATCTTTGTTTCATTATAAATGTGTTATTTCAATGTTTGATTAAAAATGCCATTGAGACTATCTGGAATGCTGAAAGGGCCTGCTAGCTGTTTTGGCGCCATCCTGTGGACAAACGATAATGGTGTTATCTGTATTGCCAACAGAATTAAATACTGAAATGGCCACGACTGAGTCTTCACTTCCAATGCACGACGACGACACAGAGGGTGACCTTAGACCAGTTACAGTGGTGCCGTGACCAGGACAACACAAGAACCAACGCCAGATTGGTCGCCGGGAAGAGTGTCGTCGAAGTGAATTTTTTTTTCTTCTTTCTTTGATTTCTGATTTCTGGTTTATTGAAAAATATTGTGACCAACGTATAGATATATTTTTATTCTCTTTCCTGGTATAGGAATAGCCAACAGAAAAATATAGTGACCTTGTTATATATTTTTTTTCTCCTCCTTTGTGGTGGAATAGCCAATTGAAAAATATAGTGACCTGATAATATATTTTTCTTTTCCTCTTTTGTGGTGGAATAGCCAATTGAAAAATATAGTGACCTGATAATATATTTTTCTTCTCCTCCTTTGTGGTGGAATAGCCAAATGAAAAATATAGTGACCTTGTTATATATTTTTCTTCTCCTCCTTTGTGGTGGAATAGCCAATTGAAAAATATAGTGACCTGATTAAATATTTTTCTTTTCCTCTTTTGTGGTGGAATAGCCAATTGAAAAATATAGTGACCTGATAATATATTTTTCTTCTCCTCCTTTGTGGTGGAATAGCCAATTGAAAAATATAGTGACCTGATAATATATTTTTCTTTTCCTCTTTTGTGGTGGAATAGCCAATTGAAAAATATAGTGACCTGATAATATATTTTTCTTCTTCTCCTTTGTGGTGGAATAGCCAAATGAAAAATATAGTGACCTTGTTATATATTTTTCTTCTCCTCCTTTGTGGTGGAATAGCCAATTGAAAAATATAGTGACCTGATTAAATATTTTTCTTTTCCTCTTTTGTGGTGGAATAGCCAAATGAAAAATATAGTGACCTTGTTATATATTTTTCTTCTCCTCTCTCGTAGTGGAATAGCCAAGAACAATATTATAATCAAATATTTCTCCACTATTTTGGCATAGTATTGGTAATGGCCAAGGTAAACATATTGTGATCCGCAGTATATATTTAATTTTTTTTCTCCTTCTTTGTTGATAGCCCATTTTAGAAAATAAAATAGAATGGATCACGATAATGTAGAGGTGGGGGCCGTTTCAGAGAGCGGGTCTGTTGTAGAGGGGGGAGCCATTGAGGAGAGGGTGGTTCATGGCCCTAGTGATTTTGCGTCCGGGAGGGGGGCACAGCTGTTGGCTCGATTTAACTCACTGGGCTGGCAGGGTGGTGAAGGGAGGTCACGAGCGCCCAGTCAGACCCAGCAGGTTAGTGCCCCGGGCAATGAAGGTTCCCCAGTCTTCACCTCAACCCATCTACCGAGCCACACACCCTTTGCCCACAGGCCTACCTTTTCACCTACGGCCATCCCCGATAGGAACGACCCAGCATTGAGTGACCTGATATCACACATCGCCCAGCAGGTGGGACAGTCAATATCGGCTCAGATGAGGGGAGAGAGCCGGGCGAATGAAGGCAGTCAAGAGCGGGTTCAATACCCGGGTGGGAGCCAACCACGCGTCGACTCCACACTCAACCTGACTGGTGTAAAGCTGGTCATGCAGTCGGATGTGAGGGAGCCTCCAGTGTACAGAGGAGATGGATCTGACAAGCTCTCAGTGCATGAGTGGGAGGAGCTCATGGACACCTACCTGAGGAAGAGAGGTATAGGAGTGGACGAGCAGCATCAGGAGATGTTGTCCAGACTGATGGGCAGAGCCAGAGACATTGTAAAGATAACGCTCCGTAGCAACCCGTTACTAAAGCCTCAAGAGAACCCGAGGGTTGTGATAGACATACTGAAACAACATTTCGGTGGCGTGTCATGCTCAAGTATGCCTCTTGCGGATTTCTATAACACTGTGCCTGTGTCAGGGGAGGACCCTGTCGAGTATTGGATCCGACTTAACAAGGCTGTTGATGCAGCAGAGGAGGGCCTGAGCAGGCATGGGCGACATATTGATGACCCCCGTCGAGAGGTGACCATGATGTTCGTAAAGTATTGCCCTGATCCTTCCCTTGCCGCAATCTTGCGGTTCAAAGCGCCAGAGAAGTGGACAGCTGGTGAAATACAGGAACATGTTGACCGTCATCAGATCAGCATGAGAGGACAGCGGGACGCCAGAACAAACCGTGCAGGTCTGGGGAGACCTTTAACAGTTCATGTCCAGACACCTGTGTTCGAGGGGTTGTCTACGCCTAACCTTCCAGAGTCGCCCCCTGTCCAGGTGGGAGCGAGTGTCACGTCTGCTCCTCAGATAGATGGGAACTGTCTGATGACTTTGATTGGCCTGCTTGACCGGACACTCTCTCAGAACAGTCAAGCGATGGCGCAGAATAGCCAAGTAATGGCTCAGAACATTCTGCCGATCCCTCAGAGCTACCAGCCGATGGCTCAGAACATTCTGCCGATCCCTCAGAGCTACCAGCCGATGGCTCAGAACATTCTGCCGGTCCCTAAGAGCTACCAGCCGATGGCTCAGAACAACCAGCCAATGTATGGACGACAACAGTTTGACTGCAAGATATGCAGATCGGCGGAGCACTCCACTGTGGCACACTGCATGCGGGAGCACCTGTGTTTGGGTTGCTTTAAACCTGGCCATATCCACAGAGACTGTCGCAGTTCCCCTCCCAGACAGAGAGGCCAGGGCGCGCGCTCACCCAGAGAGCAGCAGTCTTTAAACTGACTAACCCGCATTGGAGGAGGGAACGTGTGGGTGAGGACAGTCAGACCCTCAGTGCTGAAAGTGAACATGAACAGTGTTATGTGAAAGAGTGCGGTGCAGCACCGGCTGGTGTGAAGATCATAGCACAGAACACGCAAAGAGTTGAGCCGTATGATGAGCTGTTCTATGCTCCAGTCAACGTGAATAATATGTTTCAGATGCAAGGGATGCTCGACTCAGGCTCCATGGCCTGTACTTTCAGTGAAGATGCAGAGGAAAGGATGTTGAAAGGAAAAGTATTGCAAGAACAAAGACTGATGACTGAGGACGTGGTTTTAGTGGGGTGTGGAGGAAAACTCACTAAACCGAAGTGTGTGTACGAAGTTGAACTGAAAGTATATGGAGTGAGCTGCATCGTACCAGTCCTTGTAGTGCCGGGCCAGAGGGATGATCTCATCATCGGCACGAATGTGATCAAGTTCCTCATGCACAAGTTGAAGGACAGTGACGATTACTGGCGGCTCATCTCCGTCTGCAGTCCATCCTCATCCCCAGGGTGTGAACAGTTCTTGGACCTCATGGCGAATACGTCCCGATGGAGGGGTGAGAAGGTACCGGATAAGATCGGCACGGTCAAGCTCAAGCAGTCAATCACTCTTCTGGCGATGCAAGAACACCTCGTCTGGGGTAAGCTACCGAAGAATACCGTCATGTCGCCGGGAAGCACCGTGATAGTGGAGCCGACTTCATCAAGGTCCATGCCACGTAATATTATGGTTGGTCGGGTCGTGACACCTCTGTGGGGTGATGGGTGGGTCCCCATGAAGGTCACCAACCTGTCTGACAGACCTGTTACGCTGAAGAGGAACTGTAAGCTGGCAGATGTGTCTCCCTGCTTGGCTGTGGAGGATTTGGAGCTACTCCAAGGCTGTAGTCGGATCGACAGCGCTCCCGCGACTGAGCACCATACGACATCCAGCCCCTCTGACTTCGAGCAGAGGCTACGTGATGTTGGTCTTGACAAACTCGATATCCAACCCTGTCATGCCAGCAACGCGGGAAAGGAGAAGTTGGTCCAGCTGCTCGAGTCTTACACCGACATCTTCTCCAAGCATGAGATGGACTGTGGTGAGGCAAAGGGCTTCGTCCACCGCATTCGACTGACCGATGATCGTCCATTCCGCCTTCCTTACCGGAGAGTACCCCCTGCTCACTACCAGAAACTACGACAGGTCTTGACAGACATGGAGCAGCAAGGGATAATCCGAAAATCAGTGAGTGATTGTGCTTCACCGCTGGTGATGGTATGGAAAAAGGACGGTAATCTGAGGATCTGCACCGATTTCCGATGGTTGAATGCAAGAACACTGAAAGACGCCCATCCTCTTCCACATCAGTCGGACTGTCTGGCCGCCTTGGGGGGGAACACCTTCTTCAGCACGATGGACTTGACGTCCGGCTTCTACAACGTTCCCATGGCTGAAAAGGATAAGAGATACACGGCGTTCACTACACCGATAGGCCTGCATGAGTATAATAGAATGCCGCAGGGATTGTGCAATAGTCCTGCCTCATTTATGCGCATGATGCTGAGTATATTCGGGGACATGAACTTTAGCAGCCTGTTATGCTATCTGGACGACCTACTGGTCTTCGGATCAACGGAAGAGGAGGCGTTACAGAGACTGGAGGTCGTCTTCCAGCGACTGCGAGACCACAACCTCAAGTTGAGCCCGAAAAAATGTCATCTGATGAGGTCGTCTGTCAAGTTTCTGGGCCATATCATAGATGGTAACGGAGTGGCTGTGGATCCTGCGAAGGTGGAGGTCATATCCAGCATGTCTAGCACAGATCTGATGGAAGAGGACGGGTGCACGCCCTCAGTACGGAGGATAAAGTCCTATCTGGGAATGGTCTTCTTCTATCAACACTTCATCCCTAATTGCTCTTCCATCGCCAAACCGCTGTTCGCCCTGACTGGGGGACAGAAGAGGAAAGGAAGGACGAAGGTGAAGGTGAAGGCAGGAACGTTCAGGAGACTGGGACCCGATGACTGGACTTCAGAGTGTGACGTCGCCTTCGTCAGTCTACGAGAGAGTCTGCTGGACTGCGTGGTTCTGGCGCATCCTGATTTCTCACGCCCCTTGATTCTGTCGACCGATGCTTCATTGGACGGGCTCGGGGCGGTGTTGTCACAAGTACCAGCTGGTGAAAGTAAAGCGCGCCCCATAGCTTTCGCAAGCAAGACCCTGAGCAGTTCTCAGAAGAATTACCCAGCCCATCGACTCGAGTTTTTGGCACTGAAGTGGAGTGTATGTGACAAGTTCAGCCATTGGCTGAAGGGCAACTCCTTCACTGTATGGACGGACAATAATCCACTCACCTATATAATGACAAAGCCTAAGCTCGACGCTTGTGAACAACGGTGGGTCGCGAAGCTCGCTCCTTACACGTTCAGCCTGAAGCACATCGCAGGAGTCAAGAATGTGGTGGCTGATGCTCTCAGTCGGGATCCGTTTGCCAAGACGGTTGGGCGCCGGCTGGTCACTGAGTCCTACGGCAATCTGCTCGCCGAAGCGGGTGAGGTTGGAGTAAACGGAGTTCAAGATGCCTTCCGTTTGAGGGTCCAGTGTCAACGGGCGGAGAGGTCAGAGAGCATCGCGGTGATGCAGTCCCAGTGTTCGCCGCCCCTGTGTAACAGCGCTGTGAAGGCGGTCCTTGATTCTCATGACCATTGGAATGTAGCTGCAGAGTCCAGGGCGACGGAGTTGGTCCAGTCCGTTCAACATCTTGCTGCGCCGGGACAGGATTCGCTGCCTGCCTTTTCCCTGACAGAGCTTCAGAGGAGCCAAGAGAGTGACCCTGACATCTCAAAGGTCACGTCTTTTCTGACTCGACAGAGGAGGCCATCGAGGCGAGAGAGAGACGGTCTGGGCGCGAGTGCTCTGGTGCTGATCAGACAATGGGAGAGACTGAAGGTCACTGACGGAGTGCTCTATAGAGTCACCAAAGATCCATTGAGCAAGCAGAGGAGGCTTCAGTTCGTCTTACCCCGGAGTCTAGTGGACAAGGCCTTGCGGGGCGTGCATGACCTGGCCGGACATCAAGGGCAGGCGAGGACGATCTACCTGACAAGACAACGCTTCTTTTGGCCGAGGATGGAGCGCCAAGTCAAGGACTATGTGAAGTGCTGCCAGAGGTGCATTTTGGCCAAGACACCAGATCCAGCTGCCAGGGCTCCACTAGAGAGTATAAGGACCTCCGCTCCCATGGAACTAGTGTGTTTGGACTTCTGGAGTCCTTGTCCTGACGGATCATTTCACGAAGTTGGCACATGCCTTTCCCTGCTCGAATCAACAAGCGAAGCAAGTCGCGAGGAAGTTGTGGGATCACGTGTTCTGTGTGTATGGATTTGCGAAGCGCATACATACGGATCAAGGAGCCAACTTCGAGAGCGAGCTCATTGCGGAACTGCTTAGACTGTCGGGAGTCTCCAAGTCACACACTACCGCCTACCATCCCATGGGGAACGGGGGGACCGAGAGGTTTAACAGAACCCTGGGAGGCATGATCCGCTCGCTGCCGCTGAGGGAGAAGGCCAGGTGGCCTCAGCAAATACAGACTCTGACATTTGCATACAATGCGACGGTGCATGAGACGACTGGGTATGCACCTTTCCACCTAATGTTTGGGCGGGTTCCGAGGCTCCCTGTTGATGTGATGTTCGGACGGGTTTTGCATGACCCAGTGGTTGTTGACTACAGCAGTTACGCGGCAACGCTTATGTCCCACCTCCATGAAGCAGCAGACGTTGCTCGGAGACATGCTGTCAAGGAGCAAGACAAGCAAGCCAGGGGTTATAACCGTAAAGTCAAGGGGATCTGCTTGAACGTGGGAGACAGGGTGCTCCTCGCAAACAAAGGTGAGAGGGGGAAGAAGAAACTCGCGGACAGGTGGGAACCAACAGTCTATACTGTTATGGACAGCAACCCACAGACTCATGTCTACAAGTTGGAAGATGACAAGGGGAGGACGAGAGTGGTGCATCGCAACCTGATTTTGGATATCAGCTTCCTACCCATAGAGACTGCTGATGGGAACGCGCCGGGGACTGGAGACAGTCTTGGAGGATCAGAGGATGGGTCTCAGATGGGCCTCATCAACTCTCTGGAGGGAGAGAGGGGTTCAGAGGATAGGACGGAGGCATGGGTGTTGAGTGGGGCTGAAGAGGCTACCAGTCATGGCTCCTGTGACATAGCTGATGTGGACGAAGATCAGTCTGATATAGAGACAGTGTCGGTGGTTGATGCAAGTAGTGCCCAGTCCTCCAGACCAGTGTCGACACATCAGACACAGTGCCAAGGGCCCCGACCGTTGTTCCGGTAGTCATTCCGGCCATTGTAGAGCGGGACCGAGACTGCCGTGCACCTACACTGAGGGGCACAGAGGGTGTAGTCAGGACACGGGCTGGCAGGGTGGTTAGAAGAGTCAACCGTTTGATAGAGACGATGGTTCAGAGGCCGTTCGGTTGGTAGGAGTTCCCAGTCTCTTCTAACTCTGTCCTAGGCTTTCTGTGCTATCTCTTTCAGTTTTTTTTGTTTCATTGATTTAAAAAAAAAAAATTGTCTTGCACTGTGACACTGTGGGTGGCGTATTTACCACATGTGCTCACGGATGAGGTATGGGATTCGAGTAGGCCGAGTGGTTTGGTGTACAAGGCACCGAGTGATTCTAGGAGAAACATAGGACCGATCATCTTTTTGTTTTCTCTGAACCTGTGTGACAGGTGACTTATAGTTGATATTGGAGATGTGTATCTTCAGGTAAACCCGTGCCGGTTCTAACAGGTCCCTGTTAGTGTGTCCTGTAGGTTCGGGATTTTAGCGGAATTCAGGGGGGGAGTATGTAGCAGGTATATAAAATATACTAATGTTGTATTCCACAAAGATCCCCCCCTAACGTTTTATTTTAATTGTTTATTATTATTTTTACTCTAATAGTCTTTTATTTTGAAGCCGTCGTCACTTCCTGCCGAAGTGACGTATTTCCCCTTGCACTTCCCCTTTCGCGCCAGACTATCTGGAATGCTGAAAGGGGTAAGACGTGCTTTCACTGTCTGTAAATATATCAGGTCTAAAAGAACGCACTATTGTAAATAAGTTGTCGGGCAATGAACCGAAGTTGTATATAGTGGTAACTGTGTTAATGTGAACAATTCTGCACTTTTTGTAATGTGGTTTAGCTGTGGTGGCGAACTCTTTTGTATGACACATGTGATTGAACTGGTAGTTATGGTCTGAGAGTTACATGTAGGCCTCAACCTGACGTGATGGCATATTTCCCCATTGCAGCCTGCTAGCTGTTTTGGCGCCATCCTGTGGACAAACGATAATGGTGTTATCTGTATTGCCAACAGGTAATTTAAGGGATCCTATTGTTTATTTTGTATTATCTTTGTTTCATTATAAATGTGTTATTTCAATGTTTGATTAAAAATGCCATTGAGACTATCTGGAATGCTGAAAGGGCCTGCTAGCTGTTTTGGCGCCATCCTGTGGACAAACGATAATGGTGTTATCTGTATTGCCAACAGAATTAAATACTGAAATGGCCACGACTGAGTCTTCACTTCCAATGCACGACGACGACACAGAGGGTGACCTTAGACCAGTTACACTAGCACGCGCAGCTAATGCTACAATGTTGGGGCGCCGTTCCCCATGTACCCCGGCAGGGTTGTCACCACTTTTCCCTCCTCTTAACTGTTTTATTGCTGAAGGTCAATTGGTGTCTAATGTGTTTTTTTTTTGCTGATGCTTATTTACCCTTTATACGGGTGGATGGGCTGACGACAGGGCTCAGGGCATGTGTGCCGTGCTTAGAGGAGCAGGTAGCATCGGTCCTTTGCCCTGGCATGGTTGAGCGGTATCCCACCCGGAAGCCGACGCCGAAGGGCGAGTCAGCCCGGCAGGTGGCTGAGTGGGCTGATGAAGCTTATACCGCCGCGGGATGGAATTTAGCAGCAACCAATAACATTGCTCAATTGGCTGCTTTTCTGTCCAAAATGGTGTCGGGTAGTGGGGCCTTACGTTGCCGTCTAGCTGTGTCTAGCACGCTCTCCGGTCACTCCCCCCCCCGCTATACTACGGGACACAGGGCTCTGATTTGTTCCCTTTGGCTGCGGGCCGCGTGCTTCTAGTGAAGCGCAAGCGGCCCCACATTTCGCTTCTCATGGGGACAGGGGCTGACACCCAGTTGCTAGCTAGGCCTGGGTCTGCCTGTGAGAATGCTGTGCTGTCAAGCGGCTCTCACACCACACGTTCTGCGTCTGTGTTTGGTGAGCCTGGTGTTGTGTCTGTCGACGGAGCAGGGTTCCCTGTATCTAAAAAAGGTTGTCAGATGGGGAACTCTAGGCCCAGGAGTTCGCAGCGTGAGTTCCCCCAGCCCCGCCCTCGCCAGGCCGGGTATCACGTTAGTGCCTCCCCCGACCGGAAGACCGGCGGTGGTCAGTCAGGCACGCGTGGTTTGGGTGGTAGTAATATCACTACAGGGCTACGGTGTGTAGGGACTCACCCTATCGAGACCACACACCTTGCATGTCCAGCTGCAGAGCAGGCTATCCTCAGCAGTCTATGCCGGGAAGATGCTCAGCGGGGGAGCTTATGTCACCAGGGGTTATGGCCCCTCCCCCCGTATCAGACCGGCCCTTTCTGTCGGGGTCCCCCCTTGCGATTGCCTCGTTGGTAGAGTCAGGGTGCGATATCCCGGCTCCACGAGACACCCTGCTCGCGTGGTTGGCGAGTCCAGGGTTGGCAACACACAGCGGGTGGGACCGGGCCTCCTATCTACGGTTCCTGGCGGACCAGCGCCAGTTGGCGGCGGGTGCGCTTTGGGATTATCATCACGTATGGTTACAGGAGTGCCATATGTCGAGGTGTATGGAGAGAACGCTGAGGGAGGGGCTTGTGTTACAGTTTGCACAACCCCACCCTCCGTTTTTGGGTTTGGTACAGACCCTATTGTCAGGGTCCGCAGCAGTGACAGCTCTGGCCAACGAGATCCAATCTCTGTTGGCGAAGCAGGCCATCGTTGTGGTCCCAAAGAAGGACGCGATGTGTGGCGTTTACTCCCGGTATTTTCTGGTGCCCAAGAAATCGGGAGGTGTCAGACCTATACTGGACCTGTCCGCGTTCAATCGTCTGATTGTGGCAAGAAGGTTCAGAATGTTGACCGCCAAACACCTGTTAAGCGCTGTCAGAGTGGGAGACTGGTTCACCTCCATAGACCTGAAGGATGCGTATTTTCACATCCCAATCTTCCCTCCTCACAGGAAATTCCTACGCTTCCTTTTTCAGGGTGTAGCGTACGAGTACCGGAGGCTGCTGTTTGGCTACTCTCTGGCTCCTCGCACATTCACCAAGTGCATGGAGACCGCGCTGGACCCTCTGCGTCGTCAGGGGATACAAGTTTTATTCTACCTCGACGACATTCTGGTCCTCAGCCGGTCAGAGGAGATCGCCAGGTCTCATACCAGGCAGTTGGTGGAACACCTCACCAGCCTGGGTTTTGCTGTGAACTGGAAGAAGAGTACTCCTCTTCCCAGTCAACAGATGGAGTACTTGGGCTTGGTTCTAAGCTCAGGTCGAGCGGCGGCGGGAGGATATTCTCGGCGTGCTCAGGAGGTTCCGTCCTGGCAGGACGGTTACGGCGCTGTCCGTGATGCGCCTGCTCGGTATGATGGCATCTGCTCACTCTGTGGTCCCTCTTGGCCTCCTCTTCATGAGGAGGATACAGAGGTGGTTTTTCAGGATGAAAATAGACCCGGTGAGAGACAAGTGGAAGCGGCTGACGGTTCCCGTGTCAATACTGGGGGATCTCGACCACACGTCACGGTCTTCATGACGCCTCCCTCACGGGATGGGGGGGGACATGTCAGGCCCACGTAGTAATAATAATGATAATAATAATGACTTGGATTTATATAGCGCTCTTCACTGACCCAGAACGCTTCACATAGTCCATTATTCGTTCATACACAGTCATACCGGTGGTGGTAAGCTACAATTGCAGCCAGAGCTGCCCTGAGGCAGACTCACGGAAGCGTGGTGAATAATCAACGCCTACGGCCCCTCCGACCACCACCAACATTCATTCACATGCATACACATTCATACGAGGCAAGTAGGTTAAGTGTCTTGCCCAAGGACACAACGGCAGTGGGATGGACATGGGCTTGAGCGGGATTCGAACCACCAACCCTTGGATCATTGGACAACCCGCTCTACCCCTGAGCCACGCCGCCCCAGGGGGCAGATGGCAGTGCCATGCTGCCCGGTCTGCTCTACATATCAACATGTTGGAATTGAAGGCCGTCCTTCTGGTCCTCAAGCCGTCCGGCCACCGGTCAGTCGGGAGGACAACCCCCCTCTGGAGGTGGATGCCTTCTCGATGTATCCATGGCCGCCCGGGATTCTGTACGCGTTCCCCCCCATACACCTGATAGCTCAGCTGTTTGAGCGGGTATGTCAGGGGTGCAGGTCTTTGATCCTGGTCGCGCCGGACCGGGCCACGGCTGTGTGGTTCCCGGCTCTGATTCAACTCTTGGTGGCCCCACCGTGGCCTGTTCCATGGTCACCGTGGGCCCTCTTTCAGGCACGCAGAACGCTGTTTCTGCGTCCTGTTCTGGGGCAGCCATTGATGGTTTGGCTGCTGAAAGGGTGAATCTGAAGGTGATGTGTCTGAACCCTACTGTGGTTGACACCATCCGGAACGTGTGCGCTCCGTCCACTACCACGGTTTACGCTGGGAAGTGGCGTATGTTTCAAGAGTGGTGTGAGGTTGGGGGCCTGGACCCAGTGTCTTGCCCCCTGGACTCGGTTCTTGCCTTCCTCCAGACTATCCTGGATAGGCTGTCGGCCTCGACGGTGAGGGTATACGCTGCGACTATATCCTCCTGTCACGTGGGCTTTGAGGGCGATACGCTGTTTTGCCACCCTCTGGTGAAACGTTTCCTGCTTGGCGCTCTGCGTCTTAAGCCTGTGGAGCGTTCTTTGTCTCCGAGTTGGGACCTCCGACTGGTCCTGGGCCGGTTGTCGGAGGCCTCGTTTGAGCCTCTTGAGTAGGCGCCGTTGGGTCAGCTGTCTTTTAAGACCGCGTTCCTTTTGGCCATCACCTCCGCTAAACGCGTGGGTGAGCTTTGTGCTTTCTCGTGCAGCCTGAGTGCCTGTCTATTCGGGCCGATAGCGGGGCGACTCTGAGGCCTAATCCAGTCTTCGTGCCAAAAAATATCCGGAGCTCTTTTCGCTCCAGAGAGATTGTGATTCAGGCGTTTCATCCTCCTCACGCTAGTGAGTTGGAGTCGAACCTGCACCTGTCATGTCCTGTCCGTGCGCTGGGCGTTTACCTTAGCCACACGCAGAGTTTCAGGGCCTCCGACCAACTGTTTGTTTGTTACGGTGGCCCTCTCGCAGGTGAGGCGCTGTCCAAGCAGCGTCTGTCACATTGGTTGTGCGAGGGCATTGCCCTTTGCTACACGTTGGCTGGACGGGTTCCCCCCGGGGGCGTCAGGGCGCACTCCACTCGTGGTGTGGCGGCCTCTGCTGCCCTGTTAGGGGGGGCCTCAGTGGAGGACATCTGTGCTGCGGCCTCCTGGTCCTCCCTGAGTCCTTTCGTTAGGTTTTACCTCATGGACATGTCTGGGGGCTCTGTCTCCCAGGTGGTCCTGAGGTCCGGGACCTCTCCTGCATCCCGCCATCAGGTGGGCTAGCAGGGGTGTGTGGGTGTGGACCACAGGGTGCTGTGTCACACTTGGTCCCGCTTGCACTGTGCATTCAGGGGTTCTTGGTTCCCTTCCCTGTTTCGCACTTTGGTGGAGTTGACTGCATCCCCCCCTTCGTTAGGATGGGCAGGTGGACGGGACTCCCCTCCTCCCTGGCTGGGGCTTACGGGCCCTCAGGGGGTGCATTTGTCTGGGCCACGCGTCTGCTCTGCCCTTACCTCAGTAGGCAGAGCGGGACGCGAGGCCAGTTGATATGTAACGTATGGTTATTCTATAACCCTAGTTACATGATACTGGCTGAGCATCCCGCTCTTAGCGCCCTGAGGTCCCTTGGATGGTTTCCGCTTATGGAAATCAAACGGGGAAGTGCAAGTGGGTGCATTTGTTTTGTTCCCCGGAGCACACTAGGTGCGTGGAGATAAGGGGTTATCTCAGTAGGCAGAGCGGGACGCTCAGCCAGTATCATGTAACTAGGGTTATAGAATAACCATACGTTTCTCGACCTACCGGCTTTCCTCTTCCCCTGCGGGTTGTAGTCCAAGGCCTGTCTAGTGATGTTGTTTGAGTCCTTCCTAAGGGTATGCCCTATCCAGTTCCACTTTCTCCTTTTGATGGTGGTAGCTAGCTATGCTGTCCTGGTTGGTTAACCTGCACAGCTCTTCATTTGTGGTTTTGATGGGCCACCACAGCTTGAGGATGTAGCGCAGGCATTTGTTGACAAACACCTGGATCTTTGTCGTGAGGCCCTCTGTAGTCTTCCACGTCTCAGAGCCATAGAGCAGGACAGTCTTCACATTGGTATTGAAGATCCGTAGCTTGGTGTTGTTGGAGAGTTGCTTGGACAACCAGATTGGCCTGAGTATCCTGAATGCTACCTGTGCTTTGCTGATGCATGCCTCTATGTCCCTGTCTGCTCCTCCATCCCTGCTGATGTTACTCCCTAGGTAGGTGAAGTGCTCCACGTCCTCTATTGTCTCTCTCCTGAGTGTGGTTGGATCATGTGTTTTCGGATTTAACCTCATGGTCTTGGTTTTTCCGGTGTTGATCTTGAGTCCAAGCTGGTCACTGTTAGTCTGTAACCTATCTGTCTTCTGAGACTAGTGCAAGGTCGTCTGCGAAATCCAGGTCCTCGAGCTGGGTAAACAAGGTCCACTGGATTCCTGTCCGTTGATTTTCAGTTGTTCTTCTCATGATCCAGTCAATCCTGGGCAAGACCCGCCCTTATCTTTCCTCCCTGCTCCACCTTTCTCAGAGCACTTACGGCACAAGATCAAGCAAACTCATCAAATTAAACATCCCAAGATCCAAGACCACCTTCGGCCGAAACTCCTTTCACTTTGCAGCAGCTTATGACTGGAACGCTTTTCACCTTTTCGCCTTTGTCACCACCCGCCTCGACTACTGCAATGCTCTGTACACGGGCATCGACAAGTCCCTCCTCCGCCGCCTACAACTGGTGCAGAACGCAGCCGCGCGCCTCCTCACCAAAACAAGAAAACACAAACACATCAGCCCAGTTTTGGCCTCGCTCCACTGGCTGCCTATTAGCTTCAGGATCGATTTTAAATTAGCACTAAATGTTTTTAAATCATTAAATGGCACGGCTCCCTCCTATCTGTCCGAGCTCCTGCACCGCCACACCCCCCACCGATCCCTCAGATCACTCTTTTAAATCACTCTTGAAAACCTACCTGTTCTCCTTGGCCTTCCCCCCTACTTAACCACCACTAGACCCCTGGCCCCGCTATGTTTTTTTTCTTTCTTTTAATCTTATACCTTGCCTCACACTAATTTGTTTTTATCAACTTGCTTGTGAAGCACTTTGGTGTCAGCTGCCGCTGCCTGGAAATGTGCTATACAAATAAAACTGACTTGACTTGACTTGACTTTTCAAGACACCCTTAAACTTACAGCTCTTACTTCACTGACTGCCTTCAAGAAAATACTCAACACGCTCTTAGTAGATCCCTCCTGCTCTTGCTGATACCCCAGTTTCACACTTGCATACACCCTCTCACACAACATACAAGCACTCATTCATATGTATGTATGTATGTATGTATGTATGTATGTATGTATGTATGTATGTATGTATGTATGTATGTATGTATGTATGTATGTATGTATGTATGTATGTATGTATGTATGTATGTATGTATGTATGTATGTGTATATTTGTACTCCTGTTGGGGCCTCTTGGACCAGATTGACATTGTAAATAAGAAACCTGTTCTTAATGTTTTATCTGGCTAAATAAAGGTTAAATAAAATAAATGGCAATGAGGAAAATCAAAGGAGAAAGAAGACAACCCTACTGCACCCCTGTTGTGATGGCAACGGTGTCTGACAGTCACCCGGCCATTGAAATCCTGGTACATTTTCTTGATTAGGTTGATGATCTTAGAGGGTAGGCCATAGTGACCTAGGAGTTTCCAAAGCACTTCCCTATCTAGGCTTTCAAAGTCTACACAATCCATGTACAGGGAGTTTTGCCACTAAACACACTGCTCAATGATAATTCTTAAAGTAGCAATATGGTCTGTGCATGACTTATCCTTCCTAAAACCTGCTTGCTCTTTCCTCAACTGACCGTCTAAGGCTGCTTGTATCCTATCTAAGATAATCCTACAAAGAACCTTGCTAAAACCCCTAAAAACCATCACTGTCTCATTCACCACCTCCTCCCCCTGGTACACCCCTGAACTCTGCACCATGAAGCAGACCGGCCATCAACTGGAACGACTCTACAAAAAAAAACATCTCACTGTCCATGCTGACCTATATAAACAGCACATCTCCTCCTACCACGATGCACTCCATGCTGCCAAATCGGCCCACTACTCCACCCTCATCAACAGCAGCAACGGCAACCCCCGGACCCTCTTCTCCACTGTCAAGAAACTCCTCCAACCCCCGGACAATAACTCACTCTCCTCCCCTGACCTCTGCAACTAATTTCTCCTCTCCTTTAACAACAAAATATCCCTCATCAACAGCTCACTGACCGCCTGCATCGCCAACTCCCCCAGCATCATTTACCCCCCCACCTGACTTCATCCCCCTACCTCTCTCACTGCCTTTGCCCCCGCTGACTCCTCCTTCATCACAGACCTCATGACCAATCAATCAATCAAACCACCTCCAAGGCCACTACCTGCTCCCTCGACCCCCTCCCCACTACTCTCACCAAGGCTTGCCTCCCTGCTCTCATCCCTTACCTCACCGCCCTTTTCAACCAGTCACTATCCCTAGGCCACGTTCCCTCCATCTACAAACTCGCCGCTGTCACCCGTGCTCAAAAAACCCACCCTTGACGCATCCAACCTCTCCAACTGCCACCCCATCTCCAATCTCCCTTTTTTCTCCAAAACACTAGAGCGCATTGCTGCCTCCCAACTCCACTCCCATCTCCAGTCCAACACCCTCTACGAACCCCTTCAGTCTGGCTTCCGTCCATCATACAGCACCGAAACCGCACTGGTCAAAGTCGTCAACGACCTCCTCATCTCCGCTGATGCTGGTGCCCTCAACATCCTGATCCTACTCGATCTTAGTGCAGCCTTTGACACAGTGTGTCACTCCATCCTCCTCCAAAGGCTGCACCAACTGGGTGTTGAGGGCACAGCACTTGACTGGTTTTCCTCCTATCTCACTGACATCAATTCATCTCCCTCTCCGGCCACACCTCCTCCCCCTCCCCAGTCACACAGGGGGTCCCCCAAGGCTCAGTCCTCAGCCCCCTGCTCTTCATCTGCTACATTCTCCCCCTTGGTCACATCATCCGAAAATACAACCTTGACTTCCACTGCTACGCAGACGACACCCAAATCTACATCAGTACACAATCCCCCCACAACCCTCCCCTCAGTCACATCGAGTCCTGAATATCAGAACTCCAAACCTGGCTGACCCACAACCTCCTCAAACTTAACAGCGACAAGACTGAACTATTTATCATCGGCACCAAAACCACCCTCACCAGATCCGGACCCAGCACACTCACTATAAATGACTTTACCATCACCCCCCCCCCTAGTTCACAACCTCAGTGTCATCCTGGACCCCACCCTCTCATTCGACCCCCATGTCCACTCCGTCGTCAAAACCGCCTACTTTCACATCCGCAACATCACCAAAATCAGACACTGCCTCTCCCCCCCAGCCGCTGAATCCCTCATACACGCCTTCATCTCCTCCCGCCTCGACTACTAATAATAATAATAATAATAAATCAAATTTATATAGCGCCTTTCATAGAACCCAAGGTCGCTTTACAATCAGGACAAAAAATAGGGCAAGGAAAGTAGGGGGGGAGGGGGAAGAGGGGATGAGGGAAAGTAGGGGATAATGGACCTAATTTAATCTAAAACTAACTGATGGGGAAAGCCTTGGTGAAGAGGTGTGTTTTTAGAGCGGATTTGAAGGTGTCCAGGGTTGGGGCGTTGCGGATTTCGGGGGGGAGAGAGTTCCAGAGGGTAGGGGACGCCACGCTGAAGGCTCTGTCCCCAAAAGTCCGTAACCTGGTGCGAGGGATGGAGAGGAGACCTAGATCAGAGGATCGTAGGTTCCGGGATGGAGTGTACTGGTGGAGGAGATCAGACAGGTACCGGGGGGCGAGGGCATGGAGGGATTTGTAGGTGAGGAGCAGGAGTTTGAAGGTGATGCGGAACCTGACTGGAAGCCAGTGGAGATGGATGAGGGTGGGGGTGATGTGCTGCCAGGGCTTGGTGTGAGTGAGAACCCTGGCAGCTGAGTTCTGGACATACTGGAGCCTGTCCAGGGCTTTGCTGGGTACCCCGAACAGGACTCCATTACAATAGTCCAACCGGGAGGTGACAAATGAGTGGATCAGGGTCTCCGCCACAGAGTCTGAGAGTGAGGGTCGGAGACGGGAGATGTTCCTGAGGTGGTAGAAGGCAGACTTGGTGACAGATTTGCAACTCTGCAACTGCAACTCCCTCCTCACTGGCATCACCTCCCGCTCCCTCCATAAACTTCAGATGGTTCGCCTCCTCACAAACACCCGGTCCCACGACCACATCACTCCTGTCCTCCACTCTCTCCACTGGCTCCCGATCAAGGAATGCATACACTTCAAACTACTACTCCTCACCTTCAAAGACCTCCACAGCCTGCCCCCCCCCTTCCTGACTGACCTCCTTCTCCCTTACCGCCCCACCCATTCCCTCCGGTCCTCTTCCACTGCTTCCCTCACTGTCCCGTCATCCAAATTCAAATGTTTTGGTGATCGGGCCTTCTCTCGTGCTGCACCCCGACTCTGGAACACCCTCCCTCAGACTGTCCGAGACTTTCCCTCACTCTCCACCTTCAAGTCCTGTCTCAAAACCTACCTATTCTCCCAAGCATTTAACCTTCCCTACCCATAACCACCCTCCTCCAACCCGTCGCCCCCCTTTTCCCCTCCCCTACCTTCTCTGCCTCCCCTCCCCTCCCCTCTCTGCCTCCCCTCCCCTCTCTGCCTCCCCTCTCTGGCCCCCCTCCCCTCTCTGCCTCCCCTCCCCTCTCTGCCCCCCCTCCCCTCCCCTACCTGCCTCCCCTCCCCTCTCTGTGGGTGCTCTGGGTGGGTGCTCTGGGTGGATGCTCTGGGTGGGTGCTCTGGGTGGGTGCTCTGGGTGGATGCTCTGGGTGGATGCTCTGGTGGATGCTCTGGGTGGGTGCTCTGGGTAGGTGCTCTGGGTGGATGCTCTGGGTGGGTGCTCTGGGTGCTCTGGGTGGGTGCTCTGGATGCTCTGGGTGGGTGCTCTGGGTGCTCTGGTGGATGCTCTGGATGCTCTGGGTGGGTGCTCTGGGTGGGTGCTCTGGGTGGGTGCTCTGGGTGGATGCTCTGGGTGGATGCTCTGGGTGGGTGCTCTGGGTGGGTGCTCTGGGTGGGTGCTCTGGGTGGGTGCTCTGGGTGGATGCTCTGGGTGGGTGCTCTGGGTGGGTGCTCTGGGTGGATGCTCTGGGTGGGTGCTCTGGGTGGATGCTCTGGGTGGGTGCTCTGGGTGGGTGCTCTGGGTGGGTGCTCTGGGTGGGTGCTCTGGGTGGATGCTCTGGGTGGATGCTCTGGGTGGGTGCTCTGGGTGGGTGCTCTGGGTGCTCTGGGTGGGTGCTCTGGGTGGGTGCTCTGGGTGGATGCTCTGGGTGGGTGCTCTGGGTGGGATGCTCCAGATAAAATAAAATAACTCAGATAGCTACTTCCTCTCACTGCCAGTAGGTGGAGACAAAGTTTGCGCACTGTAGCTTTAATAATAATTTATTTCGATGGTGTACAGAGGCAAAACTATAACAATAATTTCAATACAATTTCAGATTTGTATTCTGTCATCTCAATTTGCTTTACGGTTGCTTATTTGAACAAACAGTGCATATTATTGATAATGATGATGAACTTTTACCCACATACTGTGTGTAGACCCATGATGCAATTGAATTACAAGCAGACACCCAGGGCGGTTAGGTGGCGTAGCGGAGATTGCGTTCGTCACCAACCCCGGAGATGCTAGGATTCGCCTGTTCGAATCCAGCTCAGAGCTCCGGGGTTGTCACCAGCTTGGCTGGCCGTTCACACTAATACAATTGGCAGTATTAGAGGGTGGGAGAAGGTGGCGGGGTGGGTCCGGGTCGTTGTAAACAGCGACTCCTACAGTTCGGTCGGGGCGCCTGCTAAGCGCGGATGGGACCTGAGTGGGATAGTGGGATCCTTCCACACGCTACGCCCTCTCAGAGAATATCCGCGCTGCCAGGTGAAAAGAAGCGGTGATTGGCTGGACGTGTGTCGGAGGAAGCACGTGGTAGCCTCCACTCTCCCAGACCGACTGTGGGGGGTAAGTGCGCAGCGACCAGGAAGGGGATTGGGAATTGGCATACGACTAACATTGGGATGGGAGAAAATCGGAGGAAAATGGAGGGGGAAAAAGATCTGCAAGAATTAGGTTACTTACTGACCCCTTGTGGTCATGACAAATAATGCATCATAGTACCTTGTATCCATGGGGGGGTACAAGTAAATGGAATACCAGTACTGAAATACTGTACTAAGTACTCAAGTATACAGATAAATGAGTACTCTGGTAAAAGTAAAAGTCCTCCATTCAAATTCTACTTAAGTAAAAGTAGAGAAGTATTTGCTATTGAGTGTACTTGCAAGTGGTATGTGGTCCAGTTATGCTGCTCTGATTAAAGGTTATGTTAAAGTGGTACGTGGTCCAGTTATGCTGCTCTGATTAAAGCTTATGTTAAAGTGGTATGTGGTCCAGTTATGCTGCTCTGATTAAAGCTTATGTTAAAGTGGTATGTGGTCCAGTTATGCTGCTCTGATTAAAGGTTATGTTAAAGTGGTATGTGGTCCAGTTATGCTGCTCTGATTAAAGGTTATGTTAAAGTGGTATGTGGTCCAGTTATGCTGCTCTGATTAAAGGTTAGTTGAAGTTGACAGGCTTCAAATGTGAAAGTATATCATCTTCATAAATATTTTATTTTGTATATTATGTTTTCTATGCTAAATCCTTTTCTTCAAAGTAACTAGTAACTGATGGGCTCAGATAAATGTAGTGGAGTAAAAATTACAATATTTCATTTGAAATGTAGTGGAGTAAAAGTATAATGTTCCCTAAAACGAAAATACTCACATAAAGTAGAAGTAAAAAAGAAAATGCAACAGTGCTACAGTGCATAAAAGAGCTCAGTGTTCCATTTAAAGTGCATATTGCCTTAAAGGAAAACTCCAAGATTTTGGGAAATTAGCTTATTTAACATCTTCCCTGGAGTTAGACAAGAAGATACATACCTTTTTCGTCTCTGCATGCATTGGGCTTAGGGAACGCCTGGACCGTTAGCCTAGCTTAGCTTCATCACTGGAAGTGGGGAAGACATGTAGCCTATTTCACAGTGGCGAATCCTTATGGAAGCCAACAGAAGCCATGCCTCCCTATTAAAATATGAATTAATATCAAATATGAAATATATAAAAAAAAAAAAAAAAAATTAATATAGTTTACATTCTTTTTCATCTGTCATCATTAAATGTCTCCCTCTTCTCCTTCTCACTCCCTCTAACACACTGTCAGACTCACTGTGCTCACTGCAGCTAGAGGAGAGGAGGCAGGGGGTAGGTCTCTTTCTCCAGCCTCAACCATGTGATTCATGTATCTAGAGTCCAAATCCGATCCTAGCCAATCAGATTCGAGCTGACTGCCACACCCTAAAAGTTTAAAACGGGGCTGTGAGAAGAATCCTGAGTGTGGCCTCCCCTCTGCACACCTCCCCTCTGCACTCTGAACATTGTATTAACCCGTGACTGCTCCCACGGGCCGAATATTGCCCCGATCCTCGCGAGATTAAATCCACGGGTACCTCTCGGTGTGCCGAAGCTTTTCCTAAATCACTTCCATCATCGAAAACGAGGGGAAAAGGTCGGCTCGCGACCCTGAAAATGTTGCGTGATTTTAAAAACGCTGTATTAAGTGAGCCTATTATGGGATCCACGCAAGCTTTCTATCGTGGAAACATCTGGGCGTCCCGCAACTTTTACTCACATTCACATGTAGCCCCGAAAATGCTTAGAAAAGGAAAACCGAAAGCGTGGAATAAACTCGCCGAAACGGAAAAGTGTCCCACGGGCGCGCCGAGATTCCGATCCGCGTGAAAGTATTCACGGCCATAGAGGAGACTGTGGGACACCTTTTTGCAACCGAATATGTGTCTCGAATTTGCTCCCACGCGGCGCGCCAAATCGTGCAAGGAAAAATCTGACCAAAAATGAACCAATGCTCCAGCAGTATTAATGACCCTGATGTAAACAAGACAAACGTCTTTCTCTGGTCTGCATCCCCTTATACAATTGTGTGTATTGAGCCGTACTGTATTGTACCCATTCTGCAATCTGTTAAATAAATAAAAATAAAGTTTGACTGGCCGCCGAGCCATACTGTAGTGTACATGGTGACTGCTTGACTAAAAAATTTAAATAAAAAATATTAATAAAAATATTGAATAATTCTTTTTTTAATAAAACATTTTTGGCTTCCCCTGTTATTTTACCCACGCGACGCCACTGCTATTTCACTACAGTCAGGACATATCAATCAAATATATTTATATAGCACATTTAGACATGACGCTTGTCAACCAAAGTGCTTCACTAGCATGTTGTGACCTGTGTATTTACCACGTCTCCCAGTCACACAAGTCACACGAGTCTCCCAGTCACACGAGTCTCCCAGTCACACGAGTCTCCCAGTCACACAAGTATCCAAGTCACACAAGTCTCCCAGTCACACAAGTCGCCCAGTCACACAAGTCTCCAAGTCACACGAGTCTCCCAGTCACACAAGTCTCCAAGTCACACAAGTCTCCAAGTCACACGAGTCTCCCAGTCACACAAGTCTCCCAGTCACATGTACATGTCAAAATACTTCCCAAAGGTCAGTGAATACCACAACCACTACACCAGAGGAAGCTCAACAAATCATGTTAAACCCAGATTCGGCTCAAACAAGGGACTAAACACGTTTAGCAATTATGCCACAACAATGTGGAACGCCCTACCTAAAGCTGTAAAGGAATGTGAATCCCTGCCCACATTCAAAACCGCTCTTAAAGAGCACCTACGGGAGGCTGCAATTCGAAACTGGCCACCGTAAATGCCCAAAACCCCCACCACCTCCTAATAGACAGTCTCCTCCCCACCGCATGTATATATTCCCTCCCCGCCGTATGTATATTTCTCTCCCACCCACCCACCCCCCCCTAATGTACAGTCCCCTCCCCATCATATGTATATACTCGGTCAGGATCTAGGGGTAACAGTACTGTATATTGGAATACCGTTTATGTCACAAATGTATCAGTACTAAATACCTATATGTCCCTATGCCATAAATGTCATGTATGTTGTGTATGTCATAAATGTCTATATGAATTGAAAATGGGGGACCCTGATGGAAACAAGACAAACGTCTTTCTCAGGTCTGCATCCCTTAACAATTGTATGTATTGAGCCGTACTGTATTGTACCCATTCTGCAATCTGTTAAATAAAGTTTTCATTCATTCATTCATTCATTCATTCATTCATGCATTCATTCATTCATTCATTCATTCATTCATTCACATAAGTGGCGGCTGGTGCTAGCCCTTATGGTACAAAGTGCCTGTGCATTAGGGCTTGAGTTCAGGTGACGGACAACCTCTGGATATGTGCTATTCTTAAAACGAAATGTCCTACACCTGAGACTTTGGAGTCTTCTACCGGAGGGAAGGGGGTTAAAGAGGTAGTAAGCAGGGTGAGAGGGGTCACCGATCACCTTCTCCCCTTTCCGCCTGATGTGTGCGGCATATATAGAGGCCACAGAAGGAAGATCACAGCCAATGATTTTTGACGCCGTGCGTACAGTTCTTTCTAGCCTCTTTAGCCTGGCGGACCGCAGATGACATCACGTCATAAATCAATCTCTCTAGACTGTATGACATAATGTTGCGTTTTTTTTTCCAAATGTATCCAAGAGTAAACATGTCACAACAGCAGTCATAGTGTATATTTTCAGCAATATGTTTGTTTATCAATAGGTTAAAGTGTTATTAGTGAGATTTTAGTTTATGGAATGTCTTTATAATTTAGCGAATATCCACCATTTTGAATTAGAGTCGCTAAAAGTTTTGTAGTCATATGAGGAGAGGGCATCCAGAGCTCTCAATGAGCATTGACATTTTGAAAAACTACCTTTCCCAGCTGATTCCAGCTTCCTGCAAGCAAATGAGTTCCTGCTTATTATTTTTTATTTCTTATTTCTCGGGATTATCTACCACAAAACTGAACGTTTTTGGCATAGTGTGTCTACCTTCTGTGAACATTTAGCAACAATCCGCATTGCAATCCGATCCAAAATGTCTGAGCCATATCCATTATAAGAATGGTCCTGTACATACAGTAGATTTCATTCTCGGTTCTTCCTGCACGCCTGGTGATACTAATTCCAAATTGAACTCTGGCATTGGAAAGAATAGATTTGGCCTGATCCATAGATGTGCAAATTGGCTATAATAAGGTCATTTATAGGCTTGATATTCTATATTCTATAATAATATTTCAAATTGCATGTGTCCAGATGGCAGAATTCAGTACTATATCTACAAAACCTTCTGTTTAATCATCTTCCCTTTATTAATTTCCTTAGATTTTTTTTGTACACGTGATCTCCAAAAAGGTGCCGTTTTTCATGTCTGGCCATTATTAGCATGGTGTTATTCACTGTCAAAGATGCAAAGAATTTTTTTTTTTAAACATAACATAAAATTAGATATACAAGCATTAATTAACAGTACACATCCAATGAAATCACCATTTAAATAAATGTAGTATACGATATATACACCTAATACTTGCTATCTAATACCCTACATACATATGCTCTCGCTCGCTCCCCCCCCCCCCCCCCCCCGGACCCCCACTTGGATAATCCATCCATTATCATTCGCTCCTAACCAGGCACTACAATTCATATGCTAGCTTTTATTCTCTCCACCACTTCTAACCACATTGCAATTTTGGTTTCACTGACACCTAAAATTCTTGCTGTAGATATTTCTAGATAAATCACATCGAGATATAAGAACCCAAACCTTCCGACAAATTTTTTCCGGTTGAAACCATCGTGATGCTATCAGCTTTTTAGCCGCTGTGATACCAGATAAAACGAATCTCTTTAGCTGTATAGGGACTGCAAACTCAAAAACATCATTCAACAGCAATACAGAGGGGTGTACAGGTATATTCAGAATTAAGAAATTTGATAATTGCTGGGACACTTCTTTCCAGAATATCTTAACTGGTGGGCAATCCCAGTACATGTGCATACATGTACCCTCATCCCCATTTGTACATAAGGAGCATCTGGAGTCTTGTTTAAGTCCCATTCTGTTCAATCTTATAGGAGTCAGGTATGTCCTATGAATATAATTAAGATAAATTTGTCGATGGTCCGGGTTACGTGACGCAAGTCGAACGTTTGCCCAGACTTCTTGCCAATCAAAATTTATTTCCAGGTCTGGTATATCCCTCCTCCAGACTGAGTCTAGGGGGAGGATTCCATACGAGGACGTTAGTAATTGATGATAAAAATCTGATACAAAACCTCTCGATGTCTCTCTTTCATAGAAGAATTTGTGATATCTGTGGTGTTCAATTGGTATCCTTAATGGGACTCCATGAGCCTTCAAACATACCAATAACTGTGCGTAAAAAATAATGTGTGGGACTGGTGAGATTACATTTTTTATGTATGTCTTTATATCTACAAAAACCCTGTTTGTTGAAAACATCTCCTAATGTGTGTATGCCCTGCTTTTCCCATTTAGGGTATCTTATAGGTCGTTTTCCAATCAGGAGTGCATTGTTATTGAATAGGGGAGTATGACTATGCCATTTATGTGGGTTAGAATATTTTTTTTGTGTTTCACGCCATATCCGGATCGCATGAGTAATAATGGGGCCAAATTTCTATTCGCATTGCTTAATTGATAATTTGGTGTATACTATGTCCTGCAGTCTATGTGGTGCTACTATATTTACTTCTAAGTTTCTCCAGGATACAGATGCTTGGGAATCAAACCAGGTTGTCAGTGGTCTTAAAGTGTACGCCTTAAAATAGTGGTAAAAATCTGGAAATGTCATACCTCCGTCGGCTTTATTTCTCTGTGCGTGGATCTTTTTATACGTGGAGGTTTGTTATTCCAAATAAATTTGTATGCGGTAGAGTGTAATTTTTTCCAGTAACCATCTGGAGGGGGTAACGGTAGCATTGAGCTAATGAAGTTGATTCTAGGTAGGACATCCATCTTAACTATTGATACCCGTGCCTGTATTGAGTTTTTAAGTTTTGACCACCTGTCAAAGTCATATTTTATCTTATCTTGGATTTTTATGTAATTGTACTTCACCGTTTGGCTTATAGTAGGGAATAATTCAACTCCTAAACATCTGAAGTGTTTAACCATTGGTATTTCTTCTGGAAGGAGTATATTTTTTGCAGGGGCATTAAGTGGAAGGAAAGCCGACTTTGGCCAATTTATCCTAAATCCCGATAGATTGCCAAAGTCATCAATCAACTTGAGAAGATGAGGCATTGAGGTGTTAGGGTTTTGCATGAACAGTATTACGTCGTCCGCATATAAACTTATTTGATGTTGTGTGCCCTTGATTGCGATTGGTTCTATGGATTGGGATTGTCTTATATATTGTGCTAAAGGCTCTAATGATAAAGCGAATAGTCCGGGGCTAAGAGGGCAACCCTGTCTAGAAGAGCGTGATACCGGAAAGATTTCGGAGGTGATTATACCTGTTGTAATCATGGCCGATGGGTCTTTGTATAATACTTTAATCATATCAATAAATCCTTTTCCTAACCCCATCCTTTCTAATACTGCCCATAAATAAGACCATTCCAACCTATCAAAAGCTTTCATTGCATCCAAGGACAGCATCGCCTTGCTGGCATCTAGCACATGTAGTAACCGTCTTATATTATCCGTGATCAAGCGGCCTCTTATGAAGCCAGTCTGATCAGGATGAACTAAAGACATTATGCTTTTGAAGTCTGATGGCTAATACCTTGGAGTACAGCTTGATATCGGTTCCGAGGAGGCTTAAGGGTCTATAACTACCGCAATCGGTGGGGTCTTTGTCTTTTTTAAGGAGGACTGTTATGAGTGCAATATTGTCATTCTTATGGAAGTTCCCCTCCTTGATTGAATATAAAATCATATTAAGTAATAGGGGTCCAATTACATCCCAACATGAGAGGTACATTTCTGGTGGGATACCGTCTCTTCCAGGAGCCCTACCACTTTCCATTTCAGATATGGCCTCCCTAAGTTCATCTAGTGTGATGGGTGTTTCTAACTGTTTAGCGTCATCCTCTGATAGTTTAGGGAGGTTAATTTGATTAAGATATGTGTCCATTTTGTTTTGATCGAAGGTCGTTTCTGATTTATACAAGTTGGAGTAGAACTCTTTGAATGTCTCGTTGATTTTTTTAGGGTCTGTAACAAGTCCTTGCTGTGCTTTAATGGTAGTTATATCTGCAAATGTTGCGTTGACTCTTAACCGCATAGCTAGTAGGTGACTTGGTTTAGAACCATGAAAGTAATGCTGTTGTCTTGTGCTACGTATTTGTACTTCAGATTGTTGTTTATAAATGGCATTAATCTCTTTTTTTAACACATTAATTTGAGTTTCCAGTCGAACCGAGTAGTTGTATTGTAAAGAGGAAAATAACGTAGAGTAAAGCGTTTCCAGCTCTGCCAGTTTTGAGCAACAATTCTTGCGTATTTTGGAGGAAAAGTACCCGGTAAAATCCTTGATCAATCCCTTTACCG
The DNA here is from genome assembly GCF_963971535.1 of Notolepis coatsorum. Classification (NCBI taxonomy): domain Eukaryota; kingdom Metazoa; phylum Chordata; class Actinopteri; order Aulopiformes; family Paralepididae; genus Notolepis; species Notolepis coatsorum. The sequence continues at coordinate 125,486,609 of NC_140168.1, read as the reverse complement.
ACATCCATAATATTCTGGGGTCCTGTACCGATTTCGCATTCTCCAGTAGGAATACAGAAAGAGCTTCTTTGAATTGTGTAATGAATTCCTTGTTTTTCAGCAATATCGAGTTAAATCGCCATCTTGGGGTTCGGGATGACAGTATACCAAATGATCCTTTTAGGAGTAAATAACAGTGATCTGATAGTGCATTGGGTACCATTTCCACGTCATAGTTATCAAATAGTCTCTGGGATGCAAAAACATAATCTATTCTGGAAAGTGTGTTATGTCTTGCAGATCGACAAGAGTACTTTCGGGTCGTAGGGTTGAGTGATCGCCATAGATCATTTACACCTGTATTCTTCGACCAATCCTTTAACGCATTAGATACATTTTTCTGGTTGTTGGAAAAGGTGGGATAAGATTTATCCATCCCAGGATTCCAAATGGCATTAAAATCCGCACCAATTATAAATGAGTATTCAGGAAGGTTTAACATTGTTCTGGTAAGAAGTTAGCTTCGTACAAATTTGGGGCATATACCGCTACCAACGCTATTTTCCTATTCCTGTATACAATTTTAGCTATGGTTATCCGACCATCTGTATCAGACCATACTTCCTTCAATTCAATATTCAACTTCCGTTTCACGACTATAGCAACTCCACAGGTTCTCGTTCCAAAGGAAGAGTGACTAATGTTATGATATATGTTGTCCGCTAACGTAGCTTTGTCTTCCACTAAAATGTGCATTTCGCTTAGAAGAGCCACGTCAACCTGTTTGTTTTTCATCAGTGTGAGCACGCTTTTGCGTTTATGTTGATTATTTATTCCCCCAGTATTCCAGATCATTATATTCAAACTAGCCATAATCTATACATGTTGTTGTGTAATTGTTGGTAATGCTTCTGGAGTGCGAATTCACGATGGATATACATCCAACTATTGAGGTCCCGTTGAGAGCCGAGCTTAAAAACATACATATATACAAATAAACCCCTAAATCCCCCTCCCTCAGAGAGTCGTACAGGGCTGTGTTCCATAGACACAACCTTCGCGTATAACTCCCTCCCTTACACCACCGGTTTGCCCAAAGTGAGCCTTTTAACCTTAACTTTCCTATGCTAATTGCCATAGGATCTAAAACTTTCATTCTAATTTAATAGAATGTCACTCGTGGTCTAGCGCCTTCCCTTTAATGTAATAAAAATAAAGTGAAAAATGAAAAATATACCTCAATTGGCATATTTATTTGAACCTTCTACTAACACGTATATGTTGGAACCTTCAGAAAAAAGAGAAAAAGAAAAGAGAAAAAAAAAATTTATAAATCGTAATTTATATTCTCCTTTGTTTCATCACAATTTACTCAAGCCTAGTAACAGACACAATATTTCTGACACTGGGAATACATTCCCTGAGATCCATAGATGTCACTAGATACCAAGAACATGCAAATGGACCTTGTAGAAATGGAGCAATCTTCCATTTACTTAGGTATGTATTTTTAGGCAGATTTTTATAAAATAGGGCTAGGGCTTAACAGTTCCCTATCATGGATGGTTGTGTTTCCGTACCACACCGTCATTGAGGAGGTGAGGACGCTCTCCACAGTGGCTCTGTAGAAGCTGAGCATCACCTCCCTGGACACACCAACCTTTTTAAGTTGGCGCAGGGAGCCTCTGGTGGGCCTTGCTGATTATGTGGCTGGTGGTAACTTCCTACTTTAAGTTTTCACATATCGTTAGCCTCATACGATAAATAAAAGTCATTTTTCACGATTTTTGGAAAAGAAGAAAAAACTAATTTTCCAGCTAATGTGTACACGTTTTTCATTTATATTTTGAAAATAAGTTCCACAAGGTGTATCAAAGTCAAAGTCAGCTTTATTGTCGCTTCTCATAATGTGCAAGACATACAGAGAAGTGAAATTTTGTTTCCCCCTCAACAAGTTTGCAAAAATACAAAAAGACAACAACCACTGCGTAACAAAATAAGGTGACTTTTAAACAAAATATGTCGTGACTCGTGACTTCTGCATTTTTCCCTCATACATACATACATGTCATACACTAAGGCAGTTATACTTGCCTAAGTCATGCGACGCCATCTGTGTATGCAATGTTAAAATGCACAAGTCACACGAGGGAGTTAGGCAGATGGGGATTTTTGAACATAACAAGCGTTCTGATTGGCTGATGCCACATGCACTAAGCTAAGATTACTTAGGCAATTATCGTATGAGGCTAACGATATGGTGATGCCAAGGAATTTTAAATGATCGACTCTCTCCACCTGCTGGCCATTTATGAACAGAGGAGGGTGGACTGCCTCCCTGTGCCGGAAAGTCAACTATCATCTCCTTCGTCTTAGAGATGTTTAAAAGCAGGTCGTTCTCCTTGCACCATACAGCAAAGCTATCGACTTCAGCTCTATATAGACCGATTCATCCCCCACTACTGCTGTGTCATCCGCATATTTAAAGAATCTGACAGAATCAGAGTGGGAGGCACAGTCGTTAGTGTCTAGACAGTAGAGCAGAGGAGAGAGGACACAGCCCTGGGGGGCCCCGGTGTTCAAGGTCCGGGATCTGGAAAACATATTATCTATTTTAAGCACTTGTTCTCTATCTGAGACTCATCGATTCCTAGCAATTTAAGTTTTTCAAATAATAAAATAACAGCACCTGACAACACAACACCTGACAACACAACACCTGACATCACAACACCTGACAACACAACACCTGACAACACAACACCTGACAACACAACACCTGACAACACAACACCTGACAGCACAACACATGACAGCACAACACCTGACAACACAACACCTGACAACACAACACCTGACAGCACAACACCTGACAACACAACACCTGACAACACAACACCTGACAGCACAACACCTGACAACACAACACCTGACAGCACAACACCTGACAACACAACCCCTGACAACACCTGACAACACAACACCTGACAACACAACACCTGACAGCACAACACCTGACAACACAACACCTGACAAATAGTCATATGTTTTATTTCTGCCCAAAACTGCAACTTTCTGGGCCCCTTTTCTTTTTTTCTATCCGACATCCGGGAAACTGATTTGCAACCACATCATCTGATCACCATTCATCACCATCTCGCCAAAGTTGGACTCGGCATGGACTCCAGGATACTCTGCAACTTTTACCGGTGCACTATAGAGAGTGTCCTGACGGGCTGCATCACTGCCTGGTGTGGCAACCGCAAGGGTGGTGAAGTCAGCGCAACACATCACCAGGACTGATAGTAGAGAAGACAGTAAGTTAGTAAGTAGACAGTAAGAAGAAGATTAGTATTTATTTTTATTTTCATTTCAGATAGAGATCTTTGTATATCCATACTGTATAGCACGAGGACACAGAAAAGTACATGTGAAAACAGAACAGAAAAACACAACAGTAAAGGAATAATGTCAATCAGTATCTAGACATGCCATGGGTAGCATGTCCCAGACCATCGTTGGGATATGAGTTTACCCCAGCATTGTAAACAGGATATCTATGGCATTTACATGTGCAAACTTATAGAATAGAATATTATCTTGGGATATGAAGTGCCCATGACGGGCGTGGTGCTGTATCTGGGGAATCTGACACAGGAAAACATACAAGGAGAGGACAAATACCTGGTAAAGACACGACTGGTAGCCAGTAAGAAAACAATAACAAGAGCATGGTACAACGTGGATCCACCTACAAAAGAACAGTGGCTGGGTGTAGTAGAGGAAATATATAACAAGGAGCGATTTACACACATATTGAGGGTACAGGAGGAGAAATGTGGGTCAAAATGGGAGAAATGGGTTGAATATAAAAGAAAAGTGAATGACACCACAGACTGAAACCAGAACATGATGTCACATGTATAAATGGAAGAAGCTCACATGTCACTGTACTGTTTTATGTTTGTTTTTGTTTCAGGACAGGACACGCTGTGTGGAACTCGAATGTAACATACAGGACAAGTGTTGTATGATTTTAAGTGTTCAATAAAAGATTTTGTAAAGAAATAAAAAAAGAAAAAATATTTGAATATGATCATAATATGAATATGTGTGTGAACCTGTAGTCCCAGAGGAAGCACACGTCGAACATCAATAAGGAATGTTATAGCATATACTGTTTGGAGGGTTTGTAAGGGTTTATAATCCTAATAGTCCTACTGTTGTGAGATCATCGTTTTTATTTTGATTGGATTTGTAATTTCAGGGGTGTGAAAAGTACCCAGAAATTATACTTAAGTGAAAGAGTATCTGGCTAGAAATACACTTGAGTAAAAGTAAAAAAGTTTCTACTTTTAAATGTACTTAAGTACTAAAAAGTAAAAGATCCCCGCTTTCTAGTCTTGCACAAGGATCAATCACAATCAGCATGGGTATGGGCGGGTACATTTTTCATTGATGGGGATTTGATTGGCTGTTTTTAAATAAAGTGCGGCCGCAGGATTAATAACGTTAACGTTAGTTCGGCCAGAGAAATAAATATACCAATTAAAATAGTTGGACCTGCGAGATTTGTACTTTGTAGGTTTGCATTTTAAATGTAAGGAGTAAAAAGTATGTTTTTTTTCTCTGAAATGTAATTGAGTAAAAGTACAAGTATACAAACCTAATGATACTTGAGTAAAGTACAAATCCCCAAAAACAGTACTTAAGTATTGTAACGAAGTACACTTACTCAAGTACTTTACACCCTGTTTAATCAGAAATGAACAGGTGATAAGCACACATGGTCACACTTTGCAGGCACACTGTTGGCTAAATGTTATGTTACCACTAGTGCTGTCAGGCGATTAAAAAAATGAATCTAATTAATTACAGGATTTGTAATTAATTAATCTAATTAATCGCATTTTAATCGCATTACCATTTTATGCCTCATATTCTATATTCTATAATCATATTTCAAATTGCATGTGTCCGGATGGCAGAATTCAGTACTGTATCTACAAAACCTTCTGTTTAATCATCTTCCATCTATTAATTTGCTTAGATTTTTCAGGTCTGGTCAATTTGAGCATGGTGTTATTCACAGTCAAAGATAAAAAAAAATTTATTGATATTCTCATTTGGTTCATTACAATTTACTCAAAATAAAATGTTCATTCAATCAATCACCGCGCAGATTGATTGATTGAATGAAAATGTTATTAACAGATTGCAGAATGGGTACAATACAGTACGGCTCAATACACACAATTGTTAAGGGAATGCAGACCAGAGAAAGACTTTCGTCTTGTTTACATCAGGGTCCCCCATTTTCAATTCATAATGAATTGTAAGTAAGGGTGCAACTTGCACCGTACAATCCATTCTTTGTGGATCTAGCCCACAGTATCTCTGACACTGGGAATACATTCCCTGAGATTCATAGATGTCCCTAGAATCAGATACCAAGAACATGCAAATGGACCATATTAAAAAAGAAATCTGTAAATGTGTATTCTACATGCTTATGGAATGAATGAGATACAAAAAAAAATTATTATTAAAGAAAATAAAAAAAATTGTAATTAATTTTGAGTTAATTTTCATAACGCGATTATTTGCTGTGTAATTAATTAATCTAATTAACGCGATAAACTGACAGCCCTAGTTACCACAGACGTGAGCAACACCAGAAGTTCAGAACTCTAGCGAAAAGGGACAGTGGTTGTACACATGTAACCCTTGCAATAATACATGCAAATATACACAAGTCTATACAAAATGAAATCACACCAGCAGCGGATATTACAGTGATATTGTAATATTTTGTAAACATATCCTCAGAGATTATGTGTCGTACTGATCCTGGGTCTGCTGAAGGCCTGTTTATAGGACGGCTCCAAACCCATGTGTTCAGACAGAGAGAGGGTATTTAACTTAAGAGGAAGGTTTCATCTAAAAACACAATGTGTCCTTACTACTATGATATGTGTATTTCAATTTGTGCCGTGGATTTGTTGAATGGTCTAAATGTTGAACTTGAGCAAAGTATAAATATACCGTACTTTTCGGATTATAAACCGCAGCTTTTCCCCCCATTTTTCGACCCTGCGGCTTATATAACGGTGTGGCTTATATGTGACTCGACGTGACCAAACCCGAAAATGTAAAAATCTAAATGTTGCTTTTTTGACTGCATTGAAATGTTATTTATCTGTTCCCTTATTTGCTAAACTTAATACAACTTGTAAATGAGTTAATTCTTGTTATTTGTCCGACAGTATTGTGTCCCAATGCTAATTATGGTAATTAAACATTAAAACACCTGCGGCTTATAGTCCAGTGCGGCTTATATATGTACACATCATTCAATTTAGCTGCTGCGGCTTATAGTCAGGTGCGGCTTATAGTGCGAAAAGTACGGTAATCCAGTTAAAGGAGATGTACAAACATATTTTTGAGAGGTACAGAGAGGAGGAAGAGAGAGGTACAGGGATGAGGATGAGGAAGGTGCAGAGATGATGAATGAGAGAGGTACAGGGATGAGGATGAGGAAGGTACAGAGATGAGGAAGGTACAGGGATGAGGATGAGGAAGGTACAGAGATGAGGAATGAGAGAGGTACAGGGATGAGGATGAGGAAGGTACAGAGATGAGGAAGGTACCAAGTTGATACATGAAGTTCATTATTTAAGTTATAATAAAGAGGGTAGTACCATATAAGTATATACTTCTTCCTATCCTTTTCGGACATGTAACATTTATTTATTTTGTTCATGGAGAATTTGCTTTATATGTTTACTGTTAATTTGATTGGTTGTTCTTTTTTGTTTCTTTTCTTATTATTTGTGTTCAAAATAAAATCAATTCAATTCAATTGAAGGACTATTTTATGTTGGTCAGAACATGTGATGTTGGTCAGAACATGTGAAGTTGGTCAGAACATGTGATGTTGGTCAGAACATGTGATCAGAACATGTGATGTTGGTCAGAACATGTGATCAGAACATGTGATGTTGGTCAGAATATGTGATGTTGGTCAGAACATGTGATCAGAACATGTGATGTTGGTCAGAACATGTGATGTTGGTCAGAACATGTGATCAGAACATGTGATGTTGGTCAGAACATGTCGACACGCTGTGTGTCCTTGTTCAGGAATATCACTGAAGCGTTCTGCAGATCAGCCATCATGTCGTTTGAGTTGTGCTCCTGTGGAGAATATAAACAATCACCATAGTTACATGAAGGATGTGATGATAGACAAGTTAACACAATGTAATGTAGACAAGTTAACACAATGTAACGTACAAGTTAACACAATGTGATGTAGAAAAGTTAACACACAAGTTAACACAATGTAATGTAGACAAGTTAACACAATGTAATGTAGACAAGTTAACACAATGTAATGTAGACAAGTTAACACACAAGTTAACACAATGTAATGTAGACAAGTTAACACAATGTAATGTAGACAAGTTAACACACAAGTTAACACAATGTAATGTAGACAAGTTAACACAATGTGATGTAGACAAGTTAACACAATGTAATGTAGACAAGTTAACACAATGTAATGTACAAGTTAACACAATGTAATGTAGACAAGTTAACACAATGTAATGTAGACAAGTTAACACACAAGTTAACACAATGTAATGTAAACAAGTTAACACAATGTAATGTAGACAAGTTAACACACAAATTAACACAATGTGATGTAGACAAGTTAACACAATGTAATGTAGACAAGTTAACACAATGTAATGTAGACAAGTTAACACAATGTAATGTAGACAAGTTAACACAATGTAATGTAGACAAGTTAACACAATGTAATGTAGACAAGTTAACACACAAGTTAACACAATGTAATGTAGACAAGTTAACACAATGTGATGTAGAAAAGGTAACACAATGTAATGTACAAGTTAACACAATGTAATGTAGACAAGTTAACACAATGTAATGTAGACAAGTTAACACACAAGTTAACACACTGTAATGTAGACAAATTAACACAAGTTAACACAATGTAATGTAGACAAGTTAACACAATGTAATGTAGACAAGTTAACACAATGTAATGTAGACAAGTTAACACACAAGTTAACACACTGTAATGTAGACAAGTTAACACAATGTGATGTAGACAAGTTAACACAATGTGACATAGACAAGTTAACACAATGTAATGTAGACAAGTTAACACAATGTAATGTAGACAAGTTAACACAATGGTAGACAAGTTAACACAATGTAATGTAGACAAGTTAACACAATGTGATGTAGACAAGTTAACACAATGTAATGTAGACAGGTTAACACAATGTAATGTAGACACGTTAACAGTGTAATGTAGACAAGTTAACACAATGTAATGTAGACAAGTTAACACAATGTGATGTAGACAAGTTAACACAATGGTAGACAAGTTAACACAATGTAATGTAGACAAGTTAACACAATGTGATGTAGACAAGTTAACACAATGTAATGTAGACAAGTTAACACAATGTGATGTAGACAAGTTAACACAATGTAATGTAGACAAGTTAACACAATGTAATGTAGACAAGTTAACACAATGTAATGTAGACAAGTTAACACAATGTAATGTAGCCAAGTTAACACAATGTGATGTAGACAAGTTAACACAATGTAATGTAGACAAGTTAACACAATGTAATGTAGACAAGTTAACACACAAGTTAACACAATGTAATGTAGACAAGTTAACACAATGTAATGTAGACAAGTTAACACACAAATTAACACAATGTAATGTAGACAAGTTAACACAATGTGATGTAGACAAGTTAACACAATGTAATGTAGACAAGTTAACACAATGTAATGTACAAGTTAACACAATGTAATGTAGACAAGTTAACACAATGTAATGTAGACAAGTTAACACACAAGTTAACACAATGTAATGTAAACAAGTTAACACAATGTAATGTAGACAAGTTAACACACAAATTAACACAATGTGATGTAGACAAGTTAACACAATGTAATGTAGACAAGTTAACACAATGTAATGTAGACAAGTTAACACACAAGTTAACACAATGTAATGTAGACAAGTTAACACAATGTAATGTAGACAAGTTAACACACAAGTTAACACAATGTAATGTAGACAAGTTAACACAATGTGATGTAGAAAAGGTAACACAATGTAATGTACAAGTTAACACAATGTAATGTAGACAAGTTAACACAATGTAATGTAGACAAGTTAACACACAAGTTAACACACTGTAATGTAGACAAATTAACACAAGTTAACACAATGTAATGTAGACAAGTTAACACAATGTAATGTAGACAAGTTAACACAATGTAATGTAGACAAGTTAACACACAAGTTAACACACTGTAATGTAGACAAGTTAACACAATGTGATGTAGACAAGTTAACACAATGTGACATAGACAAGTTAACACAATGTAATGTAGACAAGTTAACACAATGTAATGTAGACAAGTTAACACAATGGTAGACAAGTTAACACAATGTAATGTAGACAAGTTAACACAATGTGATGTAGACAAGTTAACACAATGTAATGTAGACAGGTTAACACAATGTAATGTAGACACGTTAACAGTGTAATGTAGACAAGTTAACACAATGTAATGTAGACAAGTTAACACAATGTGATGTAGACAAGTTAACACAATGTAATGTAGACAAGTTAACACAATGTAATGTACAAGTTAACACAATGTAATGTAGACAAGTTAACACAATGTAATGTAGACAAGTTAACACACAAGTTAACACAATGTAATGTAAACAAGTTAACACAATGTAATGTAGACAAGTTAACACACAAATTAACACAATGTGATGTAGACAAGTTAACACAATGTAATGTAGACAAGTTAACACAATGTAATGTAGACAAGTTAACACACAAGTTAACACAATGTAATGTAGACAAGTTAACACAATGTAATGTAGACAAGTTAACACACAAGTTAACACAATGTAATGTAGACAAGTTAACACAATGTGATGTAGAAAAGGTAACACAATGTAATGTACAAGTTAACACAATGTAATGTAGACAAGTTAACACAATGTAATGTAGACAAGTTAACACACAAGTTAACACACTGTAATGTAGACAAATTAACACAAGTTAACACAATGTAATGTAGACAAGTTAACACAATGTAATGTAGACAAGTTAACACAATGTAATGTAGACAAGTTAACACACAAGTTAACACACTGTAATGTAGACAAGTTAACACAATGTGATGTAGACAAGTTAACACAATGTGACATAGACAAGTTAACACAATGTAATGTAGACAAGTTAACACAATGTAATGTAGACAAGTTAACACAATGGTAGACAAGTTAACACAATGTAATGTAGACAAGTTAACACAATGTGATGTAGACAAGTTAACACAATGTAATGTAGACAGGTTAACACAATGTAATGTAGACACGTTAACAGTGTAATGTAGACAAGTTAACACAATGTAATGTAGACAAGTTAACACAATGTGATGTAGACAAGTTAACACAATGGTAGACAAGTTAACACAATGTAATGTAGACAAGTTAACACAATGTGATGTAGACAAGTTAACACAATGTAATGTAGACAAGTTAACACAATGTGATGTAGACAAGTTAACACAATGTAATGTAGACAAGTTAACACAATGTAATGTAGACAAGTTAACACAATGTAATGTAGCCAAGTTAACACAATGTGATGTAGGCAAGTTAACACACAAGTTAACACAATGTAATGTAGACAAGTTAACACAAGTTAACACAATGTAATGTAGACAAGTTAACACAATGTAATGTAGACAAGTTAACACAATGTAATGTAGACAAGTTAACATAATGTAATGTAGACAAGTTAACACAATGTAATGTAGACAAGTTAACACAATGTAATGTAGACAAGTTAACACAATGGTAGACAAGTTAACACAATGTAATGTAGACAAGTTAACACAATGTAATGTAGACAAGTTAACACAGTGTAATGTAGACAAGTTAACACAGTGGTAGACAAGTTAACACAATGTAATGTAGACAAGTTAACACAATGTGATGTAGACAAGTTAACACAATGTGATGTAGCCAAGTTAACACAATGTAATGTAGACAGGTTAACACAATGTAATGTAGACAAGTTAACACAGTGTAATGTAGACAAGTTAACACAATGTAATGTAGACAAGTTAACACAGTGTGATGTAGCCAAGTTAACACAATGTAATGTAGACAGGTTAACACAATGTAATGTAGACAAGTTAACACAATGTAATGTAGACAAGTTAACACAATGTGATGTAGACAAGTTAACACAATGTAATGTAGACAAGTTAACACAATGTGATGTAGACAAGTTAACACAATGGTAGACAAGTTAACACAATATAATGTAGAGAAGTTAACACAATGTGATGTAGACAAGTTAACACAATGTAATATAGACAAGTTAACACAATGTAATGTAGACAAGTTAACACAATGTAATGTAGACAAGTTAACACACTGTAATGTAGACAAGTTAACACAATGTGATGTAGACAAGTTAACACAATGTAATGTAGACAAGTTAACACACAAGTTAACACAATGTAATGTAGACAAGTTAACACAATGTGATGTAGACAAGTTAACACAATGTAATGTAGACAAGTTAACACAATGTGATGTAGACAAGTTAACACAATGTGATGTAGACAAGTTAACACAATGTAATGTAGACAAGTTAATGCAATGTAATGTAGACAAGTTAACACAATATAATGTAGACAAGTTAACACAGTGTAATGTAGACAAGTTAACACAATGGTAGACAAGTTAACACAATGTAATGTAGACAAGTTAACACAATGTGATGTAGACAAGTTAACACAATGTGATGTAGACAAGTTAACATAATGTAATGTAGACAGGTTAACACAATGTAATGTAGACAAGTTAACACAATGTAATGTAGACAAGTTAACACAATGGTAGACAAGTTAATACAATGTGATGTAGACAAGTTAACACAATGTGATGTAGACAAGTTAACACAATGTAATGTAGAGAAGTTAACACAATGTGATGTAGACAAGTTAACACAATGTAATATAGACAAGTTAACACAATGTAATGTAGACAAGTTAACACAATGTGATGTAGACAAGTTAACACAATGTGATGTAGACAAGTTAACACAATGTGATGTAGACAAGTTAACACAATGTAACATAGACAAGTTAACACAATGGTAGACAAGTTAACACAATGTAATGTAGAGAAGTTAACACAATGTGATGTAGACAAGTTAACACAATGTGATGTAGACAAGTTAACACACAAGTTAACACAATGTAATGTAGACAAGTTAACACAAGTTAACACAATGTAATGTAGACAAGTTAACACAATGTAATGTAGACAAGTTAACACAATGTAATGTAGACAAGTTAACAAAATGGTAGACAAGTTAACAATGTAATGTAGACAAGTTAACACAATGTAATGTAGACAAGTTAACACAATGTAATGTAGACAAGTTAACACACAAGTTAACACAATGTAATGTAGACAAGTTAACACAATGTGATGTAGACAAGTTAACACAATGTGATGTAGACAAGTTAACACAATGTAACGTAGACAAGTTAACACAATGGTAGACAAGTTAACACAATGTAATGTAGAGAAGTTAACACAATGTGATGTAGACAAGTTAACACAATGTAATATAGACAAGTTAACACAATGTAATGTAGACAAGTTAACACAATGTGATGTAGACAAGTTAACACAATGTAATGTAGACAAGTTAACACAATGTGATGTAGACAAGTTAACACACAAGTTAACACAATGTAATGTAGACAAGTTAACACAATGTAATGTAGACAAGTTAACACACAAGTTAACACAATGCAATGTAGACAAGTTAACACAATGTAATGTAGACAAGTTAACACAATGTAATGTAGACAAGTTAACAAAATGGTAGACAAGTTAACAATGTAATGTAGACAAGTTAACACAATGTACTGTAGACAAGTTAACACAATGTACTGTAGACAAGTTAACACAATGTAATGTAGACAAGTTAACACACAAGTTAACACAATGTAATGTAGACAAGTTAACACAATGTAATGTAGACAAGTTAACACAATGTAATGTAGACAAGTTAACAAAATGGTAGACAAGTTAACAATGTGATGTAGACAAGTTAACACAATGTACTGTAGACAAGTTAACACAATGTACTGTAGACAAGTTAACACAATGTAATGTAGACAAGTTAACACAATGTAATGTAGACAAGTTAACACAATGTAATGTAGACAAGTTAACACATTGTAATGTAGACAAGTTAACACAATGTAATGTAGACAAGTTAACACAATGTGATGTAGACAAGTTAACACAATGTAATGTAGACAAGTTTACACAATGTAATGGTAGACAAGTTAACACAATGTAATGGTAGACAAGTTAACACAATGTAATGTAGACAAGTTAACACAATGTAATGTAGACAAGTTAACACAATGGTAGACAAGTTAACACAATGTAATGTAGACAAGTTAACACAATGTAATGGTAGACAAGTTAACACAATGTAATGTAGACAAGTTAACACAATAGTAGACAAGTTAACACAATGTAATGTAGACAAGTTAACACAATGTAATGTAGACAAGTTAACACAATGTAATGTAGACAAGTTAACACAATGTAATGGTAGACAAGTTAACACAATGTAATGTAGACAAGTTAACACAATAGTAGACAAGTTAACACAATGTAATGTAGACAAGTTAACACAATGTGATGTAGACAAGTTAACACTCAAGTTAACACAATGTAATGTAGACAAGTTAACACAATGTGATGTAGACAAATTAACACAATGTAATGTAGACAAGTTAACACAATTTGATGTAGACAAGTTAACACAATGTAATGTAGACAAGTTAACACAATGTAATGGTAGAAAAGTTAACACAATGTAATGTAGACAAGTTAACACAATGTAATGTAGACAAGTTAACACAATGTAATGTAGACAAGTTAACACAATGTAATGTAGACAAGTTAACACAATGCAATGTAGACAAGTTAACACAATGGTAGACAAGTTAACACAATGTAATGTAGACAAGGTAACACAATGGTAGACAAGTTAACACAATGTAATGTAGACAAGTTAACACAATGTGATGTAGACAAGTTAACACAATGTAATGTAGACAAGTTAACACAATGTGATGTAGACAAGTTAACACAATGTAATGTAGACAAGTTAACACAATGTAATGTAGACAAGTTAACACAATGGTAGACAAGTTAACACAATGTAATGTAGACAAGTTAACACAATGTGATGTAGACAAGTTAACACAATGTAATGTAGACAAGTTAACACAATGTAATGTAGACAAGTTAACAATGTAATGTAGACAAGTTAACACAATGTGATGTAGACAAGTTAACACAATGTAGACAAGTTAACACAATGTAATGTAGACAAGTGAACACAATGTGATGTACACAAGTTAACACAATGTAATGTAGACAAGTTAACACAATGTAATGTAGACAAGTTAACACAATGTAATGTAGACAAGTTAACACAATGTGATGTAGACAAGTTAACACAATCTTACGCTCAGCCTTGCTTTCAGTTCATCCGTCTGTCTTCTCCTCTGTTCCCGTTCTGTAAACACACAGTGAGGGAAACAGCTAGTGAGAATCATTTAGCCACCGATGGCACTGCAGCTAACGTTGCTTTACACAAAGGTATTATCTAACAGGAATAACAAGGATATTCAAAATGATTCATTATTAACACATTCAATATCACATATTAATCTATATCAACAGCTGGAGTAAAATGCAGCCATGAATGGGTAATTTCACTAATATGCGTCGTGAAGAGACATAACATGTTATGAGCCTGTTTTAAAAGCGTATAGTCATAGACAATAAAGACGTTGGTTAAATGAATGGCAAAAGATTGAGAAGTTGACTTACTGTGTTCATTGTACAGCTTCCTTGCTAACAAGGCCATGCTCAGCAGCAGCAGTATGGATATACACACCACCACGGACTCCAAGATGTGCCTGCAGTGCAATACAAAGACAACTCAGCAAATACACCTTCTGATCCAAGTTCGTCTTCGGTTGCTTTATTGTTTTCTTTCTTGAGCCCTGTCTTTCTCGTCATGTCGTGCAGTAGCTGGTGAAGAAAGCACAACAATGCCCCCTACAGGCTCCTACAGGCTCCTACAGAGACATGTGGCCCCCAAGTCCTACAGGCTCCTACAGAGACTTGTGGCCCCCGGGTCCTACAGGCTCCTACAGAGACATGTGGCCCCCAGGTCCTACAGGCTCCTACAGAGACATGTGGCCCCCAGGTGCTACAGGCTCCTACAGAGACATGTGGCCCCTAGGTCCTACAGACTCCTACAGAGACATGTGGCCCCCAGGTCCTACAGAGACACTACAGAGACATGTGGCCCCTAGGTCCTACAGGCTCCTACAGAGACATGTGGCCCCCAGGTCCTACAGGCTCCTACAGAGACATGTGGCCCCCAGGTCCTACAGAGACACTACAGAGACATGTGGCCCCCAGGTCCTACAGGCTCCTACAGAGACATGTGGCCCCCAGGTCCTACAGGCTCCTACAGAGACATGTGGCCCCCAGGTCCTACAGGCTCCTACAGAGACATGTGGCCCCCAGGTCCTACAGGCTCCTACAGAGACATGTGGCCCCCAGGTCCTACAGGCTCCTACAGAGACATGTGGCCCCCAAGTCCTACAGGCTCCTACAGAGACATGTGGCCCCCAGGTCCTACAGGCTCCTACAGAGACTTGTGGCCCCCGGGTCCTACAGGCTCCTACAGAGACATGTGGCCCCCAGGTCCTACAGAGACACTACAGAGACATGTGGCCCCCAGGTCCTACAGGCCCCTACAGAGACATGTGGCCCCCAGGTCCTACAGAGACACTACAGAGACATGTGGCCCCCAGGTCCTACAGAGACACTACAGAGACATGTGGCCCCCAGGTCCTACAGGCCCCTACAGAGACATGTGGCCCCCAGGTCCTACAGAGACACTACAGAGACATGTGGCCCCCGATGCTACAGGCTTCTACAGACACACAACAGAGAGCATCCTGATTGGAGAAGCTGCTACAGAGAGTCATAAGAACAACCCAGACCACCTGTTGTTGTGAGCTTCCCTCCATCCAGGATACTATACAGTACAATGGACATTGTAGCAAAGCCTGCAGGGTTATTAAGGACCCCAGTCACCCCAACCACAAACTCTTGTGTGGTAATCACAGCCTCAAGGCCCGGACCAGGTAGTCAGACTCATCAATAAAGCGGCTGGCTACTGGCCTGTTCCTGGAGCAATACGCTTGCTGCAATATTATATATTATATACAGTATATATTAACAAATTGTTCTAAATAAATAATAATGATAATAAAAAAAAAAAAATTGTCCACTTTTTCTCCTGTTTTTCTGTGTTTTTTCTCCCATCCCAATTTAGTCATGCCAATTCCCCCCTCTCCTTCCTGGTCGTTGCTCGCATGTTCCCCCCACTGGTCGGTCTAGGGAGGGTTGATAGATACTATCACATGTCCCCTCCGATACATGCGGAGTCAGCCAGCCACTTCTTTTCACCTGCCAGCGCGGACTCTCATCTCACCATCTCCCTTCCTCGCTGTGCAGGCGCCCTGACCGACCTGTAGGAGTCGCTGTTTACAACGACCAGATTACCACCCACCGGCTTCCCTCCCGCTGACTCTGCCAATTGAGCCAGTATGACGGCCGGCCAAGCCGGAGGCAACGCTGACAGCCGGACTCGATATCAGTGTCTCTCGCGTTGGTGACGAGCGCTTAGTCCGCTGCGCCACCCAACCGCATATGATAATAAATTATTTGAAGTTTGGACAGTTACAACTGAGGTAGGTAGATAACATTTGTAGAGACTAAAGTACCAAAAAAAGGTACCATTGGGTACCGGTATCGATTCACAGGTACCGGTATCGGTTCAAATGTGAACGGTACCCAACCCTACAGACTACACCCACAGCAAAGCAACAACACTACTCCTAAATGATATATCACTACTACCGGCTTCCAAGAAATGTCTTTTGTGGTGTCTGTGATGGTACTGTCCTGTGATGTCTTGTGTGTTATTGTTGTTACTGCATTGTGTTTTGTTTTGTTACATGTAAAAATGGGGAAAAAAGTATTGCTATATTCCTTATCATTGCTATGTTACTAACAAAAATGTTTGTCTTTACTATTTTTATTGCTTGTTTTTTGTATTCCTTTATGTTGATGCTGCTGTGAGGAACCAAGAACATAACATGTCATTCCTCTACGCTGCTGCTGTGAGGAACCAAGAACATAACATGTCATTCCTCTCTGCTGCTGCTGCTGAGGAACCAAGAACATAACATGTCATTCCTCTACGCTGCTGCTGGTGAGGAACCAAGAACATAATATGTCATTCCTCTCTGCTGCTGCTGAGGAACCAAGAACATAACATGTCATTCCTCTCTGCTGCTGCTGCTGAGGAACCAAGAACATAACATGTCATTCCTCTACGCTGCTGCTGCTGAGGAACCAAGAACATAACATGTCATTGTCATTCCTCTACGCTGCTGCTACTGAGAGGAACCAAGAACATAACATGTCATTCCTCTACGCTGCTGCTGAGGAACCAAGAACATAACATGTCATTGTCATTCCTCTACGCTGCTGCTACTGAGAGGAACCAAGAACATAACATGTCATTCCTCTACGCTGCTGCTACTGAGGAACCAAGAACATAACATGTCATTCCTCTACGCTGCAACAGAAGATAGATAGATAGATAGATAGATAGATAGATAGATAGATAGATAGATAGATAGATAGATAGATAGATAGATAGATAGATAGATAGATAGATAGATAGATAGATAGATAGATAGATAGATAGATAGATAGATAGATAGATAGATAGATAGATAGATAGATAGATAGATAGATAGATAGATAGATAGATAGATAGATAGATACAGTAGATGGATGTGTGTTATTACCTGTGAGTGTCCCAGGAGTCCTTGGTCACGTGTTTCGGCAGTGGCATCTTCTCAGTTTGCACAGGTGGAGATGTCACCAACACCATGGTTGCTGCAGGTAAGACATACTTATAAGATATAATCTTGAGACTGATGGTTGTTGAACTATTCAAAACTAAAAGTATGTGTACAGTATGGCTACTGTGACTCATGGCCATTAAATAGACAGATTTAGTCTGCATAGTCTGCGGATGAAGTTTAAAAATAATTTTCTTTCACCATTGACAAAACACTGAGTGCATTTTCACACTGCCTATTAAAACCTTTGTTGGCCCATATAATTGTTTTGTTTTCTCGCCCTCTAAATGAAAATTAAAGGTATTATGTATCTCATCTTCTCACTGCATGAGACTGTTGAGT
Organism: Notolepis coatsorum; assembly: GCF_963971535.1. Lineage (NCBI taxonomy): Eukaryota > Metazoa > Chordata > Actinopteri > Aulopiformes > Paralepididae > Notolepis > Notolepis coatsorum. The sequence goes on along the minus strand of NC_140168.1, from coordinate 125,468,123 downwards.
GAATTGTAACAGCATTTTCAGGACCCCTGAACAGTTTCAAATCCCCCATTCCTGCCTAAAAACCTTCTACTGTGGGGCGATACCATCTAGGCATCTCTAAAAGCCAATGAAAACCCTAATATTAAACCATGGAACATACTTTTTCAAGGCCCATTCCAAAACAAAAGGGCAGCCCCACTACAGGAATCCAAAACATTGACAATGTTTCAGTCTGAAATGGATGACAGACCCCGTAACACGAGGAGCGACAGATTCTAAAATGAGTGATAAAGCTTAATTTTTAAGCTCTGGAATGTGTGTTTACATCTGTGTTGTTTGTAATTCATTCAACAACAAAAAATCTATAAACCTGGGTTGGGGTTAGGGTTAGTACTCTGGACCGTTAGGGTCAGTGGCAGCTGGTGAAGATTATTCTGGGTGGGGCGGTGCCATATTCAATCAGTTTCAGTAACTACAGAACAGTATATATTGTTATAGACTCACTTGTTTTTCTGCCGGTAAGACAGCATGTCACAGCTTGAACTTTCCATAAACGTGTCGATATAAATCCATTTTTGTTAGATCCAAGTCCAACACTGTCTGAATGTACAGTGTCTTGTGATTATTATCAATTTCCGACGACGACAACAACCATAGATATATATCTATGACAACAACTAGTAGCCGAGCGTATGGGACAAATAGAAGATGGGATTTCCTGGTGGACGTGATGTCACACGAATGCCACGCTGAATGAATGAGTGAATAGACAATTCGACAATGACTCTACTTCGGGCGCTAGAGAAAAGCGCCCATAGGCATCATATTTGAAGATGCTGATTGGATTCAATTTAGTTGCTATGTTCATTTATGTTGCCCTGTGAATTTTTCAATTGGCTGAGTTGCTCACTGACGCCGGCGCTGATTTCTAGCGCCCGAGAAGAGAGAGGGGGGATGAATAGGACACACAAACAATGGTTTATTTGATATATTACACGTTATTGTGCATTTTAAACACAAACATACTTAACCCTTTCACTGCCGCACTACCAAATGGTTTAACCCTTTCACTGCGACAATACACAAGGTTAACCCTTTCACTGCCATGTGACAAACCGTCTGTAGTGTGATAGTAAAGGGTTAACCTTCTGTAGTGTGGTAGTGAAAGGGTTTAAATTAGTAATTATTATTTATTAAAAAAAAAATTATTATATTTTTAGGGGTCGAAATCTAAAATCCAAAACCACTATTTCTTCTTTCTTCTTCTCTCTCCACCAGGGGGAGCGGCACCCTAGCGCCCTATATGGACTGGTTAGGGTGAGGGTTAGGGTGAGGGAACCTACTGGTGGAGGGCCGCGGGGTGACCAGCACGTGCACGGCCGTCTGCTGCTGCCCGGCGGCGCACCAGTACCAGCCGGTGTCTCTCATCCGCAGCTCCTTCAGGGTGACACTGAAGCTGCCTGTCGTGTCATCGCTGATGGCCACCGCCGCGTCATGGTAGTGACCCTCGGACCCGGTCACCAGGCAGGAGCTCCAGTCGCCACTGCGACACCACTTCTTCTCACTCGCTCTGTTGACAAGGTGCATATGTTTTTAAACATACTGTATAATAATAATAATAATAATAATAATAATAATAATAATAATAATAATAATAATAATAATAATAATAATAATAATAATAATAATAATACATCAAATTTGTATAGCGCTTTTCCGAATGCTCAAAGACGCTTTACAGAACAAAACAAACAATACAGTTTTAGTAGAGAAAATTCTAAATAAAATAATTATATAAAAGGTGAGAGAGGAAGGAGTTCAAGGCTTGAAAGCAAGCGCAATTGAGTTTAGTTCTTATTTATCTATCTATCTATCTATCTATCTATCTATCTATCTATCTATCTATCTATCTATCTATCTATCTATCTATCTATCTATCTATCTATTTATTTATTTATTCGCAGTGTTTGTGTAGTACTTTTATTTATTTTCGGACATTACGAGGCCTCATTGAGTCATGACTATAAATGTAAAAAGTAATTGTTAATGATACAAATATTGTCGTATTTAATATTTATTATTATTATTATTATTATTATTATTATTATTATTATTATTATTATTATTATTATTATTATTATTATTATTATTTAATTCCGAGTATGTCTGTAGAATCGACATGAACGCAATCATCCCAAATTAAGTCCTTAAGAACACTGGCGCACACCAGTCTGTCCACTTTCCGCATTCGTAAATCCTGTTTGTAGCTACAAACGAATCTCCGAAAAGAAACCGTTCGATCATGCCAAAATCGGCGAAGAAATTTGTTCATAACTTTCTCGTAAGTCCGTTCCAGCATGAGGACCATTGTCGGGTGTGCGATATGAAAGCAAGACTGTTCTGGGTGAGCAGACTTAAAACAAACTACAAACCGCCATCTTGTGTTCTATCTATAACGAGTATTATATCACTTCAGGTTCTATAAGTCTCACGTGACGTAATTTCTAGCTCCAAGGTCAACGACCTGTTACTTTCCCTTCAAATGTACTTAATAATAATTATCTTCCAGTTGAGTATTATTACGGATTTTCTGTTGTTGGTCTACCGGTAAAACTGAAACATGAGGGGCGGTCGGATGGCGTAGCAGAGATTGCGCTCGTCACCAATGCAAGAGGCTGTGGTCTTGACTCCCGGAGTCAGCATTGCCTGCGGCTTGGGCCTATCGTCATACTAACTAGTTTGGCTGAGTTAGCGGGAGGGAAGTCGTGGGTGGGAATCTGGCGTTGTGGACAGCGACGCCTACAGGTCAGGTCTGGGCGCCTGCTCAGCGAAAGGCAGGAAATGGTGAAGGCAGCGTGAGCTCCCACGCGTTACACTTCACCAATGAGAGTCCTCGCTGCCAGGTGAAAAGAGAGCCACTGGCTGTCTCCACATGTGTCAGAGGAAGCGTGCAGATGACTTCAGGGTTCCCTTGTACCGACCAGTAGGGGGAACATGCGCACAACGACCAGGTAGGGGAGGGGGGGAATTGGCATAACGACTAAATTGGGATGGGCAGAAAAGCATAGAAAATCAGGCGGAGAAAAAGAGGATACAAATAAAAAAAAAATTAAAACAGTGACTGATGTGAGTCATGTTTGTCTTGTGGTGGTAGTCATATTATTTCTGTAAACTGTAAAATGCTTATGTAAATGTTCATAACTTCTGGAAAATTTGTTAAAATGTCTATGTAAAAACGGGAAACCATACTGCAAATAAGAAAATTGTTTATGCAAAAATATGAAAAAGTGACTTTGGAAAAGAAAAGGAGAATGTTCAAGTAAAAGAAATAATAAAATAAGTGACTTTGGAAAAGAAAAGAAAAATGAACCAAAATAAAGAGTTATAAAAAAGAAAAACAGTGACTGATCATCTAAGAGACAAGTAGTTTAAACATAATAATACCTGTATCTCTTACTGTAGAGACACTCCACGCTGACGCTGCTGCCTTCCTCTCCACTCAGCCGGCTGTTCACCACCGACATGCCTGCAGGGAACAACCAGGACACAATACAACATATCTCCATATCAGCCGGAAGTACCGCTACCCGGGCAAGGGTGTTTCGCCATGGTTTAACTTTGACCTACATTAAAAACAGCTAGTGTGGGAGGTAGGCCTTCGCTCCTCTGTGCAATCAGACGTTAGCCCTTTCACTACCACACTACAGAAGGTTAACCCTTTACTATCACACTACAGATGGTTAACCAGTGAAAGGGTTAACCATTTGGTAGTGCGGAGGTGAGCGAAAGAGGACGGGCTGCTCCCTATATGGGCTTTTTTTGCGAAACGCACACTGCCACTCAAACCATCTAATATATCATCATTATGGTAAACAAGAAGCAAGAAAGAAGAATTGTATTATCTTTTATTGGTCACATAGTCAAAGATATATAATTGAAGTAGTGTGATCCAGCTTTGACATTCCACATATTAATAAAAACGAAGCCTTCTGATTTGGCGGCCAGTGCCACCTAGGGTTAGGGTTAGTGTGTGTGTGTGTGTGTGTGTGTGTGTGTGTGTGTGTGTGTGTGTGTGTGTGTGTGTGTGTGTGTTAGTGTGTGTGTTAGTGTGTGACGTGTTAGTGTGTGACGTGTTAGTGTGTGTGTGTGTGTGTGTGTGTGTGTGTGTGTGTGTGTGTGTGTGTGCGTGTGTGTGTGTTATAATTATAAAGGGCTGTTAGTTTTGTCTTTTGAGATATTATTTACATTAAAAGAGCTTGCTCGCAAAGTTACGCTTTTCCAGTTTATTAGTTTGGTCCACATTTGTCATCATATATCATATCTTTTTATTCTAATGTGTACTGTAAACCAATAATAGTGAGGAGAATTGGCCCACCCACGTTCATTTAGGGCTGCCCAAAAATCGATTTCTGCCTACAGTCATTACAGTACACTACAGTAAATATAAGTTTTATCTGCTCTATTGTTTTGGATGTAAAATGTTTTTTTATTTACATTTTTTTTTACTTCACAGCAATAATCTTTTATTAAAATTATCATTTGTTTTAACTCTTTCACTACCGCTCTACCAAATGGTTAACCCTTTCACTGTGACAATACAGAAGGTTAACCCTTTCACTGTCACACGACAAAGGGTTAACCCTTTCACTACCACACTACAGAAGGTTAACCCTTTACTATCACACTACAGACGGTTAACCCTTTCACTACCACATTACAGAAGGTTAACCCTTTCACTACCACACTACAGAAGGTTCTATGTCGTAGAGCTTCCGCTCAGCGTCTATTGCACATATCTCACTCTAGTGCAGGGGTAGGCAACCCTAGGCACGCGTGCCTGCATAGGCACGCAGGGGCATTTGCATAGGCACAGGGGGCAGCAATAAAAAAAAAAAAATATATATATATATATAATTCTTTTTTAAATTTTTTTTTTTTTGCTTTGAAATATTATAGTGAAATATTTTGCACTGTTGTCGCATTTATCTTGTTGAAATCCTCCCACAGTTCTTTTTACTACCACATATTTAATTGAGACCCTTTATTTGTTTATTATTTCAATTTAGCTGGAAATACATTGCTACATCATTCAGTAACATTTGCAGAGCCTTATAACAAAAACATTATTACGGTCACCATTGTGACCAGTGGGATTAATCAACAAATTTTATTATTTATTTTTCTATTTCATTGAACATTGCACATGTTAAAAGCCATTTTTTCTTCTCAAAATGTGAGTATTACCAAGTCAACTTGTGTTCTTAAAACAATGACAATAAACATAGTTTTATTAGGTTGAAATAATGTGCTTGTGTACTTATGTTTCTGTTAACTTATTATGGATTGAAAACGGAAAACCTTAATGCACAGTAACTGAACTCAATATTTTTAAGTTCTGGTAACTTATTATTATATTTTTTTTACAGTGTAGTCTTGCGATCAATCAAAACTTATTTACACGATATACCTCACATTCACCCTCCATTCACATCCTGGTGTTCTCCATTAGGCCTGTAGGTGGAGCTATGACAGCACACGTACAGTACACACACCGATGTGTGATGTGTCCAAAAATGATTGGGCAAATGTGAGTGAAATGGTCGCACTGTATGCAGCCGTTTGTCTGCATTGCATTCCCCCCCCCCCCCCCCAACTCAGATTTAGGGTTGATACAACCATCATAATAATATTGTTAATAATAACAATAACAATAATGATGTAATAATGTAAAAATTATCATTAAAAATACCTGATTATGAGAAAAAATTATTACGATGCATGGAATATTGTTGAGGCACAACTATACAACTATATAGTTACAACTATATTTCAAACAGACACTCCATGTCAAAAAGGTTGCTGACCCCTGCTCTAGTGCATGTGCACTGAACAAAAACTCACAAAATGTACCTTTACATACCAACATCCGTCTGGCCACACCCCCCGCTACCTATATAAGCAGGGGTGTGGCCACACACTCACCTCCTTCTTCACTTTCACCACAAGAGAGTGCCTGTATACCAATCACTTGATGAGGTTATTAAGCTGAAGAAAGGAGAACAGAAGAGCAAGGAGATACGTTGACGTTATATCTTTGTTTTTCTCTCTCACTATTTTCGAGAAAATACGGCGATAATGTCTTCGTCACTGGGGTGTCTGGAAGATGATGATCATTCTGACCTCCACCGGCTTTTTCGTATTAGGGGCTTGCGTCGCTGATCTACTCCCCACCTGCAGTCCTCCAAAGCTGCGGCTGGATAGGTATTGAACCTCCGGTTCTACAGCTGGACTGCAGGAGGCACCGGCTGTTTGTGAGAAACTGGTTGCTTTCTGGGCTGGGTGAGTAATGTTTTGCTATGCGGGCGCCAGTTGTACTGCTAATGCTATGGGGGTTAGCTGACAATTTTACGAAGGCCGGCCCCAGATTGGGGTCCTCTGTTCGGCCTCTTAGGCGACGGACGGAGGGTCCTGGTCTGACGCCCATAATGGTCAAACTAGTGGGCCGCGACCGAGATCTGGTTTAAACCCGGGGTTCTCTGGACGAGCGAATTCTTCTCTGTCCCGTGAAGGCCCCATCTTTCAAATGAATGAAAGATTACACCCTAAGCACGAGGAAAAGTGGGTCTGGAGCTTCGTTATCGGAAGATCTATGCTCAAGTCGGCTGCAGCCCGTATGGGAATTGTGCAGACTCCGCTGTATGTCTGTTAAATCACTGTTGAAAACTGTGTTGACATTTCTTTTTCTCTTCTCTCTTAGGATGAGGAGGGATTCAGGCGGCGGCCTGTCTGAAGTCTGGCTTATTATGTTGTTGTGTACAGTTCAGGTGATAGCTGCTTAGCTTGCGTGCTAGTGTGTGGCCTACCTGTTAGCCAGTCAGCTGTTAGCTGCGGCGCTAGCCCATTGCGTTCACTAGGCTAGGAAACGTTAGCTTGTTGCTATTAGTCGGGAGTGGCTGTTAGCTTAATGCTACGCTGTTGAACGTTACTGTGAGAATAACACAGTAAAACACTCTGACTACGACGTCATCTTTGACAGAGGATGTTAGTCGACCCTACACCGGGTGCCCTGCCAGTGAGGACTTCGTCAACATGGAGAACGGCGGCTGGGTGGCGCGTCGGGCATTTGCCCTCGTCACCAACGCAGGAGACGCCGGGTTCGACTTAGGCTGTCCCCGTTAACCAGTGTTCACAGTCCTCTCGGCCTGCGCTCAGGGTGGAGGTAGGAGACCTGCCGGACTTAACACTTCTTCTTTCCTTCCCTTCTAAATGTTTTGTAATAACGATGTTTTTCCATAACGTGTGTTGCTGCAATACATTGAGGATACGACGCGTGTTGTGTGTGAATTGTCTTGTCACTGGTATAGCTTCTCTCTACCTAGAAAATCTGCGTTGTTTTTTACGTGAGTAAAAATGAACTGGTTTAGTTGTGATGAGAACATGTGTGTTCATGTAACGTTAGTAACGTGGTTGAACTCACAACTAAGTGGGTTGTTTACCCTGCGAAGCTATGCTTAGTGACATGTGATTGAGGAATAAATCCTTCTCTCAGCCTGTGATGACAATGAACAGCGTGTTCACATATTAACAGGGGTACCTGTTCAACCTGGTCGTATCAAGGGTAAGGTAGGGAGGGGTGACCCCCCCGGTTTTCCCTGGGGCTTTCCCCCCCCTCCTCTCAAACATGTTTTGTTTACAATATATTGTGTCACTATGTTTGTGGGGATACGATGTAACCCTCAGCTTAAATTGCTGGGGTTGTGCTTCTGCTTGAGAAAACGATTTTTTCCTAGGGAAAATGTTGTTTGGTCGCTGTCATATGTGCTTAGCAAGGCCTGTGGCCAATACATAATCCAGGACTTATGTCTCTCTCGTTATGAAAAACGGCGTTCCCTGTAGTAAGAGTGTACTTTTGCCTTTTTTGTTGTGATGAAGGGTTGTGTGTCATTAAGATCCACGACTGGGTTAGGTTTTGGCCCACAGAAGCACATGTGTAAGTCTGGTACCGGGGCTCTTAAAGGGGCCCTCTCTGTTCTGTGTTTTTTCCTTAATAAAAATCAGATAGCAGGTTCGCACATGAGCTATGTGAAGCTGTTAAACGCTTCATGTAGCATGCTATGACTGATGTCATGGCTCTACTTTGTCATTACATCGTATCAGTGGTGGGGGTCATAAAGGGGTGGACTGGTAAACCTTCCTCCCCCTTTTTCTGTTTGGGGCAGGGGTTAAAACCCCCTGTCCTTCGGGTTTCCTGTCACGTTACTGGTTCGGCACGTTACAGGGTAAGGGGGGGGGGTGGGAGTTTCCTGGTCCCACGCCCTGAAAGATTGGGATTGTGCACCGTGGAAATTCCCCCGCCATAGAGTACATCACTGGGCGCGTTTCTATTGGTAAGACTTCCGTGGGTTATTCAGGCTCCATGTTATGGACCTCTGTTACGGGAAGTTTCAGAGCCTCCTCCTCAGGGAGTTTCAGAGCCTCCTGTGAGTTCAGACCCTCCCTCCCAGTGAGGGGGCCTCCTCAGAGTTTCAGAGCCTCCTCCTCAGATTGTCAAGGTGAGTAGAACTTAAAAATAAGTTCTGCTCTGTTGTATGTTTACAATATGTCTCTCTGGGGGTTCCCCGTCCTCTCCTTTTTGGAGTAGGTGGACAAGGTATTGTTTAGGGTTTCCCTGACTCCTCGCCTTACATGTCTGTTGAGTCATGGGTTTCCCCCCGTCATAGGGGTACGTCGCTCACCGTCCCCTCTTATGAAGTGTGGTTGACGGGGTGGTGTTTCCCTCAGCCGCGTCGCATGGGACCCATGTCCGTATTATTATTTTTTTTTCTGAAAAAATGTAAAATTAAAAAGGCGGCTTCTTGTCGTTCCCCCAGGCGGCTTGGAGGAACAGTATCTGGTGTCTTGTTAGACTATCCATTGATGTGTTTTGGGTCTTGACGTGTACATAGTGCTGGCCCTGGGTGTTTCTGATAGGAATCACGCATGAGGCTTGCGCGCCTTGGTTGCTCATCATTAAAACTGCGTTTTTATGGGGCAACTGGGATGGAGTTTGTCTTTTCCGAGCGCCAGTTTACTAGGTTTGTCTCGACGAATTCTCGTTCATATCTGGGGGATGTTAACGGAATAGATCAAAGCATAGGTAGAGGGGTCTCACGCCCTTGGGGTGGGCCACTGAGCGTGGTACGAACAGGACCGTCTGGGTGGCGCCCTCTATAATGTTTTAGATCGACACACGTACCTACCCCCCCTCCTAGAGTTGGGGATGTCGGCGTGATTAGGGCATGGGACTGGTTCTGGTCACGCTGGTCCAGGTCAGTTAACCCATTGTCCGCCGGGGACGCAGATCTGCTGTTCTGGTACCCTGAGGGACTTGTGCTTTTTTCAGGGGGAAAAATGCCGGGTCGGCCCGGGTGTCACAGGGTTTGATATTATGGAGATGTCGTTCTCCATTCTTTTCGCCCCTCTCTTCTCCCGCTTATGCATGGCTGAGAGGGGGCTGTTGAGGTGGTTTTTATAGTACTCCTCTGGCATCCCTGTGTACGTCCCGGTCCGCCGGGCCCGGTCCGAAGTTGTTTTCGTCGACCCGTAGGCCTGGGATAACCCCTTTTTGAAAACTAGAACACTTGTACTGCGGTATAGCCAGTGTATACCCGCAGGTGTGTTTTGGAGTTTTTTCCTGAGGGGTTATAGGAACAACCACCGCATGTTGAACCAAGAGGGTGGTTCATTCCCTGGAGCGGAGTCAACTCCCAGGTTACCCGTTTGAGTGTGCCCCTGCACGTTCATGACGTCTGCCAATCGTGTCAGCCTTCTCTGCCTCGGCCCCTCTAGAGCATCTGGGATTTTTGGTGGAGGCTTTGACATGGTGCTCAACAATGCCAGCATACGCCCCTTCCACCGGGGTGCTGTTTTCAGTTGACCCCTTTGGCGCCTGTCTCGTCCGCAGTGCTCCAGGCTCGGGTCAAGTGCCTGCTGCCTGGATTGAGGGATCGGCCTCTTCTGGAGGTCGTCTCCCCGGTGCGCTGCCTACTCCCGCTGTAGTGTAGCCTCTTGAGTGCTTCGAGTTACAGCCATGCTGACTGCCTGAGTATGCCAGGGTCAGTGAGCCAGGCGGTGTGCTAGTGGGGGGAAGGGCCTGCTCTTGGATGGGCCCTGTCCGAATACGCTGGCGATGTGGGGGGCGGTGTCACTAGTGACCGCCTGGTGAAGTCTCGATGCTGTGGCGTCATTGGCCTCTCCGGGCCCCCTTTTTCCGGGGGGATCCAGTCCCTTCTGGTTCTGGGTCTTCCTTCGTGCTCCGCTGCTACGGCCTTGCCACGGGGTTGAGTTTTGCTCTTGACCCCGTGATTTTGGGGGCGGTAACGAGTTTTGTTCCTTCCGTTCGTTCCCTGGTGGCATGCGGGTTGTGCGTGTGCGTAGTCGTGGGGTCAAGCCACGGTCTGCTCACCCTGTGCGTTAAGTTGCTCGAGTTCCTCTTCGCACGGTCGGATCCGTCTCCCTCCCGTCCTCCAATAGGGAGGGTATCCCTCCATTAGGGAGGGTCGGGGGGCTCGGTCCTCCCCGGTTCTGATGGTTGTGGGGGGCCTCAGTGGGGTACATTTGTCGGGCGTCAGCTCCCACTCAGCCCCTGTTGTGCAATAGACGCTGAGCGGAAGCTCTACGACATAGAACAGTAGGTTATGAATATAACCATGTTCTATGAGTATAGTGACGCTCAGCGTCTAGACGCCACTGCAGCCCTTGATCTTGCCTTGTGGTGAAAGATTGAGAAGGAGGTGAGTGTGTGGCCACACCCCTGCTTATATAGGTAGCGGGGGGTGTGGCCAGACGGATGTTGGTATGTAAAGGTACATTTTGTGAGTTTTTATTCAGTGCACATGCACTAGAGTGAGATATGTGCAATAGACGCTGAGCGTCACTATACTCATAGAACATGGTTATATTCATAACCTACTGTTAACCCTTTCACTACCACACTACAGCCGGTTAACCTTTTACTATCATACTACAGACGGTTAACCCTTTCACTACCACACTACAGACGGTTAACCCTTTCACTACCACATTACAGAAGGTTAACCCTTTCACTACCACACTACAGAAGGTTAACCATTTCACTACCACACTACAGACGGTTAACCCTTTACTACCACACTACAGACGGTAGATGACTCACCGTGAATGACGTTGATGTGAAGCGAGACGGCCACGTCGGCGGTCCACATGCTGCCCACCTCCACGCCACACCAGTACCAGCCGGTGGCCGCCTCCGCCACGTCCCGCATGGTCACCGTGAACACCTGCTGCACAGGGTCGTCGAAGATGGTCACCTGGGGGTCGCCGGAGGCCGCGGCGCTGGGGGTGTCGGTGCGTGCCAGGCTGCTGCAGACCTCCCGGACCCGGCCCTGGCACCAGTACTTCACGTAGCCGGCGTACTGAGGGTCGTAGTGGCACGGCACGGTGACGGTGCGGCCCTCCAGCACCGCCAGCTCGCTCACCGTGGTCACCCTGCAGACAGAGGCTGGGGAGGGGAGAGAGACGGAGGGGTTACCCTGCAGACAGAGGCTGGGGAGGGGGGAGACGGAGAGGTTACCCTGCAGACAGAGGCTGGGGAGGGGGGAGAGACAGAGAGGTTACCCTGCAGACAGAGGCTGGGGAGGGGGGAGAGACGGAGAGGTTACCCTGCAGACAGAGGCTGGGGAGGGGGGAGAGACGGAGAGGTTACCCTGCAGACAGAGGCGGGGGAGGGGAGAGAGACGGAGGGGTTACCCTGCAGACAGAGGCTGGAGAGGGGGGGAGAGACGGAGAGGTTACCCTGCAGACAGAGGCTGGGGAGGGGGGAGAGACGGAGGGGTTACCCTGCAGACAGAGGCTGGGGAGGGGAGAGAGACGGAGGGGTTACCCTGCAGACAGAGGCTGGGGAGGGGGGGAGAGACGGAGGGGTTACCCTGCAGACAGAGGCTGGGGAGGGGGGGAGAGACGGAGAGGTTACCCTGCAGACAGAGGCTGGGGAGGGGGGGAGAGACGGAGGGGTTACCCTGCAGACAGAGGCTGGGGAGGGGGGAGAGACGGAGAGGTTACCCTGCAGACAGAGGCTGGGGAGGGGGGAGAGAGACGGAGAGGTTACCCTACAGACAGAGGCTGGGGAGGGGAGAGAGACGGAGAGGTTACCCTGCAGACAGAGGCTGGGGAGGGGGGAGAGACGGAGAGGTTACCCTGCAGACAGAGGCTGGGGAGGGGAGAGAGACGGAGGGGTTACCCTGCAGACAGAGGCTGGGGAGGGGGGAGAGACGGAGAGGTTACCCTGCAGACAGAGGCTGGGGAGGGGAGAGAGACGGAGGGGTTACCCTGCAGACAGAGGCTGGGGAGGGGGGAGAGACGGAGAGGTTACCCTGCAGACAGAGGCTGGGGAGGGGGGAGAGACGGAGAGGTTACCCTGCAGACAGAGGCTGGGGAGGGGGGAGAGACGGAGAGGTTACCCTGCAGACAGAGGCTGGGGAGGGGGGAGAGACGGAGAGGTTACCCTGCAGACAGAGGCTGGGGAGGGGGGAGAGACGGAGAGGTTACCCTGCAGACAGAGGCTGGGGAGGGGGGAGAGAGACGGAGAGGTTACCCTGCAGACAGAGGCTGGGGAGGGGGGAGAGAGACGGAGAGGTTACCCTGCAGACAGAGGATGGGGAGGGGGAGAGAGACGGAGAGGTTACCCTGCAGACAGAGGCTGGGGAGGGGGAAAGAAACGGAGAGGTTACCCTGCAGACAGAGGCTGGGGAGGGGGGAGAGAGACGGAGAGGTTACCCTGCAGACAGAGGCTGGGGAGGGGGGAGAGACGGAGAGGTTACCCTGCAGACAGAGGCTGGGGAGGGGAGAGAGACGGAGAGGTTACCCTGCAGACAGAGGCTGGGGAGGGGGGAGAGAGACGGAGAGGTTACCCTGCAGACAGAGGCTGGGGAGGGGAGAGAGACGGAGGGGTTACCCTGCAGACAGAGGCTGGGGAGGGGGGAGAGACGGAGAGGTTACCCTGCAGACAGAGGCTGGGGAGGGGGGAGAGACGGAGGGGTTACCCTGCAGACAGAGGCTGGGGAGGGGAGAGAGACGGAGAGGTTACCCTGCAGACAGAGGCTGGGGAGGGGGGAGAGACGGAGGGGTTACCCTGCAGACAGAGGCTGGGGAGGGGGGAGAGACGGAGAGGTTACCCTGCAGACAGAGGCTGGGGAGGGGGGAGAGACGGAGAGGTTACCCTGCAGACAGAGGCTGGGGAGGGGAGAGAGACGGAGGGGTTACCCTGCAGACAGAGGGTGGGGAGGGGAGAGAGATGGAGGGGTTACCCTGCAGACAGAGGCTGGGGAGGGGGAGAGACGGAGGGGTTACCCTGCAGACAGAGGCTGGGGAGGGGGGAGAGACGGAGAGGTTACCCTGCAGACAGAGGCTGGGGAGGGGGGAGAGACGGAGAGGTTACCCTGCAGACAGAGGCTGGGGAGGGGGGAGAGACGGAGAGGTTACCCTGCAGACAGAGGCTGGGGAGGGGGGAGAGACGGAGAGGTTACCCTGCAGACAGAGGCTGGGGAGGGGGGAGAGACGGAGGGGTTACCCTGCAGACAGAGGCTGGGGAGGGGGGAGACGGAGAGGTTACCCTGCATACAGAGGCTGGGGAGGGGGGAGAGAGACGGAGAGGTTACCCTGCAGACAGAGGCTGGGGAGGGGGGAGAGACGGAGAGGTTACCCTGCAGACAGAGGCTGGGGAGGGGAGAGAGACGGAGAGGTTACCCTGCAGACAGAGGCTGGGGAGGGGGAGAGACGGAGAGGTTACCCTGCAGACAGAGGCTGGGGAGGGGAGAGAGACGGAGGGGTTACCCTGCAGACAGAGGCTGGGGAGGGGAGAGAGACGGAGGGGTTACCCTGCAGACAGAGGCTGGGGAGGGGAGAGAGACGGAGAGGTTACCCTGCAGACAGAGGCTGGGGAGGGGGGGAGAGACGGAGGGGTTACCCTGCAGAGAGGCTGGGGAGGGGAGAGAGACGGAGAGGTTACCCTGCAGACAGAGGCTGGGGAGGGGGGAGAGAGACGGAGAGGTTACCCTGCAGACAGAGGCTGGGGAGGGGGGAGAGACGGAGGGGTTACCCTGCAGACAGAGGCTGGGGAGGGGGGAGACGGAGAGGTTACCCTGCAGACAGAGGCTGGGGAGCGGGGAGAGAGACGGAGAGGTTACCCTGCAGACAGAGGCTGGGGAGGGGAGAGAGACGGAGAGGTTACCCTGCAGACAGAGGCTGGGGAGGGGGGAGAGACGGAGGGGTTACCCTGCAGACAGAGGCTGGGGAGGGGGGGAGAGACGGAGGGGTTACCCTGCAGACAGAGGCTGGGGAGGGGAGAGAGACGGAGAGGTTACCCTGCAGACAGAGGCTGGGGAGGGGGGGGAGAGACGGAGAGGTTACCCTGCAGACAGAGGCTGGGGAGGGGAGAGAGACGGAGAGGTTACCCTGCAGACAGAGGCTGGGGAGGGGGGGAGAGACGGAGAGGTTACCCTGCAGACAGAGGCTGGGGAGGGGGGAGAGACGGAGAGGTTACCCTGCAGACAGAGGCTGGGGAGGGGGGAGAGACGGAGGGGTTACCCTGCAGACAGAGGCTGGGGAGGGGGGAGAGACGGAGGGGTTACCCTGCAGACAGAGGCTGGGGAGGGGGGAGAGACGGAGAGGTTACCCTGCAGACAGAGGCTGGGGAGGGGGGAGAGAGACGGAGAGGTTACCCTGCAGACAGAGGCTGGGGAGGGGGGAGAGACGGAGAGGTTACCCTGCAGACAGAGGCTGGGGAGGGGGGAGAGACGGAGAGGTTACCCTGCAGACAGAGGCTGGGGAGGGGGGAGAGACGGAGAGGTTACCCTGCAGACAGAGGCTGGAGAGGGGAGAGAGACGGAGAGGTTACCCTGCAGACAGAGGCTGGGGAGGGGGGAGAGACGGAGGGGTTACCCTGCAGACAGAGGCTGGGGAGGGGGGAGAGACGGAGAGGTTACCCTGCAGACAGAGGCTGGGGAGGGGGGAGAGACGGAGAGGTTACCCTGCAGACAGAGGCTGGGGAGGGGGGGAGAGACGGAGGGGTTACCCTGCAGACAGAGGCTGGGGAGGGGGGAGAGACGGAGAGGTTACCCTGCAGACAGAGGCTGGGGAGGGGGGAGAGAGACGGAGAGGTTACCCTGCAGACAGAGGCTGGGGAGGGGGGGAGAGACGGAGAGGTTACCCTGCAGACAGAGGCTGGGAAGCGGGGAGAGAGACGGAGGGGTTACCCTGCAGACAGAGGCTGGGGAGGGGGGAGAGACGGAGGGGTTACCCTGCAGACAGAGGCTGGGGAGGGGGGAGAGACGGAGAGGTTACCCTGCAGACAGAGGCTGGGGAGGGGGGGAGAGACGGAGAGGTTACCCTGCAGACAGAGGCTGGGGAGGGGGGAGAGACGGAGGGGTTACCCTGCAGACAGAGGCTGGGGAGGGGGGAGAGACGGAGGGGAGGGTGGTCTATGGTCACCGTGGTTACAGAGGCTGGGGAGGGGGGAGAGACAGAGGGGAGGGGGGTCTATGGTCACCGTGGTTACAGAGGCTGGGGAGTGGGGAGAGACGGAGGGGAGGGGGGTCTATGGTCAACACAGCAGAGGATGATTAGGGGGTCAGATGATGATTAGGGGGGTCAGAGGATGATTAGGGGGGGTCAGATGATGATTATGGGGGTCAGGGGATGGTTAGGGGGGTCAGATGATGATTAGGGGGGTCAGGGGATGATTAGGGGGTCAGGGGATGATTAGGGGGGTCAGAGGAGGATTAGGGGGGTCAGGGGATGATTAGGGGGGTCGGATGATGATTAGGGGGGTCAGGGGATGATTAGGGGGGTCAGAGGACGATTAGGGGGGTCAGGGGATGATTAGGGGGGTCAGATGATGATTAGGGGGGTCATGGGATGATTAGGGGGGTCAGAGGAGGATTAGGGGGGTCAGGGGATGATTAGGGGGGTCAGGGGATGATTAGGGGGGTCAGAGGAGGATTAGGGGGGTCAGGGGATGATTAGGGGGGTTGGATGATGATTAGGGGGGTCAGGGGATGATTAGGGGGGTCAGAGGAGGATTAGGGGGGTCAGGGGATGATTAGGGGGGTCGGATGATGATTAGGGGGGTCAGGGGATGATTAGGGGGGTCAGAGGAGGATTAGGGGGGTCAGGGGATGATTAGGGGGGGTCTATGGTCAACATAGCATGTTGAACTCTGAACTTCTAGGTTGCTGCTTGTTTGTGAGCCTGCATGTCTTTTGACCACGACTGGGGAATCAAAAACCTGACTGGGCAATCAATAACCTGACTGGGGTATCAATAACCATGACTGGGGTATCAATAACCATGACTGGGGTATCAATAACACGACTGGGGTATCAATAACACGACTGGGATATCAATAACATGACTGGGGTATCAATAACCATGACTGGGGTATCAATAACACGACTGGGGTATCAATAACGACTGGGGTATCAATAACGAACATGACTGGGGTATCAATAACATGACTGGGGTATCAATAACATGACTGGGGTATCAATAACGACTGGGGTATCAATAACCACAACTGGGGTATCAATAACATGACTGGGGTATCAATAACCACAACTGGGGTATCAATAACCACAACTGAGGTATCAATAACATGACTGGGGTATCAATAACATGACTGGGGTATCAATAATGAACATAGGGGTTGAACTTACAGGTCACTTTAGGAAACATAACTGTATGTTTTTGTATAGTATAGTTAGTATAGTATAGTTATAGCATAACTGTATATTGTATAGTATATTGTATAGTAGTGTATAGGACTCATGACCTTCAATTCATAAGCTTAGCATTGTATTGTATTTTATCTTAGTACTTTTTATCGTGTCTATTTTATTATCTATTCTATTTTATTCTATTATTATTTGTATTTTTTGCACAATCGAGGCGGGCATGGCCACCTTCATTTCACTACATGTATGTATGTATGTATGTATGTATGTATGTATGTATGTATGTATGTATGTATGTATGTATGTATGTATGTATGTATGTATGTATGTATGTGACTAATAAATCTCTTGAATCTTGAAACTTGAAGTCAAACCATCTGGGTCGCTGCTTGCTTCATACTCAGAGAAGGGACAGTATGTATCGATTCGAAGGTGGTCTTGGGCAACACACCTCCTACACTTCCTACTTTTGTTTCCCATTAAATTATTTTGGTTATTTTCACTTCCCTCCCCATACTTCTCAACCCAAATTTGGATGATGCCCTCATTGTGTTGATTGTGGAGGGAATTATATGAGAATTTTTGTGAAAACAACAGACCAGTCTTCCTTCTCCCAGTCCAAGTAAGTAAGAGCAGGCAACTGCCCCTCCTCGTCCATCACCCTCAACACAGGGGCCCCCCAGGGCTGTGTTCTGAGCCCCCTCCTCTACTCGCTGTACACACACGACTGTGTGGCACAGCGGAACAACAACACAATCATCAAGTTTGCTGACGACACAGTCGTGGTGGGCCTGATCTCTGCAAACGACGAGAGGGCCTACCTGGAAGAGGTAGAGGACCTGGCGTGATGGTGTCGGGAGAACAGCCTCTCCCTGAACGTCAGCTAAACTAAAGAGATGATTGTGGACTTTAGAATGTCGGGGGCCAGGGACTACAGCCCCCGCAGCATCGACGGGGCACCGGTCGAGAGAGTGATCAGTTTTAAGTACCTCATGGACCACACACATTGACAGTGTAGTGAAGAAGGCACGACAACGCCTCTACTTCCTGAGGCGCCTAGGGAAGTTCAAAGTGAGTCAGAAGATCTTAAAGAACTTCTACTTGTGCAGAATAGAGAGAATCCTGACTGGTAACATCACCTCCTGGTTTGGGAATAGCACCGCACATGACTGCAGCAGACTGCTTCTATCCCCAGGGCCCGGGAGTTCAAAACTTTTAATCCCTATCTGATTGGATCAGATTTGGATTTTGGGTAGTTGAAAACCAAAAAACTGAATTAGGATCACTTTGATATCCGATCAGATCAGGAAATCAAATCCAAGCTTTCATCTGGATCAAATCTTCAAAACGGGTCGTTCAAACCGACAACACAGGATTGGGATTAGTTTGATCCCAAAAAACTGGATTATCTTGATCCCACCAGAGGGGTGGATTTCCAGTGGATTACCAGAGCAAAATGTACTATACAATTTATTAAAATATATGTTTCAATATAAATAAGATGGCAAAGTTTGTTAACTGAAATAATACACCATTTTAGCCTTCATGGCAAATCAATTTTATTTTAAATCTTTTGTCCACATTTGTGGTGGCCTATTTTGTTTTCAACCAAATGTTGATGACATAAATGTTTATGCTCATAAAAGTATCACAACAAATATTGTCAATCACAAATGTAATTTAGATTAAAGAAAAATGTTCTTCAACAAAAAAAAAGTCCATCTGTCGTCACCTTCAGCAAACTGAAAGCTCACTTAGAATTCAGCTCCTCAAAGCACGCCTGGACGATCAGATGCCTTTGAATGAATGTGTTTTTGTTGTTACCCTAGTGGGAGTATTCTTTTTAATGACAATTTCATTATGATTTTATGTCCTTTATGTATTTAACAATATAATTAGACATTATAGATGTCTCTGCAATGTGGTCTCTTGTCTTCCTTGTATTCTTTTTCATATCCACTAGATGGAGATCGGTAGGATTAAAGCACTGATATTCAGGATCTAGTCATCTTGAAAAGTCTGAAACTGGTTCAGGGTGATCCTATCCTGGATTGCTTTGAAATACCGGGACAAAATCTGGCAGAGTTGTCTGATCCTGGATCACAAAAAAGGGGATTTAAAAATCGGATCGGATCAGATAGGGATTAAAAGTTTTGACCTCCTGGGCCCAGGCCATCAGGACGCTCAACGACAATGACATTATGTAACACCATCCATCTACACTAATTGCACACACATCCACATGTACACACTCACTTTAAACAAACACTCACATTACCACTCACTTTAGACACTTTAACACACTTTATATTGATCTATTATTAAAGAGATTTGGACTACGTTCATACCTCATTTGCACATTACCCTACGTTTTTTACCTCTGCATTGTACCTCAGTTACTCATTTTACTCTGTATTGTATATTGTATATAAATTATGTATATTGACTTTACTTACAAGTATTCTGTACTTCTGTATGACAACTAATAAAGAAACTTGAAACTTTGACTTACTTATTTTCTTTTTACTGTATGTAGCACAATCTCAGGGGCTCATACATAAACAAGCATTTCATCATAAAGTATTCTGTATTTTGTTGTGACAAATAATAAACAAACTTGAAGTATCTCCCTGAAAGTAATGTTTACAAACACAGACCCGTCTTCCTTCTCCCAGTCCAAGTAAAGTCATCTTTACAAACACAGACCCGCCTTCCTTCTCCCAGTGCAAGTATCTCAGTGAACTTTGACCCCCTTTCCTCCACGGCAAAAGAGCAACGAGCAAGAAACTCTATAATGAGAACCATATGGTTTCAGCATCATATACCAAAGCATCACACATTCTACAGTGTCTTATATTATACAGTTGGTTGTTGTAGCAACAAAATGTCACATTCCAGGGCAATTCATCAAGAGCTGCCTGTCTTTCTCAATGGCTGTCTGTCCTACAAAGTTGCCGGAAAAAGCCCATTGCAGTACTTTGATGAGCCACTGAATAGCAGTAATTATTATTACCTGGGATCCAGGCTAGTAGGCCCAGGGTGAGGGTTTGGAGCAGCAGCATGTTTCTTCGTCAGTTTGCGGTTTTAAAAAGTCAGCCGCCTGCCTTCTCTCTGAAGACCGACCCCGTTCTGTCCCCACTGCCCTCGGTCACATGACCACATTTGGACTCCAGATGTTTTCAAATGTTAACCCTCTAGGTGCCGGACAGTTTTAACGTCAAGGAGGGATTCTGGTCAACAATCTGCCCCCATAATTAACATTGAATATGAAATGAATGAATGACTTATTTATATAGCACCCTTCACAGCACGAATGCACAGGGTGCTTTACACTACAGCTTATATAAAAAACACAACAAAACAAAATCAGAAATAAATAACAACAACAACAGACAGCAGTTAAACCCTCTCTGCCACGCTTATATCCATCAATGTTTGATCACTGCCAGCTCTATTTGTCTATGGAGATGTTCACCTACTTTGCAGGGCTATAACTTTTTAAATTGTATTGCTAAATTGACATTACTATGGCCCATTCAACATCGATTAGCTATTGTTCAGGGTGTAGGAACGTTTTACTTTTTCATTCACACATTCATACTAAAATACCGTCCAGAGTATAAATATGTTTTAATCGTTTTCTGCAGTAATTCATAGAACGTGAGTTATAGCCATTTATGCATATATTAGATCATCAAATGCAGTTTGATAGCGATTGACGCCAGATTAAAAATTTTAATTGTACAAGGTCCTAAACGTCATGACTCATCATCTGCTGGTGCCCGGAGTGGGGGGGGGGGGGGGTTTATAAGTCTGTGGCCGACGTTAAATCATTTATGTAGTATGGATGATATATAGATCAGAGCAGTTTGTATGGATAATAATAATCAAACACGCTGAAACTCACTGCAGCTTCCTCGTAGCGATGGGGGATGCTAGTGGAGCAAAAAGATCGTTATTATGGTATGTCGATCTAGTTGGTCCAGTTCCAGGTTGTATAATACTAATATACGTCCAATCATGTTGTTTATCGAGTTATGGCAACGGATCCATGTCCAGTGTGTCGAGATGGAGTCCAATATGGGTGAGCACCACTTCCGGCCGCTCACTTCCGGTTTTGGCAACTCGCCGATCAGCCACCAGGTGGCGGTCTTGAACCGTTGGAGAGTTGAGAGGAGATCTACAGCACCAGTCAAGTCTCCGTGGGTGAAATATGATTGCCATGACAGAAATTTGAAATATTGATCTCAAAGACGCTGTACGACGTCATTGGCAGATTACGCATGGCAGAGAATGACGTCTTAACACGTCATTGGCGATTAAAGGGTTAAAAAACAGTGAAACCGGATAAAAAAGTAGAATAAAATAATTTGGATAAAATCATGAGTCACTAATTAAAAAACAAAACTATAGGAACAGTGAGGACAAGAAAGAGTGCCTATGTATGACCAAAGGCCTGTCTGAATGTGTTTATAGTTGTTTTTTTAAAAGAGTTTTCAGAGGGGGCAGTTCGCAGGTCCAGGGGGAGAGCGTTCCAGAGCCTTGGTGCCGTCACCTCGAAGGCTCGATCACCCCTTGTTTTTAGCCTGGACCTGAGGACCACCAGGAGGTGCTGATCGGCCAAATGCCTATTAGTTTGTACCTGTTCTCGTCTACAAAGCAATAAATAAGAATATATATATAAGTTAATTATAATGTATAGAGTATAAATACTCTGAAAGGCTACCTAAAAACATTCTATGCGACCTGGCAACCATTTTTACAACATATCGATGCCCTGACTATCAACGAAGAAACTGACAAACAATAGAGCTGGACACCCCTAACTAAGTCATTTACTTGTGTCCTACTTTACCTGAACCCCTTTTATTTATTTTACTATTATTATAACTCTCTTCCTCTCCTTTTTCTCTTTATTTTAATTTTTTTAAATATTGTTTATCAATATATAGTTATTATTTTCCCCATTTTTAAAACAGTATTTGCTGTATTGTGTGACTGTAAAAGGTTTAGAAGGTTACCGGTATGATTCCGGCTTCTCCCGGCAACGTGTCGAAGGGTCCTTGAGCAAGACACCCATTGAGCACATTGGCACCTTGCATAGTTGCCTTTGCCTTCTGTGTGTGAATGTGTAAGACAAAAAGCGCTTTGGATAAAGATTTTTACCATTTACACTGAGTGCCATTCTACTCAGCAGGTGTGTAAAGTACTTGAGTAATTGTACTTTGTTACAAGTTCCCTTACAATACTTAAGTACTGTTTTGGGGGATTTGTACTTTACTTGTATTAGGTTGGTTTGTATACTTGTACTTCTACTCAATTACATTTCAGAGGAAAAAAAAACACTTTTTACTCCTTACATTTAAAATGCAGACCTACAAAGTACAAATCTCGCAGGTCCAACAATTGTAATTAGTATATTTGTTTCTCTGGCCAAACTAACATTAACATTATTAATCCTGCAGCCACACTTTATTTAAAAACAGCCAATCAAATCCCCATCAATGGAAAATGAACCCGCCCATACCCATGCCGATTGGTCCTTGTGCAAGACTAGAAAGTGGGGATCTTTGATTAAACACCTGCTATCAGAAGAATAGACCGTCAGAGTGACAAGCTACAGAAGATGGCCACAAACTTACCGAGTGATGAAGAGGACAAAACGGAACATTTCTCTGCTCCGGAATAAAAAAAAGTTTTTACTTTGACTTTTTAGTACTCAAGTACATTTAAAAGTAGAAACCTTTTTACTTTGACTCAATTGCGTTTTCAGCCAGATACTGATTTTACTTGAGTACGATTTTGAGACTGTACCCATACTTTCACTTAAGTATCATTTCTGGGTACTTTTTACACCCCTGCTACTCAGCTGTAAGCCAGTTCTGATGAGAAAACATCACATTATACAAATGGCACCATTTCGGTTGTCTTTATTCAGATGTCCATGCAAAAGGGAATGCTTTACAAATTGAAAAGTAAAAAGAAAAGGGCTAAAAGAAAAAAAAATACCAATATCAGTAAGAAAGTTGTCTTGTATCATATTATTGACATGTTTTAACAAATTAATTGCGACTGTTGTTGGGCTTAGACTCTCCGAAGATGGCACAGAAGAGGTGTCTTGAAGGGCGGCCTTGATCTCTTCTGTTGATCTATGAAGAAAAAGGAACAGCTTGTCAGGACTGGTGGCCTACGTGTCATTGGAGGCGGACGCAGCAAAGTCACTAGTACCTGTACAATAGAGCTTGCTTTGTTCTGGCACCTCTGGACTCTAGTAGGTTCAATTCCAAATAGTATTTTTATTGCAGGCGACTGAGGCGAGTACAACAAACAGCCAGTAATCAACTTTAAAAAGTGACAGTTCACATTAAAAAAAGATGTCAGCATCTACCCACTCCCATGTCAGTCGAAACCCCACTGAGGTTTGTTGTGTCCTTGTTGCATTAACCTTCTCACAAACAAGTTAGCTAGCGCAGCAACACATTAGCCAGCCTTCTCACAAACAAGTTAGCTAGCGCAGCAACACATTAGCCTTCTCACAAACAAGTTAGCTAGCACAGCAACACATTAGCCAGCCTTCACAAACAAGTTAGCTAGCGCAGCAACACATTAGCCTTCTCACAAACAAGTTAGCTAGCGCAGCAACACATTAGCCAGCCTTCTCACAAACAAGTTAGCTAGCGCAGCAACACATTAGCCTTCTCACAAACAAGTTAGCTAGCACAGCAACACATTAGCCAGCCTTCTCACAAACAAGTTAGCTAGCGCAGCAACACATTAGCCTTCTCACAAACAAGTTAGCTAGCGCAGCAACACATTAGCCTTCTCACAAACAAGTTAGCTAGCACAGCAACACATTAGCCTTCTCACAAACAAGTTAGCTAGCGCAGCAACACATTAGCCTTCTCACAAACAAGTTAACTAGCACAGCAACACATTAGCCTTCTCACAAACAAGTTAGCTAGCGCAGCAACACATTAGCCTTCTCACAAACAAGTTAGCTAGCACAGCAACACATTAGCCAGCCTTCTCACAAACAAGTTAGCTAGCGCAGCAACACATTAGCCTTCTCACAAACAAGTTAGCTAGCACAGCAACACATTAGCCTTCTCACAAACAAGTTAGCTAGTGCAGCAACACATTAGCCTTCTCACAAACAAGTTAGCTAGTGCAGCAACACATTAGCCTTCTCACAAACAAGTTAGCTAGTGCAGCAACACATTAGCCTTCTCACAAACAAGTTAGCTAGAGCAGCAACACATTAGCCTTCTCACAAGTGAAAAATAAAGTCACACTTCTCAAAACTGCTTGTGCAGCATTATTGTGTTCCGTAATCAAAAGACTGCACTTTCGATTCAAAGGCTACATTTACATCAGTAACCTGTGACCTGCTGGGGCAGCGGACTGAGAGCGGGGGGGGACGCAAACAGGCTGGATAAGCTGGTCAGGAAGGCCAGTAGAGTGGTGGGGGTGGAACTGGACTCTCTAGCGGTGGTGGCGGAGAGGAGGAGCCTTGCTAAGCTCCATGCCATCAGGGACAACCCCTCCCACCCACTATACACAGACTTGGCTGACAGGAAGAGTTCAGTGGTAGACTAACACTCCCAAGATGTAGCACTGAACGGCACAGGAAGTCCTTCATTGCGACAGCCATCAGACTTTATAATGCATCACTGTGCCTCACTGCATCACTGGGCACAGAGTGACAGTACTATCTTCCTGGACCTTTACTTTACTTTTTTTTTTTTTTTTTTTTATTTAACCTTTATTTTACCAGGTAGTCACTTATTCTTATTCATGATTTGTGTTTGTCTAACTAAATGTTTACCGTTTACCGTGAGCGATATGTAGTACCAAATTTCCCTAGGGATGAATAAAGTATTTCTATTCTATTCTAAGTAGCACAGCAAGTCCTCACTGAAATCCTCACTACAGCAGAGAATAGGAACCGCTAGACTCAAACACTGTTGCCTATTATTACACGTTTTGTACACGACATAAGTCTACAAGGTTCTCAATGTCTTGCTGCTGTAAACTGGATCTTATTGTTATATTATTATGGACTAACAGTGCAATCATTTGGTCACAAAACCTTGCATTATGCTGCATGAGCTGTTTAGAGAAGTTTGATAATGTTATGCCCTTTTTGGAACCCCAAAGAAACAGGCGACATTCACTTACAATTGTGTGGAAGAAGGCTAAGATGCAACTGTGCCCAAGAGAGCAAAGACTAGCAAAGTTAGTGGAGAATTATCCAGCGCCCTTCCTACAGAGATATTATTATTATAGAGGCACTTATTATACAAGTATTATTTATCATCTGGTGCCACCTAGTGGGCGTTTACTGCAACTGTGGGACGCCAGGAGACTGAGATGTGGACAGGTGAGGCTGATTCAGCGTCTCTGTGACGCACTATTTAAGAGACACACGTAGCCATAGGCCTGTAATGAGAAAAGCCCTGTGGGCGATCGAACTGGCTAACGGTACGTTGCATTGTATTATCTCTTGTATGCACTGACTCTGTTCATAACTATCATTTATGTATGCATAGCACATGTGGCTAATGGATGCCGTTTTGTTTCCCATTTTGTATAGGTAAATAATCTACTGACCGATGCTAAATGCTGACGGCTACTAACTGTTGCTACTGACAGCTGCTAAATGCTACTGACTGTATCGACTCTACTGGCTAAGTGCTACTACTGACTGGCTAAATGCCACTACTACTGACAGCTGCTAAATGCTACCGACTGTATGCTGCTAACTAAGGACTAATGCTACCAGCTACGAGCTGTCTAAATTGACCATCTGGTGGCTGTTTGTCAATGACAGTGGAGTATTGGAGCGTTTGGATGGGATATCCTAAATAAATAACGTTCAAGCAAGAGTCTGAATTGTTTCCTTTGGTCCGGTATAAACAGTTGATCGCCTGCACCCTTCCAATGGGGAGATCTAGTTGACATATTGACGGTGACTGCTAGATAATTGGACAGTTAGTGTGTTACAATGTTACACAATTTGAATGGGGTGAGTAGATAATGACAAGTTACTGTGTTACAATGTTACATATTTTGAAAGGGGGTGAGTAGATAATGACAATACTTTTCATTTCAAACTGAACCGTTCCTTGAAGAGCTGCTAATAAAAAATAAAAGTACACATGCACACTTCACTCATATACACACCTGCCGAGAGGGGGAAAGGTGGGCGGGACGCACGTCTCGTTTCAACCAATGAAGTTCATCACGACGAGATGGAGAACGGTGTGGGCGAATAGGAAGTCAGCGAAGGCCCTCTCGGGGGAGATGGACAGGAACTCGCCTTTGTTCTGTGGGTTGATCTGGATACGAAGACACACTGAGGACGAGAGAGGACACAATGTTGGTTCTTCATATTAGCACTGAGGAAGAGAGAGAGAGGACACAATGTTGGTTCTACATCATATTAGCACTGAGGACGAGAGAGAGAGAGAGAGGACACAATGTTGGTTCTTCATCATATTAGCACTGAGGACGAGAGAGAGAACACAATGTTGGTTCTTCATCATATTAGCACTGAGGACAAGATAGAGAGAGGACACAATGTTGGTTCTTCATCATATTAGCACTGAGGAAGAGAGAGAGAGAGGACACAATGTTGGTTCTACATCATATTAGCACTGAGGAAGAGAGAGAGAGAGAGGACACAATGTTGGTTCTCTGTGAGATGGCACTGCTCCGACCGGCCGCCGTTCTGTTAGCTCCGTCGAGACTGTGCTTACTTTTGTTAATTTTTATAGTTTTAAGAGTTTTATTTGCACCAACTGTTGGTGCATTATATGTGTATGACCGTCAGTCACTCATTGACATTGGATTAAGAAAAACTTACAGACTGGATTGCTCTCTGGATTGGATTGCTGAACAACAACAGTGGCCAGCGGAGATCCTTTGTTGCGGCCGACGCAAGGAAAAGGCGCAACGACGAGGAAGAAGAGCTGGGGTCCGAAACGGATTGAGATCCAGGCGACACAGAACCACATTGCCCAGCATATTGTTGGCCAATGTGCAATCGATAGGAAACAAACTGGACGACATCAGAGCACGGATCCAATTCCAGAGGGACATTCGGGACTGCAACGTCCTTTGTTTCACCGAGACTTGGTTGACCCCGAATGTCCCAAACCATGCAATAGAACCGGCAGATCACTTCTTCGTTCTCCGTAAGGACCGAACGGCAGAAGAATCACTAAAGACGAGAGGAGGTGGCATAGCTTTCATGGTAAACAAGGAGTGGTGCGATATAGGCAATGCAAAGGAATTGTCTAACCACTGCTCCCCAGACCTGGAGTTTATCACCATCAAACGCCGACCCTTCTTTCTCTCGAGGGAGTTAACGTCCATCATCATGATCGGAGTGTACATCCCACCACAAGCAAGCACTGGGGCCGCACTCTCGAAGCTAGACGACGAGGTAAACAAACAACAGACCGCTAACGTAGACGCTGCTATTTTGGTTCTGGGCGATTTCAACAGCGCGCGTCTTAAAAAGGTGTTGCCGAATTTCTATCAGCATGTGACCAGTCCCACCAGAGGCGAGAACATATTAGACCATGTATACTCGCAATTTAAGAATGGGTACAAGTCACAGGCTCTTAGTCCATTCGGCAAATCGGACCACGCCGCCATATTTCTTTTGCCAAAGTATAAACAGAGTCTTAAGCGCGCGCCGGTAGTATCGCGAGAGGTTAAGCGTTTGACTGTGACGTCAGAGGAGACACTACAGGCTGCGCTGGAATGCACAGACTGGAATGTGTTTCATGATAACACAGCCAACCTTAACGAATACACTGAAACGGTGCTTGACTTTGTCTGTACTCTGGTAGAAGAAACAATCCCCTCTACCACAATTAGAATTTACCCAAATCAAAAGCCTTGGGTAGATAAATCCGTCCGTGAGGCTCTGAAAGTGCACACCTCGCGTCCTAAAAGTCTGTGCCGACCAACTGGCCCCGGTATTCACTGACATATTTAACCTGTCCTTAGAACAGGCTGTCATCCCCACCTGTTTGAAGAAGTCCATCATCCCTGTACCCAAAAAATCTACGCCCACTTGCCTCAACGACTACCGCCCTGTAGCTCTCACCTCCATAGCCATGAAGTGCTTTGAGAAGCTAGTGAAGGGCTACATCTGTTCCTCCCTCCCCATCAACCTGAAGCCCCTGCAATTTGCATACCGCCCCAACAGGTCCACGGAGGACGCCATAGCCCATTTGCTGCACACAACAGCATCACACCTGGACAAGAGGCAGGGGAACTATGTGAGAATGCTATTCATCGACTACAGCTCAGCATTCAATACCATAGTCCCCTCCAAACTCATAGCCAAGCTCAGGGACCTGGGCTTGAACTATGACCTCTGCCAGTGGGTCTTGGACTTCCTGACGGGCAGACCCCAGGTGGTGAGAGCAGGCAACTGCACCTCCTCATCCATCACCCTCAACATAGGGGCCCCACAGGCCCACAGTCCCCTCCTCTACTCTCTGTACACACATGACTGTGTGGCTCAGCGGAGAAACAACACAATCATCAAATTTGCTGACGACACAGTAGTGGTGGGCCTGATCTCTGCAAACGACGAGAGGGCCTACCTGGAAGAGGTCAAGGTCCTGGCGGGATGGTGCCAGGAGAACAGACTCTCCCTGAACGTCAGCAAAACAAAGGAGATGATTGTGGACTTTAGGAGGTCGGGGGTCAGGGACTACAGCCCCCTCAGCATCGACGGGGCACCAGTTGAGAGTGAACAGTTTTAAGTACCTCGGAGTCCACATTTCCGAGGACTTGACATGGACCACACACATTGACAGTGTTGTGAAGAAGGCACGACAACGCCTCTACTTCCTCAGGCGCCTAAGGAAGTTCCAAGTCAGTCAGAAGATCCTTAAGAACTTCTACTCATGTACAATAGAGAGCATCCTGACTGGCAATATCACCTCCTGGTTTGGGAATAGCACCGCACAAGACCGTAGCAGACTACAGAGTGGCATGTTCAGCCGAACACACAATTGGAGGGGGGCTTCCCACCCTCCAGAACATTTACAACAAGTGGTGCAGGGGTAAGGCTAAGAGAATCATCAAGGACTCCAGCCACCCAAACAACTGCCTCTTTGAACTGCTGCGGTCAGGCAAGCGATACCGGAGTCTCATGGCGAGCACAGAAAGACTCAGAAGAAGCTTCTATCCCCAGGCCATCAGGCTGCTCAACGAACAATAAACACTATGCAACAACCATCAAATGCACACAGCACACACACGCGCACACTCACTTTAAACAAACAACACACTGCAGCACCCACTCTCCAGACTTTAGATCACCTAAACACACTTTATATTTATTGGTAAAGGATTTGCACTACAACTCGTACACCTTACTGTAAATTGTACCTCATCCCATTTCTGCTTTGCACTATATAGTATTGTATATTAGTACATTGCATAGTATATTGTATGGTAACTCAGTTACTTCTATTCTGCATCGAACATTGTACATATGTCTATACTGAACACTGACTTCTATTTTTACTTCTATTACATGCTATACTATTTTATTTCATACTTATCTTGTCTAGCACAGTCTCTGGAGCGTAACAGTAAGAAGCATTTTGTATAAAAGTATTTGTACTTCTGTATGACAAGTTCAACTATTAAAGAAACTTGAAACTACATCATATTAGCACTGAGGAAGAGAGAGAGAGAGAGGACACAATGTTGGTTCTTCATCATATTAGCACTGAAGAAGAGAGAGAGGACACAATGTTGGTTCTTCATCATATTAGCACTGAGGACGAGAGGGAGAGAGAGAACACAATGTTGGTTCTACATCATATTAGCACCGAGGACGAGAGAGAGGACAATGTTGGTTCTTCATCATATTAGCACTGAGGACGAGAGAGAGAGAGGACACAATGTTGGTTCTACATCATATTAGCACTGAGGACGAGAGAGAGGACACAATGTTGGTTCTTAATCATATTAGCACTGAGGATGAGAGAGAGAGAGAGAGGACACAATGTTGGTTCTTCATCATATTAGCACTGAGGATGAGAGAGAGAGGACACAATGTTGGTTCTTCATCATATTAGCACTGAGGATGAGAGAGAGAGGACACAATGTTGGTTCTTCATCATATTAGCACTGAGGAAGAGAGAGAGAGGACACAATGTTGGTTCTACATCATATTAGCTTGACCTAAAATTCAGACAGGGGTCATTGTTGCCATGAAACGGATTCAAGCAAATGTTTCACCTTTTTTGGAAAACAGCCAACTATTGTAGTTCAGTAACATGTAGTTCAGTAACGCATGCCCCCAGTTTCCTTTCACTGCCACACGACAGAAGCTTAACCCTTTACCATCACACAACCGACTGTCGCCGTTGGTTGTGTGATAGTGAAGGGTTAACCTTCTGTCGTGCGGCAGTGAAAGGGTTAACCGGCTGTTGTGTGGCAGTGAAAGGGTTAACCTTCCGTGTATTGTCGCAGTGAAAGGGTTAACCGTTTTGGTAGTGCGGCAGTGAAAGGGTTCAAATCAATATTAGGGCCAACTAAAGGTAAACACAATGTTTCATTCCACAGGATGACCCCGATCCAGCTGGTGTTGGTGAAGGAGAGCAGTTTTTATTTATTTAAATATAAATACAGTGGCTTTTGTCAAGTTCAAACATTGTTGTAAGCAGTACTTCCAAGTTAAAATGATAACAATAAGAAGTTATAGAAGTCATTTTTCAAGGGACCACATTTTAAAGATCCTCTCCACTTAAACTTTTTATTTAAGTTTTTTTTTCCATTGTATGGTTAACTCCTCTTGGTGGCATGACTTTAACTCTACAGATTGTTATTTATGATTAACTCCTCTTGGTGGCATGACTTTAACTCTACAGATTGTTATTTATGATTAACTCCTCTTGGTGGCATGACTAACTCTACAGATTAAATGATTAACTCCTCTTGGTGGCATGACTTTAACTCTACAGATTGTTATTTATGATTAACTCCTCTTGGTGGCATGACTTTAACTCTACAGATTGTTATTTATGATTAACTCCTCTTGGTGGCATGACTTTAACTCTACAGATTGTTATTTATGATTAACTCCTCTTGGTGGCATGACTAACTCTACAGATTGTTATTTATGATTAACTCCTCTTGGTGGCATGACTTTAACTCTACAGATTGTTATTTATGATTAACGTAAGGTTATGTATATAACCAAGTTCTGTGAATTACGGTGACGCTCAGCATCATTCTGCACTGTACTTCACTTCGTGCACGAGCACTGAATAGAAAATTCCACCATGTACCAATTACATCCCAACATTCGTCTGGCCACACCCCCATCCGCTTACCTTCATAAGCAGGTGTGTGGTCACCTACTCGCCTCCTTCCCAAACTTTCACCACAAGGCGAGATCAAGGGCCGCAGCGGCGTCTGATGCTGAGCGTCACCATAATTCACAGAACTTGGTTATATACATAACCTTACGTTCCTTTTCATTATGGCTTATGCTCAGCATCATTCTGCACAAGAGGAGCTGAGCGGGAGCCATAGCTCGACAAATGTACCCCGCTGAGGCCCCCCACAACCATCAGACCGGGGAGGACCGAGCCCCCCGACCCTCCCTAATGGAGGATACCCTCCCTATTGGAAGCTTACGGGAGGGAGACGGATCCGACCGTGCGAAGAGCAACTCAAGCAACTCAACGCACAGGGTGAGCAGACCGTGGCTTGACCCCACGACTACGCACAACCCGCATGCCACCAGGGAACGGAAGGAACAACCCTCGGTACTGCCCCCAAAATCACGGGGTCAAGAGCAAACCCAACCCCGTGGCAAGGCTGTAGCAGCGGAGCGCAAAGGAAGACCCAGACCCACTGAAGGGACTGGATCCCCTGGAAAAAGGGGGCCCGGAGAGGTCAATGACGCCAGGCATCAAGACCCCACCAGGCGGTCACTTAGTGACACCGCCCCCCACATCGCCAGCGTATTCGGCTAGGGCCCCTCCAAGAGCAGGCCCTTTCCCCCCAATAGTACACCGCCTGGCACACTGACCCTGCAGAACAGGCAGTCAGCATGGCCGTAAGCACTCAAAAAGTCCAACCAACGGAAGCAGGCAGCGCACCAGGGAAACCAGGCAGCAGGCTGTAACCTGAGCCTGGAGCACTGTGGACAAGACAGGCGCCAAAGGAGTCAACTGAAAACAGCCCCCCCGGCGGAAGGGGCGTATGCTGCCGTTGTTGAGCACCATGACAACGCTTCCATTAAAAAAAAAAACCCAGCGGGGTCGAGGCAGAGAAGGTTGACACGAGACACCCGAAAAAAGCACAAGTCCCTCAGGGTACCAGAACAGCAGATCTGCATCCCCGGCGGACAACGGGTTAACTGACCTGGACCAGCGCGACCAGACCAGTCCCGTGCCCTAACCACGCCGACATGCCCACTCCAGAAGAGGGGGTAGGTATGCGTGTCGATCTAAAACATGAAAAGAGGGCGCCACCCAGACGGTCCCATTTGTACCGCGCTCAGTGGCCCACCCCAAGGGCGTGAGACCCCTCTACCTATGTTCTGATCCATTCCGTTAACATCCCCCAGATATGAACGAGAATTCATCGAGACAACCTAGTAAACTGGCGCTCGGAAGAGACAAAACTCCATCCCAGTTGCCCTATAAAAACGCTGTTTTAATAACGAGCAACCAAGGCGCACTTAGCCCCTGCGTGATTCTTAACAGAAACACCATGAGCCAGCACTATGTACGCGTCGAGACCCAAACACATCAATGGATAGTCTAGCAAGACACCAAACATTGTTCCTCCAAGTCGCCTGGGAGAACGACACGGAGCCGTCGTGCTTCATGTTCCTTCCTCTTTTTATCTAAAAAAGAAAGAAACAGACTGACATGAATACCACGTGACGCAGCTGAGGGTAAAAATAGTTACATTTTTACATCCCGCCACCCTCACCACAGGGAGGAGACGGAAATCCCCAGAGAGACTTCCCACGCGAGCTGCATAGATTGAAAAGAATATATTGCAACATTGAGCTATGTAACACTTGGGTTAGGGCTCTCCGAGGAGGAGGCACTGAACCAATACACACTCAATAATCGAATTGAATCGAACACACACAATAGAGCAGAACTCCTTTTTGAAGTTATACTCACCTTGACAATCTGAGGAGGCTCTGAAACTCTGAGGAGGCTCCCTCACAGGGAAGGAGAGTCCGAACTCACAGAAGGCACTTCTCCCTGAGGAGGAGCTTCGTGAGGAGGAGCTCTGACAACTCCCTGAAACAGATCCATAACATGGACCCAAACAACCCACGGAAGTCTTACCAACAGAGACGCGCTCAGTGACGTACTCTATGGCGGGGGAATTTCTCTGGGAATCTTCCAGGGCGTGGGACCAGGAAACTCCCCCCCCCCCCCCCTCCCTCCTCTTACCCTGTAACGTGCCGAACAGCAACGTGACAGGAACCTTGAAGGACAGGTGGTTTTAACCCCTGACCAACAGAAAAAAGGGGAGGAAAGGATTACCAGTTCACCCCTTTACAACCCCTCACCCATGATACGATGTAATGACAAGTAGAGTATGACAGTCATAGCCTGCTACATGAAGCATCGAACGGCCTCACATAGCTCATGTGATAACCTGCTACCTGAGTTTTACTAAGGAAAAAACACAGAACACCCCGGTTTAAGAGCCCCAGTCCAGACTTACACATGTGCTTCTGTGGGCCAACCTAACCCAGTTGTAGATCACAAGACACAGACAACCCTTTATCACAACAAAAAATGGCAAAGTACACTCTTACAGAGGAACGCCGTTTTTCATAACGAGAGAATACAGAATCCTTGATTATGTATTGGCCACAGGCCTTGCTAAGCACACATGATAAGTGACCAAACAATCTTTTCATTAGGAAAAAATAGTTTCTCAAGCGGAAAGCACAACCCCAGCAATTAAGCTGAGGGTTACATCGTATCCCCACAAACAGTGACACAATATATTGTAACCAACATGTCTGAGAGGAGGGGGGGAAGCCCCAGGGAAACCGGGGGGGGACACCCCTCTTATCTTACCCTTGATACGACCAAGGCGAACAGGCACCTCTGTTAATGTGTGAACATACTGTTCATTGTCATCACAGGCTGAGAAAAAGATTCATTCCTCAATCACATGTCACTAAGCATAGCTTTACAGGTTTAATTAACCCTCTTAGTTGTGAGTTCACCCACGGTACAAGTACAACGTTACATGAACACAGGGAGCGAAATTAACTTTGACTCACCGGCCAGTGGCGGGTAGATGGGAAGAATCTACCCGCCAAGCATATTTCTTACCTGCCAACTTTTTTTGATAAAATTTTTTTTATTATTATTTTATAGAAAAAATTTTTTTTAATAAAATATATATATCATATAATCATACTTGTGATTGTGTTATCTGCGAGACATCGCCACCTCGCTGTCTGCAAACAGCTCCACTGTCTGTGTGTATACTCGAGTGGCCTCCAGCAAGGATTCTCCGGCGCTGCAGCTGGACCCTAAACGCTACATTCAGCATGCAAAAGGATTCTCCTGAGCTACAGCTGGACCCTATTCAGCAGCCCTCAGCCAGGGACTCGAATACGCATGTTGTTGTTGTAGGACATTGATGCCAGGCGCTATCTGTAGCTACTGCTGGATGGCGTTGGGACAACGCCTCAGTGAACTATTTAGTTTACTGCGACATTTCGTAGTGACTAGTGAGCTACCTAGCCAACGGAGGTATTATGCACTGGACTATTGCTGGAGGATTTGTTGATGTCTGGAGCCATCAGTAGCTAGCCGGCTGGATAACGTTACACAATGCCTCATGTATTAAACTAAGTGAATAGTTGACTGGGTCATTTTGTAACGGTAGCTAACGTTATCTCACGAAGGTCCCACACTGACTAGACTAACGTCACGGTGACTCGGAGGCAATAGCCTCCGTTTACATGCAGGCATACAGAAACAGGTGGGGAGGGGGTAGGAGCAGCAGCAGCAGCAGCAGCAGTGCGCGGTGCGCTGCATGTCCGTGCTGAGACAGCGAGTGAGAACTCCGCTAAAGAATTGGATCATGATTTTCACATGACTATTTGATTGCCCGCCACACGGCGGTCAGACCTCTCAGTGGGAGGCGCCAAACGTAAAAACTGAGCGCAAATGGCGGGTGGCGCTCTCTAGTTTCGGTCCCTGTGAACACACATGTTCTCATCACAACCAAACCAGTTCATTTTTACACACGTAAAAAACAACAAACAGTGACAAGACAATTCACACACAACACGCGTCGTATCCTCAATGTATTGCAGCAACACATGTTTTGGAAAACATCGTTATTACAAAACATTTAGAAGGGAAGAAAAGAAGAAGTGTTTAAAGTCCGGTCGGGACTCCTACCTTCACCCAGAACGCAGGCCGAAAGAACCGCAACACAGGTTAACGGGACACCGAGTTGAACCCAGCACCTCCTGCGCCGGTTAGGGGTGGGACGATACATCGATCCAGATCGATATATCGATCTATTATCAATAATCAAATAGGATCGATGCCACGTAAAAAGATCGATTCATATTGAGATACTCTTATTTTGAAAATCCGGCGACGTCATCGCCCCGCGCCCAGTGTTGTGAAACTCCGTTTAACATCAACAGCACACAGAGCGTCACTAGAGCAAGACTATTGTGCCCATAGATATCTATATAGAACACTAGATATCTATGATTGTGCCTATTCTGTGACCCAAAACATGTCCCTGCTGTTTTATTCCGCAACGGGTCCAATGCATCTAACCTGCTTTGCAATCCTCGCCACTCCATTATGCCCACGTCGCGTTAAAGATAGAAGATAACGTTACGTTAGCGTAAGCTAACAAGCTAACCCAGAGCCGAGCAAGACTATTGTGCCTATTCTGTGACCCAAAACATGTCCCTGCTGTTTTATTCCGCAACGGGTCCAATGCATCTAACCTGCTTTTCAATCCTCGCCACTCCATTATGCCCACATCGCGTTAAAGATCGAAGATAACGTTACGTTAGCGTAAGCTAACAAGCTAACCCAGAGCCATAGGTAGAGAGAAGTGGGGACTGGGAAGGAGGGTGCATTCTCGGGATATCCCCACTAACAGGATCTGGCCGGCTTTTTCAGCCAAAATACAGCTCTGTGACAGTGAATAGTAGGGCTGGGCGATAAAACGATAACGATAACCATCGCGATAAATTATTTCCTCGAAATAAACATGAAACGTGGTCGCAAAGTTTCGATATATCGATTTTCCAAGCTTGGATATGAGCACACGCACTAACAACCAATCAGTGAAGGAGATGGCCGACAGCGGAAGAAGACCCGGAAGGAGACCCGGAGGTAGGACTCAACAACAAGGCTGGCTAGGCTATTTAGCTTGCACAGCGCCATTTTATATATTTACGTGCCGAGTGGGTGTGTGGCGTGAATTCTGAGGCCACGTTTATAGTAGTGTGGGGTATACAGTGGACGTCGTTGCAATGTATTGGGCGGAAGAGTGTTTTAGGGTCATATTTAGTACATTGTCATGGAATACTCCGCTTAGAAACAACAGGCTGGCTATGATAATTAGCTTGCACAGCGCTATTTTATATATTTACGTGCCGAGTATGTGTGTGGCGTGAATTCTGAGGCCACGTTTATAGTAGTGTGGGGTATACAGTGGACGTCGTTGCAATGTATTGGGCGGAAGAGTGTTTTAGGGTCATATTTAGTACATTGTCATGAGATACTCCGCTTGTCGGCTAACTGCTAACGTACGCGGACTGATGACGACATCAACTCGACTCTCGGGACATTCGCCGCCGGACATTCGCCGCCGGGCATAAGAAGTTAATTAAACTTGACAGACATTATATCGACGATAATTATCGATATCGAGTTATATGAAAATAATTTTATAATTTTATCGCGATAACGTTTTTGGCCATATCGCCCAGCCCTAGTGAATAGGATATTAAGAGAAAAAAAAGAAAAACAAACCAAAAACAGTGAACAGGAGGTCTATTTGTATTAAAAACAATAGATTGTTTTTCATTTAAATGTCTGGAAGAGCTTAAAAATAAAAATGTCAAATGATATTTCCATTGCCTTTTTTTTTGTTGATTGTTGAAATGTTACCGATTGTGTTAAATGGGCATATAATATAGTCTCATATCGATCGCAGGCACCTGAATCGAATCTTATCGTATCGTGGCAGACTGTGTGATATCGGATAATATCGTATCGTTGTCCAAAGAATCGATATCGTATCGTGATGAAACTGGCGATTCCCACCCCTAGCGCCGGTGACGAGGGTATGTCCGCAACACCACCCAGCCGCCGTTCTCCATGTTGACGAAGTCCTCGCTGGCACTGGCAACCGGGTGTAGTGTCGACTAACATCCTCTGTCAAAGATGACGTCGTAGTCAGAGTGTTTTAAGGCATGTTATACTTGTTATAGTCACAGTATCGTTTCAACAGTGTAGCATTAAGCTAACAGCCGTCCGACTGATAGCAACAAGCTAACGTTTACTAGCCTGGTAAACACAGCGAGCTAGCGCCGCAGCTAACAGCTGACTGGCTAACACAGTAGGCCACAACTAGCACGCCAGCTAAGCAGCTATCACCTGAACTGTACAAAACAACATAACAATCCACACTTCAGACAGGCCGCTGTCCAAGTCCCTCCCCATCCTAAGAGGGAAAAGAAAAAGAATGTCAACACAGTTTTCAACGGTGATCCAGACATACAGCGGGGCCAGCACAATTCCCATTTCGGGCTGCAGCCGACTTTGAGCATGGAACTCCCAATAAAGAAGATCCTATGCCCACATTTCCTCGTTAGGGTGTACTTTCACTTTTATGTGAAAGATGGGGCCTGCACGGGACAGAGAAGTAGGGCTGGGCGATATGGCCTAAATATGATATCACGATATTTTCTGACCTTTCGGCGATACACGATACGCATCACGATGTTTTTCTTTTTTTCCCCAAAATTCATTATGAGGCTTACCAAGACAGTATTTGAGTTTGCAAGCTAACATTAAAGACAAAATAAAATACCCATGCATTTAGCATTTTTATATTATATATTAGATTTAGATTATTGGATTATTAGATTATATATTGCATATATTTAGCAATGAGATATTATATGATTTAGATATGAAATATGATGAATTGAAAATGGGGGACCCTGATGTAAACAAGACGAAAGTCTTTCTCTGGTCTGCATCCTCCAGTCCGCTGTTGACTGTTGTTGTATTGAGCTGTACTGTATTATTTGTACCCATGCTGCAATCTTTTAATAACGTTCTCATTCATTCAGTCGGCAAACAGAATCATTTTGATTGACAGTCGCGTCTGCCAATTACGTCACATCGCTTGCACCCGCCCTGCTGTTCTTAGCACCAATCGGAAAGCGCGTATTTATTTTTTACTTCCGCCATTGGAGAGCTCAATGACAATAACAATGGCAGCTCGCCGCGGCCGACGTTTAGCTTTTAGCTCCGCAGAAGGACTAAACGACTGGAGGCATAATGATTTTACTTCAACGGATGTTATAATAAAAGCCTTTCCATACATCTGTCTGATTGAAAACGTTATTAACAGACCGCAGAATGGGCACAACTGAGTCAGCACGGGCTGAGATATGAACGAGCTTGCTATATCTAGGTCGACCTCGGTCGGCACTATGTAAATACGCTGATGTTATTGAAAGTGTAACTATATAGAGACCTCTGAACAGGTCCTGCATTATTATTATTATAACGTTAATGCCACAAAACGAATGCCTTTGTTATCATAAGTAGTCACTTTTGATGCAGTAGTGTGTGTGTGGGGCGGCGCTGTTCAAAAGTGTCAACGTGTGGACCAGATTGACGCGACACAAGCCTCTTGGGCAAAACATCACGATATCCACGATACGTTTAAAAAGTGTATCGTTAATGAACTGTACCCGATATTTATATAATATCGTCATATCGCCCAGCCCTACAGAGAAGCATCCGCTCGTCCAGAGAATCCTGGGTTCACCAGGTCCTGGTCCTGATGCTGAGCGTAAGCCATAATGAAACAGAACTCCTCTTGGTGGCATGACTTTAACTATACAGATTGTTATTTATGATTAACTCCTCTTCAGTTTGCAGAGGGGTCAATACATAATATCCCTCCCTATGTTGAGTCTGTGGGGGGAAATAGGATGAACGTTAAACTAGTAATGTTAGTAAAGAATGTCAAAATGCCGCAGAACCCTCGCTGTCTGGAGAACAGGCCCCACACAGCAGACGCAGTGGTTGTTGCACGGCGTTGGGAACAAATCGCAAGTCAGTAAAATAGCCAAGAAGAGCAATCAAAATCAAATGAACAGAATGCAATATGTTTACCTCCGAGGATGAAACAGCCCACGCACGATATGAAGCCGGACAGAAAGCTGTTGAAGGGGAAGGTGCCGACCAGGACGCAGTAGAGGAACTGCAGCGCCCCTGTCAGCAGGATGTACAGCAGGTAGGCGTCCACTACCTTGAATGAATGAAAACTTTATTTAACAGATTGCAGAATGGGTACAATACAGTACGGCTCAATACATACAATTGTTAAGGGGATGCAGACCAGAGAAAGACTTTCGTCTTGTTTACATCAGGTCCCCCATTTTCAATTCATAGACATTTATGACATACACGACATATGACATCATGACATTTATGGCATAGGGACATACATGACATACAGGTATATAGTACTGTTACATTTGTGACATATATAATATGCAAATATACAGTACTGTTACCCATAGATCCTAACAGAGATTATATACATGATATGGGGAGGAGACTGTACATTAGGAGGACAAATATATACATACGGTGGGGAGAGAATACGGTGGGCTTATATACATACCTTCAGCTTGTTGGGCGTCGTGCCGGTGTACTCCTCCAGGAAGCGAGAAATAACGGAGAGAACTGAGTTCGACATGGCTCCTTCCTTCCCAGATATCACACGCTGATGCCTGAATGACAAGAAGAAACTAAATCAATCTGCAGTCTTCCTGCACACAGCTCCACTTCCTGGTTCCAATCAGAGCCGTATGGTTCCAATGGATGACGTGTCGTAGTCAACTTCCTGTCTGTTTAACTTCCTGTCTAAGTGCATGTTCTCGCGATCTTTCACGTCAATATGACCTCTGAACCATAGAGCAACGTCAAATCATTTTTTTTGTGGTTTATTTTAACAAACGTTTCTGAATATTCACCCATATCAAAACAATTTGCTGATAAGAGCTGAATAATTTTAGTTCCTAGCGAGATAGAAACACCCATTCTCGGTCCGTGTACATTTTGATAGTTCGTTTTTCGTTTCAAACGGAAATACGAAAAAAAGAAAAAAAAAGGAAATACGAGGTGTTTTCCTATTTCCGTTTGAAACCAAAATCGAAAAAACGGGAAAAAACTGAAATACGGAGCTGTTTATCGTATTTTGGTGTCAGAATCAAATAAAAAAGGAGTAAATAATGGGCCGATTTTGGTCCGTGTACGTTTTGATAGTTCGTTTTTAGTTTTTGATGTGAAGAATGGAGAACGGAATCTCGTGACTTGATTGATTGATTGAAAACTTTATTAACAGATTGCAGAATGGGTACAGTACAGTACAGCTCAATAGGGGATGCAGACCAGAGAAAGCCTTTCGTCTTGTTTACATCAGGGTCCCCCATTTTCAATTCATCTTAACATATATGACATACAACATGACATACAGATAGACAGTACTGCTACACATTTATGACATACCAGATTTGCAAATACAGTACTGTTTGTGATACGAAAAGAGTCCAGAAAAAAGAGTATACATTTGACGTAGAAACTGTACATTGGAGGTGGTTAGGTAGGTGGGGGGGGGGGGGGGGGGGGGTTGGGTAGGAGGGGTGGGTGGGGGACACTGTACAACTGTACAAGCAAAACTGTACATTGGAATATTGACAAGACCATACTTGGTAATTTACTGTACATTGGAGGGGGTTGTGTTAGGACATTTACAGGGGCCAGTTTCGAATTGCAGTCTCCCGTAGGTGTTTTTTGAGAGTGTTTTTGAAAGTGGGTAGTGATTCACATTAGGGATGCACGATATTGCTTTTTTGACACCGATACCGATACCGATAAATGTATGCTCCTCAAGCCGATAACCGATATCGATAACCGATATTTATTGTATTATAAAACATTTTTAATGTATATATTTTTTTTGATCAAACATTTTTTTTTTTAACATGAAACAAAACATATCACAATACAATAATAATACATAAAAAGACTTCCCAGGACAATAACTTAACACCAACTTAAATGTGACCTAACCAGACAACAGAAACAAAAGCCAAGACAACAGTTTTGACTGATAAAGTGACCATATTTATTTTTCCAAATGAAAATTCACAATCCGTCAACAGCTTGTGCATCCAACCTAAGACGCTCAAAGCTTTTTGTTCTTCTTTTTTCAAAGCGGAGCCTTGATAAAGAGGCTTTGAGTGGACACATCACCACCACAACAACGGGTCACCTGCGGCATCACCATCATTAGCATCGTTTGCTAAATTAAAGAAGTTTGACAGAAGGGCAACCAGCCAGGCAGCGCCGTTATCTCACGGGACGAGTAGCTACATTAGTTAGCCAACAACCAGCCAGGCAGCGCCGTTATCTCCCGGGACGAGTAGCTTCATTAGTTAGCCAGCAACCAGTCAAGCTAACGTTAGCATTCAGGAGATCCAGCAGCTTGTCGATGTGCTAATAGCCTCAGCAACCTAACGTTAGCTTGCTGAGGCTATTAGCACATCGACAAGCTGCTGGATCTCCGCGACGCTGAACTGCATGCGCCGGTCTGTCTGTCCGTCGTGGCGGTGGTGATGCCGCAGATGACCCGTCGGGCTGGATGTATTGCAAGTTGTTGCCCTTTTCCCTCCTTCTGGAACGTCTGCATTGCATTTATTACAAATAGCAAGCGATCTTTTTACTCTGAAACTCCGAGTACCGACGCGGCCATCTTTGTTGTTAACTTGCGTGGCTACGTCACAGCCAAGTAAGGGAGCGCTGGATTTATGTAAAACGCCCTGTTCCTAAACCACACGCTGTCAGTCGTAGCACAGTACTGACAAAACGGGAGGAGCCTTTAGTCAAAACAAA
Source organism: Notolepis coatsorum (assembly GCF_963971535.1). Classification (NCBI taxonomy): domain Eukaryota; kingdom Metazoa; phylum Chordata; class Actinopteri; order Aulopiformes; family Paralepididae; genus Notolepis; species Notolepis coatsorum. Next base: position 125,426,170 of record NC_140168.1, on the reverse strand, counting down.
CGCACTTCATTCCAATTCACCCACACAGCATTTTTTTTTACCAAAAAATATATTAAATTATCGGAGCTATTAATAACGTTATCGAGTTTATCGGGATGACGTCATAATTGCTGATATCGGCCCGATAATTATCGGCCCGATAATTATCGTGCATCCCTAATTCACATTCCTTTACAGCTTTGGGTAGGGCGTTCCACATTGATGTGGCATAATTGCAAAACGTGTTTAGTCCCTTGTTTGAGCCGAATCTGGGTTTAACATGATTTGTGGAGCTCCCTCTGGTGTTGTGATCGTGGTATTCACTGACCTTTGGGAAGTATTTTGACATGTACATGGGTACCTTGGTCGTGTAGTGTATCTTGTTGACCAGGCCCATTGCAAGTTGCTGTACTCTGTCGTCTACTCTAAGCCATCCTAGGTTGTCAAAGTGGGCAGGGGTGAGGTGGGTTCTAGGAGTAAGGTCAAGCAGTAGTCTGACCAGTTTGTTTTGAGATGTTTGTAATTTAGTTTTTAGCGCCTTTGATTGATTGATTGATTTTATTGATGGATTCAAAACACACAACAAGAATCCAAAGGATAACATGAGAGAGTAAAACCCTTATTTCCGTCATGGTCCCAGGGCTGTTAGGCCACAACAAAAACACGACAGTAACACAAAACACATACATTTAAAACATTAGAAGACTAACCTATCGCTAAAATTGTATATCCCACAATAACTAAAACCTGATTGGAAACCCATTCAAACTATATGGGGCTATTCCTCTATTCTGTCCATGAGCCACTTCCTGACGCTTCTCTTGAAGCTGTGGAGGCTTGAGGTGCTTTGAGGTGCTTTGGTACCATGAGGTGCAAGCATAGTCGTAGTACCCTTGAATGAGTGCTCCTGCCAGAGTCTTCAGGGTATTCTTGTTTACCAGTGAGGAGATCCGGTACAAGAATCGAGTTTGTTGGTTGACTTTTTTTTATTACATTGGATGCCATTTTGTCACAGGAAAGATTTGCCTCTAGGATGGAACCCAGGTAGGTAATATCTTCTTTCCTTGTGACAATATTGTCACCCACTGTAACTGAGAAGCCGTCGGTCTTGCTGAGTTTGTTATTTGAACCGAAGAGAATGGACTCTGTTTTGCCCATGTGTAATGATAGTTTGTTATCAGCGAGCCATATGCAGATTTTGCCTAGTACGTTTTTCAATGTAAAAGCCATGCACGATCTAACGTTAACGAATATGTATAACGTTATGAATAATAAATACATGCATATAGATTTATACCAGGGTAGCGTTATGATACATACATTTTTTGTTTTGTGCATTTAATTTAGACATGATCTTTTATGTGAAGTAATAGCCTAATAATATGGAAATAGCCTGTGTGGTCTGTTTGATTGATTGATTGATTGATTGATTGATTGATTGATTGATTGAAAACTTTATTAACAGATTGCAGAATGGGTACAGTACAGTACAGCTCAATACATACAATTGTTAAGGGGATGCAGACCAGAGAAAGACTTTCGTCTTGTTTACATCAGGGTCCCCCATTTTCAATTCATCATAACATATATGACACACACGACATACAGATAGAAGACAGTACTGCTACATCTATACATTTATGACATACCAGATTTGCAAATACAGTACTGTTTGTGATACAAAAAAAGTCCAGAAAAGAGAGTATTTGACGTAGAAACTGTACATTGGAGGAGGTTGGGTAGGTGGGGTGGGGTTGGGTGGGGGGGACTGTACATTGGAGGTGGTTGGGTAGGGGACACTGTACACTGTACATTGGAATATTGACAAAGCCATACTTGGTCATTTACTGTACATTGGAGGGGGTTGGGTTAGGACATTTGCAGGGGCCAGTTTCGAATTGCAGCCTCCCGTAGGTGCTCTTTAAGAGCGGTTTTGAATGTGGGCAGGGATTCACATTCCTTTACAGCTTTGGGTAGGGCGTTCCACATTGATGTGGCATAATTGCGAAACGTGTTTAGTCCCTTGTTTGAGCCGAATCTGGGTTTAACATGATTTGTGGAGCTCCCTCTGGTGTTGTGATCGTGGTATTCACTGACCTTTGGGAAGTATTTTGACATGTACATGGGTACCTTGGTCGTGTAGTGTATCTTGTAGACCAGGCCCATTGCAAGTTGCTGTACTCTGTCGTCTACTCTAAGCCATCCTAGGTTGTCAAAGTGGGCAGGGGTGAGGTGGGTTCTAGGAGTCAGGTCAAGCAGTAGTCTGACTAGTTTGTTTTGAGATATTTGTAATTTGTTTTTTAGTGCCTTTGAGGTGCTTTGGTACCATGAGGTGCAAGCATAGTCGTAGTACCCTTGAATGAGTGCTCCTGTCAGAGTCTTCAGGGTATCTCTCTATATTAACGTAACTAGCTATTCATATCAATCGAAATAACGTATTGTATTGTTTTCATCTCTCTATATTAACACTCTGTTTACGTTGGGTGGACGAGCAGTGAGTTTTAATATTGAGCACGGCATAACTTATAACTAACTTATGCCGCATAAGTAGGTAATATGCTCTTGCGCGTGACGCGACTTTGGGCTTCATTATTCAGCCACAGGCAGGAGTTTTTAGATCACAGGCTGGTCATGCATAATCTCGCCCACCAGACTCTTCTACCGAATTGACTAGGTTGCGCAAGTCATGTTAGTATATTGATGCACAGCGGTAGCAGTATAGCGATGCACGGCGGTAGTATATTGATGCGTATATTGATGCACGGCGGTAGCGCGTTAGTTAGTATATTGATGTGCTAGTTAGTTAGTTAGTATATTGATGCACGGCGGTAGCGAGTTAGTTGATAGTTAGTAGTATATTGATGCAGGTAGGTAGCTGATGCGACAAACTTGTGGAGCTGAAAGTTCTGAAAGTTAGGCCGCGATTGGGCGCTGAGAGGAACATCAGTGGCCAATCAGATTGCGCAAACCGAACGCGGAAGGACAACTGGCTTAGGGAAAGTATTCACGCAGCCTAGTTAGTCGGAACGTATTCCTTGTAACACAAAACACCATCTCGAAGACACTCTGACGTCACTAGACCGCCGCCATCTTGGCATTCGGGGAAACAAACGAATTTCTACTGATCAAACGTATGCGTTGAGCTCCGTTTTTATTACATGTTTTATCACATTCTTGTTCTTTTCATATAATTTTTTTTGAAAATATTGCGGTCAACGTGGCATTTCACTATTTCGAAAGCCTTTCTGGTGATTCTAAGTGCATGTTTCCCCCCAAGCAGAAAGTTAAACAGACAGGAAGTTGACGTCGCCCAGTACACCTCTCACAGTGAGTCAGCTGATCTTATTCTTGGTACGTACGAGTTACAAAACATTCAACCACAGTGTCCGCGTTTTGCGTTTTGTAAGGATTATTTTATTATATCAATCTTCACTTGTAATTAGAATGACGCTGCTAGTATAGCAGCTACCGGAATATGTCATCCAATGGTGGATGTCAGTGAATACCACAACCACTACACCAGAGGAAGCTCAACAAATCATGTTAAACCCAGATTCGGCTCAAACAAGGGACTAAACACGTTTCGCAATTATGCCACAACAATGTGGAACGCCCTACCCAAAGCTGTAAAGGAATGTGAATCCCTGCCCACATTCAAAACCGCTCTTAAAGAGCACCTACGGGAGGCTGCAATTCGAAACTGGCCACCGTAAATGCCCAAAACCCCCACCACCTCCTAATAGACAGTCTCCTCCCCACCGCATGTATATATTCCCTCCCGCCGTATGTATATTTACCTCCCACCCACCCACCCCCTCCTAATGTACAGTCCCCTCCCCATCATATGTATATACTCTGTCAGGATCTAGGGGTAACAGTACTGTATATTTGAATACCGCTTATGTCACAAATGTATCAGTACTAAATACCTATATGTCCCTATGCCATAAATGTCATGTATGTTGTGTATGTCATAAATGAGATATGAAATGAAAATGGGGGACCCTGATGGAAACAAGACAAACATCTTTCTCAGGTCTGCATCCCCTTAACAATTGTATGTATTGAGCCGTACTGTATTGTACCCATTCTGCAATCTGTTAAATAAAGTTTTCATTCATTCATTCATTCATGGACCCTGCAGCAGCAGCCACAGCTCCGATGCAGAGAAGCGACACTGAGACAGAGTGAGTCAAACACACCTTGATATACAGTCATTATATATATATATTTATCTTGCTTAACCTTACACCATCTAACAGTTACTTAGGTTGCTGCTCATTTATTTCAAATGTATGTGTTCAGTCCAGTGGAGGCTGCTGACCAAATTTTTAGGTGAAGCACAAATTATTATATTATATTATATATTAAATTATATTTTTAAAACATCCCCCACTGTGTGTCAGTGGTCAGTGGACACAGATGAAAACATATTAACATTAGGTGACAGCGCACCTGACCAGATGAAATCATATTAGGCGACAGCGCACCTGACCAGATGAAATCATATTAGGTGACAGCCCACCTGACCAGATCAAAACATATTAAGTGACAGTGCACCTGATCAGATCAAAACATTTTAGGTGACAGCGCACCTGATCAGATCAAAACATTTTAGGTGACAGCGCACCTGACCAGATCAAAACATATTAGGTGAAGGTGACAAGGAAGCCACAGACTCATACCCCCCCGACACTCAACTAACCGCCTCGGACAGTCCTTCATACCAGTGGCCATCAGGCTCCACAACAGTGGGCAGCAACTGCTGCCAGACATCGACCTGGGACTTATAGGAACCCAAGGAGGACAACTTACACTACCTTAGGCATACTGCACCTTATGTGGATACTGTGATACTGTGAATAATGTATATTTCAGTTAGTTAGATAGTAAATTATAACACTACCTTATGCATACTGCACCTTATGTGACACTGTGAAAATATATTTCAGTTAGTTAGATAGTAAATTATATTGACCTATTTGTTTACACTGCTTGTGTTGTTTTCACTACCTGTACCCCCCCCCCCCTTCCCCCATGCTTCTATGATGCCTGAATTTCCCCAAGGGGATCAATAAAGGAATATCTTATCTTATCTTAAAAGGAAAGATGAAATTCCCTACCTGGGTTCCATCCTATAGAGGCAAATCATTCCTGTGACAAAATGGGATCCAATGTAATAAAACTAAGTCAACCAACAAACTAGATTCCTGTACCGGATCTCCTCTCTGGTAAACAAGAATACCTTGAAGACTCTAACAGGAGCACTCATTCAAGGGTACTACGACTATGCTTGCACCTCATGGTACCAAAGCACCTCAAAGGCACTAAAAACAAGATTACAAACATCACAAAACAAACTGGTCAGACTACTGCTTGACCTTACTCCTAAAACCCACCTCACCCCTGCCCACTTTGACAACCTAGGATGGCTTAGAGAGTAGACGACAGAGTACAGCAACTTGCAATGGGCCTGGTCTACAAGATACACTACACCACTAAGATACCCATGTGCATGTCAGAATACTTCCCAAAGGTCAGTGAATACCACGACCACAACACCAGAGGGAGTTCCACAAATCATGTTCAACCCAGATAAAATAATTTAAAAAGTAAAAAAAAAAAAAAAAAAAAAAGTTTAATAAAAAAAAATAGTCATAACTTAGAAATGAGATTGCATAGGTCTATGAATCGATATCGCGATTCTGTTTTGATTAATTGCCCAGCCCTACAGTGTGTACAGTAAGTTAGCTTGGTGATTATCATTGTGATGTAGGCTAAGATGGCTAGCTACTGTTAGCATACAAGCTTTTACAAACACTAGCCTACTTACTTTTTCATCCACAACGTTTTTTCTGATCCACTTCTTCATGTTGCTCAGTTGCTGGTTTATACTTCGGTCCTAATGTTGGCGCAAAGTTTAATTTAGCCTGACTTTACTTGTTATAGCTGTACAGCTTACTTCTACTAAACAACAACTAAACTACTTCCTTGCTCTTTCGAACAGTCAAAATGGGTCCATCTGCAGGGTCGGAGGTTAGGTTTAGCTCTGGCCAATCTCAAGTTTCTCAAGTTTCTTTATTAGTTGTCATACAGAAGTACAGAATACTTTTATACAAAATGCTTATTTCAGTTACATTTTGTATAAAAGTATTCTGTACTTCTGTATGACAACTAATAAAGAAACTTGAGAAACTTGAGATTGGCCAGAGCTAAACCTACCCTGCAGATGGACCCGTTTTGACTTTGCAATGCAGCAATCTCTGATTGGATTTGCAAGGCTGCCAATCATATTCAACCTCCATGTATTGGATGGCAAGGGCTGTCAATCATTCAATCCTCCATTCAATGGCGAGAGTTTAACTGCACATACCGTGCTTAGACGAAGTTAATAGCCTATTTCGATTGGCTGTTATTTATTATTTATATAACATTGGGTCACACCTGTGAAGTTTTCTTCACGAATAATTACTGCAGTCATTACTGCAGTGCAGGCCTGCTCAGAGCTGTCAATTTTGGCCATTTTTTAAAAAGAAAAAATTCACTGACATTTTTTTTACAGAGGAAAACTTTTCTATGTCTTTCATTGTCTCTCAAGCCTGACCTTAAGGGAAGACACTTCAGTCCATTTTTATGGTAAAATTCCATATTTCGCCATGTTTTTAGGAATAAAATGTGATATAAATCAGGGTATGAATGCGATATCAACAAACCCTTCTGTAAATACCTTCAGAACATAGATATGAATAGAACTGGAAGGTTTGGTGTATGTGAGTGCTACTGAAGTGGAGATTTCTGGCTCAGAGTATGAGGAAAAACTCTTAAAACTCATTTTTGGGAAAACGCCTTCAAAGTTCTGTATTGTAAAATGCCATACTTTTTTTTTAAACAGATATTTACAAACACAATACCTAATCAAACCATTAGTAATAGACAACCTAAACACATGCCTGATAACTGAATAATAATAATGATGTTATTGAACTGAACAGAACTACACACAGGCTACAAACAGTGTAGTACTAGTACAGTGTAGTACCCCCTAATAGGCAAAACATATTTGAATAGATATCACTATGAAACTTTCCCAGTTTGTTATGTACATATAAACTAAGAAAAAATATATTGCAAGTTTTCTGAATTTTATGTTATATATGCAAATGAGGCACTTCCCCATTAACACTTTAACTGCCCAAGGTTAAATTCATGATATACCATCCGTTGCCAGCTCTATTTAACATGGAGAAGTTCCACTTCTTTGCAGGGCTATAACTTTTTAAATTCTATTGCTAGATTGCCATTATTAGGGCCCATTCAAGGTCCTATATGTATTGTTCATGGTGTAGCAACGTTAAACTTTTTCATTCACATATTCATACTAAAATATGGTCTAAAGTATAAGTATGTTTTCATCTCTTTCTGCAGCTTTCTCCAGAACGTGATTTATAGCCCCAAATGCATTATATTGATGATGAAATACAGTTTGGTAGGAATCTGTGCGAGATCAAAAATTTCAATTGGACGTACTTCTAGAATTTACTACACGTCATCTGATGTTGACCGGATGGGCGAGGGGGCGTTTATAATTCCGTGGGCAACGTTATACCATTCATCTAATGTGGGTCATATGTTCATCATAGCAGTTAGTATCGAACACGGTAATACTACACGCTAAAACTCACCCCAGTCTCCTCGGGCCGTTGGGCGATCAGCGTGGAGTAGACAGTTTTCAATTATGGGATGTTGAAATGCCGGATCTATTTCCAGGTTGTATAATAGTATATACGTCCAAATCATGTTGTTTTTTCGAGTTATTTCCACCGATCGATGTTCACTGTGTGAAGACGGAGTCTCTCTAATATTAGCGAGTGCCCGGACCCCATATGGAGTGAGTCCTGCCGGGTTAAAGGTTGACATCCGGTTTCGATCTGCCGATCGGCCACCAGATGGCGCTCTTGAACCGCTAGAGGGTTGAGAGGAGATCAGCACTGTGTGTCAAGGCTGCGGAGGGGAAATATGATTTCGATCACAGATTTTAGAAATATTGATATCAAAGACGAGTTACGGCGTCCTAGGCAACTTGAGCATGGCTAGGAAAGACGCCTAAACACGTTTCCGGCAGTTAAAGTGTTAAATATGTGCACATTTATGGATGCAATAAGGCTAAATGAAGTAAAATAAACAACTAAATGTTTGTTATTGACGTTTTATTGTCACTAGTTTCATAGAAGACATGTTTAGGAAGCAAAATATAACAATCTCAAAATCAACAAAAAAAGTATATTTGCCTATTCACTAGGGTTGGGCATCGTTTGGATTTAAACGATTCCGGTTCCGATTCTCCATATCGATTCCTGTTTTGAACGATTCTCGATTCCGATTCTTTGAGGTGCAGGTCACAGCTTATTTCGCAGGAGATTTTTTTTTTTTTTTTTTGAATTTAAAAAGAAATTCATACTATTCACATTTTCAGTTGACTTGATACAGTTTAATTTGGTTGCTGTACTGTAACTAGGGTATTAATTAACAAAGTATATATATATATTTTTTATTTTATTTTATCAAAATGCAGGTATGTTACTTCCGGTTCCAGAACCGGAAGTTAGGAACCGGTTCCTAATTAGAACCGGTTTTCGGTGCCCAACCCTACTATTCACCTGGGGTGTCTCGCCTTAACTTAAATTATTTAACTATTCACCTGCAGTGCCATAAAGTTCACATTGGGTTGCCTTGACATGACATGCCTCTGACCTGACAGGTCTGTTGGTTGTATATATAAGCAGCCGTGACTCCGGTCAGTCCCGATAGATACAGTATATATATATCTATGGTCAGCCCTATGTTCCCACAGCCTTATGTTTGGGTGCAATTGGCTACCAAATTAAGAGAAAGGGGGATACAATCAGATACAAATGCATGAAAAAAGGAAATGTGGGAAGATAGGGCTGTGGGAACTGGGAACATAGGGCCTAATTTTGAGTGAAAGAAAATTCTTAGAAATGTGGGACGATTGGGTTGTGGGAACATAGGGCCTCATTTTGAGAAAAATATTAGAAATGTGGAAACATAGGGCTGTGGGACTGAGCATGGGGGATGAAATAAATGCATGTTGATTAGAGCCTTGACGTCAGGTTGTAGCTACGGCTGTGGGGGTGCTGGAGAGACATGAGCCAATATTATACTTTTTTATACGCCTGAGTCTCCTGAACACGGAGAGACCATGTAACGCGGAAGTGGTCTGTTATTGTAAGTGGCTCACCAACTTTGAATTGCCTATTGAGTGCCACCCAAGGCTTCAGTTATGGCGCCCCTTTCTTAGCCTATAGAACTGACTGTAGGAATTCCTTTGTTTAAATGGCATTTTATCTCCTCTTCAATCTGGCTTTAGGGAGCATCATAGCACTGTGACTGCTGCTGCTAAAGTGGTTAATGATATTGTGGAGGCTTTGGACAAGAAAAATCATTGTGCCGCACTTTGTATTGATCTGTCCAAAGCGTTTGTTACTGTCGATCATGTAATCTTATGCCAGCGCCTGTTAGTTATTTATTGGTCTGTCTGTTCAAGCCACTGGTTGGTTTGCAAATTACCTCTCAAAACCGAAAACAGTGTGAAATTTGGTGATCTCTCCTCCAGTGTCCTTGATGTCACAAATGGTGTGCCACAGGGCTCTGCTCTGTCCTAGGGCCGACCCTGTTTATCATTTATATAAACGATGTACGTCTCTGTCCATCTTTATGCGGACGACACCATTTTGTACTGCTGTGCGATAGGGCTGTCTTAAATACTTCGAAGCTTCGTTCGATGGGCATGGGATTCGAATATGAAAATAAAATTTGAATATAAAAAAAGATGTTGTGTGCAAAATCAACTCTGCCTCTCTTTGTTAACTACAACAAGCAAGGCTGTTTGTTATTTAAGATGAGGTCGGACTCGGCACTGACAGATTTGTGTTCATTGTGCTGCTTTTATTAAAGCCTCAAATGACGGCTTACAATATTTCATGAAAGCAAAGTGTTTCGTTTGTCTAAGATTTAAAAAGGTTTAAACTTTACAGCACTGACAAAGTTGAACAAAGTGCTGTACAAGTCCCACAACATAAAAAAAGAAAAAAGAAAATATATATATTTTTTTATCTCGAAGCTTCGAATTAAAATCGAATCTCGGCCCGAAGCTTTGAATTCCAATTTTATTTTCGAAGGTCAGCCCTACTGTGCGAGCACTGTTGCCCTTGCTTCCTTACAGTCCTGCTTTTGATGTCTTACAGTCACACCTGTATCATCTCAAACTTGTGTTAAATGCAGATAAAACAAAAGCCATGTTATTTTCATTTAAGAAGGTGCCAGCTGTTCTCCTCTGCATTATGTCACTAGTGCAGGGTACCCCTATTGAATTTATTACTTCTTATAAATATTTAGGTATTTTAATTGGCCTATCTTTTAGACTCCATGTTGATTCGCTAGCAAGGAAATTAAAGTTGAAATTGGGCTTCTTTTTTTAGAAACAAATCTTGTTTCTCCTTTAATGCAAGGAGACGATTGGTCGCTGCCACCTCCTTATTGCCGCTTCTGGATTATGGTGATATTCTGTATATTATGAATGCATCTGCTAATTGTCTCCCATCTGCTGGATGCTGTTTATCATGGCACGCTGAGATTTATTACTGGCTGTAAACCCCTTACACATCACTGTTTGCTGTATTCCTGAGTTAATTGGTCATATCTCTCCATGCGCAGAACCTTGCACTGGCATACTTTCATTTACAAATCCATCCTAGGTCTGCTTCCCACTTACTTATTTGCCTATCTACTTCGCAAACAGACCAGATATAGCGTACATATTCAGAATATCACTCTGCCCCCTCCACCTGCAGAACAGCAGAGTCTGAAGCTGGCCAGGTTAGTCCCCCTGATGTTGGGTGTCTTGGAGAGAGCTTCTATGCTCTGCTCTTGTTTGTAAGGCTGTATTTTCTATCCGCCCCCTCTTTGACTCTTTATGTTTTGTGTTGTAATTTATTGTGTGTTGACTGGTGAGTGTACTGTTGCTGTTTACATGTGTAACTGTCATATGGGCTGCTGTCTGAACAGGTCGCACTTGTAGTTGTAAATGAGACCTCGGTCTTAATGTGATTTTATGTTTTAAAATAAAAAATAATGTCCCTGTCTGACCCTTTAGCTCAGCTGGTTTAGAGCGGCCGCCTGTGGATCCTATGGGCCCAGGTTCAAATCCACTCGGTTGCATCATCATTGATTACAGGCCTCCTCATTTTGTATAGTGGTAGTAGATTGAGGGCATGCGTGTGTGAAACGTTTTTCCTTTTTTATCTTAAAAAAAAAAGAAGAAAAAAATCGAACCCTAACTAACCTTACTGTCATGCACTTGTCCTAATAAACTAACCTACACTGTAGCACTCAACACTTTGATGAACATTGTTACTCGGCTGATAGAGTTGTGCCCTTCCTGATGACTTGTCGTACAGAACTTGTAAGTCGCTTTGGATAAAAGACTTAGCTAAATGACTAAATGTAAATGTAAACGTGAGACTCTTGAGGAGTGTTAACATGTTGCTACTGCAGCATTCATTCTCTACACGGTATCTAGAAGTGAGGCGACACATTAAATACAGTCTCTCTTCTCTCTGTCTGCTGCCTCTCTTCTCTCTCTCTCTCTCTCTACACCCTGATGAATTGAAAATGGGGGACCCTGATGTAAACAAGACGAAAGTCTTTCTCTGGTCTGCATCCCCTTAACAATTGTGTGTATTGAGCTGTACTGTATTGTACCCATTCTGCAATCTGTTAATAAAGTTTTCAATCAATCAATCAATCACTCTTCTCTCTCTCTCCTCAGGCCTAGTTCGGGCTGGTGGTGGCCCTCCTGGCGTCCAACATCGATGTCCTTGCTCAAGAGCACAGAGGCCAAGATCCTTGCCTGTAAGAACCTGCTCGCTATAACTGCCAATCGCCAACCAGCTGTCATTTGGCTTTGTTTTTTACTTCACTGAGTACTTCCATAAGTACCAATACAAATTTCTGTGTTAATTGGGAAGTAGTTTTTTTGTATTTTATTTCTTTATTATTTTTTAAACAAACACATAAACAAACATGACAACACACGATTAGATATACAAGCATTGTTAACAGTGCACATCAAATTAAATCACAGTTTAGATAAATGTCTTATACAAGATATACCCCTAATACCTGCTATCTATTCCCCTACACACATATGCTCTTGCTCGCACCCCCCACCCTGGACCCCCCAATGGATAATCCATCCATTATCATTCGCTCCTAACCAGACACTACCATTATATGCTAGCTTTTATTCTCTCCACCACTTCTAACCACATTGTCAATTTGGATTCATTGAGACTCAAAATTCTTGCTGTAGATATTTCTAGATAAATCACATCGAGATATGTAAGAATCCAGACCTTTCGGCACATTTTTTCCGGTTGAATCCATCGTGATGCTACCAGATAAAACCAATCTCTTTAGCTGTATAGGTACTGCATACTCAAAAACATCATTCAGCAGTAATACAGAGGGGTGTACAGGTATATTCAGAATTAAGAGATTTGATAATTGCTGGGTCACTTCTTTCCAGAATATCTTAACTGGTGGGCAGTCCCAGTACATGTGCATAAATGTCCCCTCGTCCCCATTTGTACATAAGGAGCATTTGGAGTCTTGTTTAAGACCCATCTGTTCAGTCTTATAGGAGTCAAGTATGTCCTATGAATATAGTTAAGATTGATTTGTTGATGGTCCGGGTTCCTTGATGCAAGTCGAACATTTGCCCAGGCTTCTTGCCAATCAAAATCTTTTTCCAGGTCTGGTATATCCCTCCTCCAAATAGAGTCTAGGTGGAGGGTTTCATACGAGGCCGTTAGTAATTGATGATAAAAATCTGATACAAAACCTCTCGATGTCTCTCTTTCATAGAAAAAATTGTGGTATCTGTGGTGTGCAATTGGTATCCTTAATGGAACACTGTGAGCCTTCAAACATAACAATAGTTGTGCGTAAAAATAATATGTGGAACCGGTGAGATAATTTTTTTTTCTATTTCATCATAACTACAAATACCCTGTTTGTTGAAAACATCTCCTAATGTATGTATGCCTTGCTTTTCCCATCTAGGGAATATTATAGGTCGTTTTCCAATCAGGAGTGCATTGTTATTGAATAAGGGAGTATGATTATGCCATTTATGTGGGTTAGAATATTAAATTAAATTAAAATTAAAAAAAAAAAAAAAAAAAAACCTAACCCTAACTAACCATACTGTCATGCACTTGTCCTAATAAACTAACCTACACTGTAGCACTCAACACTTTGATGAACATTGTTACTCAGCTGATAGAGTTGTGCTCTTCCTGATGGCTTGTCGTACAGAACTTGTAAGTCGCTTTGGATAAAAGCGTCAGCTAAATGACTAAATGTAAATGTAAATGTAAATGTAGAATATTTTTTTTGTGTTTCACGCCATATCTGGATCGCATGAGTAATTATGGGGCCAAATTTCAGTTCGCATTGCTTAATTGATACTTTGGTGTATACTATGTCCTGCAGTCTCTGTGGTGCTACTATATTTACTTCTAAATTTCTCCAGGATACTGATGCTTGGGGTTCAAACCAGGTTGCCAGTGGTCTTAAAGTGTACGCCTTAAAATAGTGGAAAAAATTTGGAAATGCCATCCCTCCGTCGGCTTTGTTTCTCTGCGGTGGATCTTTTTATACGTGGTGGTTTGTTATTCCAAATAAATGTATATGCGGAAGAGTGTAATTTTTTCCAGTAACCATCTGGAGGGGGTAACGGAAGCATTGAGCTGATGAAGTTGATTCTAGGTAAGACATCCATCTTAACTATTGAAACCCGTGCCTGTACTGAGTTTTTAAGTTTTGACCACCTGTCAAAGTCGTATTTTATTTTAGATTTCTATGTAATTGTGTTTCACCGTTTGGCTTATGGTAGGGAATACTTCAACTCCCAAACATCTAAAGTGTTTAACCATTGGTATTTCTTCTGGATGACTTGTATTTTTTTGCAGGGGCGTTCAGTGGAAGGAAAGCCGACTTTGGCCAGTTTATCTTAAATCCCGATAGGTCGCCGACGCCAAAGTCATTAATCAACTTGAGAAGATGAGGCATTGCGGTGTTAGGGTTTTGCATGAACAGTATTACGTCGTCCGCATATAGACTAATTTTGTGTTGAGTGCCCTTGATTACGATTGGTTCTATGAGTTGGGATTGTCTTATATATTGTGCTAAACGGTCTAGTGATAAATCGAATAGTCCGGGACTAAGAGGGCAACCCTGTCTAGAAGAGCGTGATACCGGAAATATTCCGGAGGTGATTATACCTGTTGTAATCATGGCCGATGGGTCTTTGTATAATACTTTAATCATATCAATGAATCCTTTTCCTAACCCCATCCTTTCTAATACTGCCCATAGATACGACCATTCCAGCTTATCAAAAGCTTTCATTGCATCCAGGGACAGCATGAGCCTTAGGTGTGGTGTCGTCCTTGCTGGCATCTAGTACGTATAGTAATCGTCTTATGTTGTCAGTGATCAAACGGTTTCTTATGAAGCCAGTTTGATCCGGATGAACTAAAGACGTCATATGCTTTTGAAGTCTGATGGCTAATACCTTAGAGAACAGTTTGATATCGGTTCCGAGGAGGCTTAAGGGTCTATAACTACCGCACTCGTGGGGTCTTTGTCTTTTTTAAGGAGAACTGTTATGAGTGCAATATTGTCGTTCTTATGAAAGTTCCCCTCCTTGACTGAGTATAAAATCATATTAAGTAATAGGGGTCCAATTATGTCCCAACATGAGAGGTACATTTCTGGTGGGATACCGTCTCTTCCAGGAGCCCTACCACTTTGCATTTCGGATATGGCCTTCCTGAGTTCCTCTAGTGTGATTGGTGTTTCTAACTGTTTAGCATCATCCTCTGAAAGTTTGGGGAGATTAATTTGATTAAGATATGTGTCCTTGTGTTCTGATTTATACAAGTTGGAGTAGAATTCTTTGAATGTCGCGTTTATTACTTTGGTGTCTGTTACAAGTCCTTGTTGTGCTTTAATGGAAGTTATATCTGCATATTTTGCGTTAGCTCTTAATCGCGTAGCTAGTAGGTGACTTGGTTTGGAACCTTGAGAGTAATGCTGTTGTCTTGTGCTACGTATTTGTACTTCAGATTGTTGTTTATAAATGGCGTTAATCTCTATTTTTAGTAAATTAACTTGAGATTCCAGTCGAACCGAGTCGTTATATTGTAAAGAAGTAAATAACGTAGAGTAAAGCGTTTCTAGTTCCGCCAGTTTTGAGCATCGATTCTTGCGTATTTTGGATGAAAAGCTATCAGTGAAATCCTTGATCATTCCCTTTACCGACATCCATAATATTCTAGGGTCCGGCACCGAGTTCACATTCTCTGGTAGGAATACTGAAAGAGCTTCTTTGAGTTGTGTAATGAATTCCTTGTTATTCAGCAGTGTCGTTGGGAAGTAGTTTGCAATTGAGGTACAACTTCAGGTCTGTTTCATCCAAATAAACCTGATCAGAAATTGACTCTGTTCATGTTCATCTTTTACGAGCAGCCTTTGTAAGTTTGATTGATAGTTTATTTGATAGGGACAGCACATGTTAATGAACATCAAGCACAAAAAATACAAAATGTAAACATGCCGGATTGTAGCAGAAATGCTAATTTACACCCGTAGTCCCTGAGCAGGAGACAGCAAAACTCTTTCAAATAACAATAATAAAAGCAAGAAACAAGTTACATGAACTAAATCAGATTAAAAATTATCACAGTTCTGGTTTGCCTTAAGATGCAGTTTAAGATGGGTCTTGAACATGGGCAGGGTAGGGCACTCTCTAATCACAACTGGTAGGCTATTCCAGTAGTTACAACCTTTTACAGAGAACACAGTTTTTGCAAAGGTAGTATACCGAAAAGGCACCTCACAGTCCCCTCTACTGGTGGCCCTGGTCGTAATGCACCTCACAGTCCCCTCTACTGATGGCCCTGGTGGTAATGCCAGTGCTTTTTGTTGGATGAACTCATTCAATGGGGGAGGGGCAAGTCCATGCAGAACCTTAAACATGAAACTATTTGGAAATTTGCTAAACTTAGCATGTTATATTTTTCCAAAACGTTAGTGATGAAATTAAATTGGTTTCCTATCAAATACTTGTATGGCTTTTTTTGTAGAGTAATTCTATTGGTGTAAGAGTAGTGACATATGATAGAGACCAGTTGATGAAACAGTACTCGATGTGTGAGAAAATCATTGAATGCAGAAACATCCTTGCAGCACTAACTGGCAGGCAAGGCCTGATCTGCCTGAAGTTTTCGATGTTAAACTTGACTGTTTGTCACTTTCTTCACATGACTTTTGAAGGTCAATGTAGAGTCCAATGTGACCCCAAGATACTTGAACTAATTTACAATGTCCAGCTCCGCCTCTCCCAGAAACACATTAGAGTGAGTGACCTCTACTGGTGACTTTGTGAACATCATACACACAGGTTTTTTGGTATTAAGTGAAAGACATGATTTCGTTAGCCAGTCTTGAACATGGGTCATTGCAGATGTCAGAGTTGCAGAGGCATCTTGTATTGATTTTGCAGATGTAAAAATGACAGTCATCAGCATACATTTATTTTGGACATTGGTGTTTTGGCATGCATCGTAGGTCATTGATACATAATGAGAACAGTATTGGCCCAAGACTTGAACCCTGTGGAAGGCCTGTATAACAGTCAAGGTAGGGAGATTTGACACCATCAACACAAACACATTGCTTTCTACTGGATAGATATGATTTCAGCCACAAGAGAGCTCTTTCAGAGAAATTTAAATGGCTAAGTTTGGACAATAGAACCTGGTGGTTGACCGTATCAAATGCCCGCTTCAAATCAACGACAACGGCACCAACACAAATGTGTGTCCAGTCCAGTGAGTATTTAACTTTTTCTAAGAACATAGTTAGCTGATTCTGTTGAATGATGGGCGCGGAACCTGAATTGCATGGGGTGCAAGAGGGTACAGCTTTTATTTAGATGTTCATTCAAAAGCTTTATTCAAAAACCACTTCTCAGCTACTTTAAATATGACCGGGAGAATACTGATTGGCCGGTAGTTAGCAATGTCCGTTTTTTGTCCAGATTTAAAGATTGGGGCAAGGAACAGTTGATTCCCTGAAAGACAAATTGACCAGATTTGTAATTGGGGGGACCAAAGAGTATATGGGTTTTCAAAAAATTGGTATCAAGCCCATAGGCATCCTTAGCTTTGGAACTGTTGAGTGTACCAATAATATTGGTCACCTCCAACTCTGTTATTTCCTCTAAATTAAAAATAGGCTGTGCATGATTAATAGTATATGGATGGCATCAGATGGGGTAAAACACTGTTATCTCCTGGACAGAATCCAAAAAGAAACAATTGAATTGGGTGGCTAGAGTCAGTGGGGTTTTCACTAATTCATTATTCATTTTGAGTTCTAATTCTTTGTTGCTTTTGTTTTGTCTACCAATTAGTTTATTAATTATGTTGTCAAATTATCTTACCATTTCCTTTAGCATCTTTGATCATGTCCATAAAATAATTGGCTTTGGCCGTTTGCATAGTATTTATTACTTTATTCCTCATTGAAGTGAATTTCTGTCTGTCTGTCTGTCTACAGCCTGTCAGCCAGGCCAGAATTCAGAAATGTTTTGAGCAAAGTCTCTTTCTTTCATCTGTCTCCGACATTCATCATTCAACCAGGGTAACGTGTCCTTCTTTCTTCTCTTTTGACTCCTCATCTTTGTAAAGGAGGACACAACTTCATTAATTGTTGCAAAAATGAATCGCAGTCACTCTCTATGTCCTTACTCAGGAGAATTTTACTCCAGTCCTGCTCTTTAAGAGCTGCCACAAGATGGTGCTGTTGACTCTTTGGAACTGTGTTCTGATACACGGGTCTAGATTTGAATAAATTAGAGAATCGTTGTTTTGTTAGCTTTCTTGAAAAGAAAATTGCATTATGATCTGATAGACCGGTAAAAAAAAATTATAGATCTTAGTTATTCTTTCTGGTTGATTGGTAAACAATAGATCTATTCTAGTTTTTGATGTAGGAGTTATCCTAGTAGGCGTTTCTATAAGTTGAGTAAAACCCATCTAATCAGTAATCTGTTGGGAGATTTTTCCTTTCCTTATTTACATCCCAGTTAATGTTAAGGTCACCAACAACAATTATTTCCTTCTTACGGCCCAAACCCACCAGGTACGGGCGTGAGGCGGGCGGGCGATCAGCGCTTCACTTTCGCTCCCATGTAAACAGGCGTCGCTGTTCACACCGGCCTAACATGAGCCGGTCTGAGTGAATACCAACATCTTCTCCTGCGTATATCTTGTATTATGTCTGAGGGCTTGAGCGCGGTGCTCACCTCTGAATGGGGTCCTAGTCCTCTGTGTGTGTCTCTGCTTGTTACAGGGATCCAGAATGACCTGTGGGCGAGGTTCGTCACCCTCCCAAACCAAGACCGGATATGGACTCTCACCCTGACCAACAAGACGGCCCGCAAACCTGTGGAGCAAGGTACTACTGACCTCCAGTGAATAAAAAAAATAAAAATTAGAGCTTCACAGTGAGTACTGAACTCCATTTCTGGTTTTGGAAGGATTTCCTCTATGGCCGTAACCTCTGGTTAAAACCAAGATTAGCCACAGTAACTTCACTTAGCACATACAGGATACATCCACACAGCATATCTACATGAAAGACACCAATACAGGATACATCCACACAGCATATTTACATGAAAGACATCAATACAGGATACATCCACACAGCATATTTACATGAAAGACATCAATACAGGATACATCCACACAGCATATTTACATGAAAGACATCAATACAGGATACATCCACACAGCATATTTACATGAAAGACATCAATACAGGATACATCCACACAGCATATCTACATGAAAGGATACAGGATACATCCACATTTATACACACATACTGTACCTACATACAGTACATAGGCTAGCACATTATACACATAACAGAAACCCTTACAGGTCACAGAGATCATAACAGTCAAATTCCAGCGGCTAATCTTTGTTTCCAGTGGCTGTGGCCGTTCTGACGGAACCAGAAAGACACGCAGCAGAGCTCTCCATTGGTTGAATTAGTCTTTCTTAATATGTTCTTGTTTTTCTGTCTTGGCCCTGTTCACACTCTGAATAAATCAACACGATACAGATGTAAACAGGGCCTGGCTCACACTCTCTCACACCTTCTCCTCCTTCCAACCACCTCCCCCCTCCCCCCCAGATTTGTATATTATCTTATTTTTATTTTGGTGTGTTACTAGTCAGGTTGTTGAAGTGCTGTTTCTGTGTGTCTGTGCATTACGCACTTTAATTATATGCACTTTTACTGTAAATTGTGCCTCTCTATGCATTATGCACTTTACTAAGATATGCACTTTAGGGGATGTTATCAACCTTAGCATTTGTCCTTTTATACTGTCTGTATTTTTTCTTACTGTCCATGTTTTTTCTTTGGTACTGTTTCTGCTCTGCTCCTGTATTGGTTTAGCTGTAGACACGCAGTATTGCTCTGTACCTGTGTTGGTCCATACATGCCTCCGCCTCTCTGCCCCCGCTCCCCTCTCACACTCACAGCCTCCAAGACCCCCCTGGTGATGGTGCACGGCTTTGGGGGCGGGGTGGGCCTGTGGATCAGGAACCTGGACGCGCTGAGCCGCTCGCGGCCCGTCTACGCCTTCGACCTGCTGGGTTTCGGCCGGAGCTCCAGGCCGGCGTTCCCCGCGGACCCCGGCCGGGCCGAGCAGCAGTTCATCCAGTCCATGGAGCTGTGGAGGCAGGCGGTGGGCCTGGACAAGATGATCCTGCTGGGCCACAGCCTCGGGGGCTACCTGGCCACCTCCTACGCCATCCAGTACCCTTCAAGGTGACCTTTAACCCTGACCATCCAGTACCCTTCAAGGTGACCTTCTGACCTTAACCCTCCAGTACCCTTCAAGGTGACCTTCTGACCTTAACCCTCCAGTACCCTTCAAGGTGACCTTCTTTGGTGCTAATCGCTGAACTGATAGAAGTAGTCATTAGTTGCGGTCCTCAGCAGGTTTGTAGACTCGTGTCTTTCTCAAAGACGTTTGTTCTGTGCAGCTGTCTCTATATCAATAATGATGAATCATATTCATGATTTAGTGGCAGTCCTTTTGATCAACTAGAGATTGATCATAGATTGGTATCGGATATCGTTCCAATGCCAGACTAAAATATCCAGAGAATATCCCCCCCGATACGTCAGACCAGCAGTACGTCCTCTGCCCTGATTTGTGAGCACCACGCCTCTTTTTGGGGGAAAACAACATGGGCAGTAAACGGAGGTTATGCTCACAAACTTTAGGACAAAACAAACTGATGTAAATCATGTCGAAAGACATCCCAGAAATGGGCATTACGTCTTAGTTTTAGGGTCACCCAGAGATTCATAAGTGTGATAATAGATATCCAGGTAGGGAAATGGGGACATATGCTGCAGCTGACTGGGGAAACACCACAGACTGAAGGAGCCTGGTGATGGATCAAACTACCTTCTCACAACAGCAGGAACGCTCAATGGTGGGCAATGTTGGAAAGTAATTAGTAGTAGTAGTAGTAGTTTATTCAGTCATCATCTCACACAGTACAATATATACAATCATTTAACAATATTTGATATTAGTGACTGAAAAGGTACAGACTGAAGCATAATGCTTATATATGCCTGTCCTATATTCTTAACAAAATTAAAGACTCTAAAACAGTATTCTAAAAGAAAATAGCAAAAAAAACTGTATTTACCTTTGTAGTTTTCAAAAATAGCTTTACAAAACCATTTTCTTAAAAACCAAAAGCGAATGACTCATTCTTAACTGATCTGCATTGTTCCACAAGTTAACCCCAATAATAGAAATACACCTCCTTTTAATCCCTTTCTTATCTTTTTGAACAGTAAATTTACAAATATCTCTCAAATAATATTTTCTTTCATGTATTGAAAAAAAACTTTGCACACCATCCAGGAGTAACTTTGCTTTAGCTCTGTACATTATTTGCATAGTTTTATAATAAACAAAATCATTCAATTTCATAATATACATTTACATTTAGTCATTTAGCTGACGCTTTTATCCAAAGCGACTTACAAGTTCTGTACAACAAGTCATCAGGAAGGGCACAACTCTATCAGCTGAGTAACAATGTTCATCAAAGTGTTGAGTGCTACAGTGTAGGTTAGTTTATTAGGACAAGTGCATGACAGTAAGGTTAGTTAGGGTTAGATAATATGAGACTTTATAAACAATGGATTTGTGTGTTCATACCTTGAAAATGTTCCGAATGGCCCGCTTTTGCAGTAAGACTATTGGATTTACCGTCTTTTTCAATGTCGACCCCCATACTTCCACACAGTAAGATATGTAAGGAAGTATAAGTGAGCAGTAAATGATGTGCAAGGCTTTGTAGTTTAATATATCCTTACATTTATACAATATTGCTACTGACTTAGATATTTTTCCTTGAATATAGTTAACATGTTGTTTCCATGTTAATTTCTGGTTAATTGCTTGACTTAACTTGATGCACTAACAAAACAAACCTTTCAAACAAGTGTAAGCGTTCTGCCATTTTTTGTTTTTATACAGGCCAGATAGAATAGCGATCAATAGGAATCTGTGTTTTACACTAAAAGTAGGCGTGGACGCAGAAAGAGCCAAAGTACCCGTATATGCTGCTCTGCTGTTCACTAAAAGTCACCAAGAAAGTGTTACATGTAGAAATGAAAGCAGAGTGTATCAGCTGCTCAGCTGATAGAGTTGTGCCCTTCCTGATGGCTTGTCATACAGAACTTGTAAGTCGCTTTGGATAAAAGCGTCAGCTAAATGACTAAATGTAAATGTAAATGTATATTATATAATATTTCAATAATTTTCAATATTTTAATAAGTCTATACTGTTCAGTATCAGCGATGAATCGGATCGACTCTGTATCGGCCGATACAGGAAACGTTTACGTCTTGGAATCTGTGAACATGGGTTGATTACTTGGGTTGTATGTCCGTTCTATTTTATGATTTTTAGCCTATTTTTAAACTATTTTTATTATTTGTATTACTGAATGAAACTGTAAACAGAGAGGCCTATTGGGATGCTAGATCCTAATGTGAAACACTGTGATTTACCTTACCTTGCTACCTCTCTATCTTTTTATGCTCGCTTATGCCTGTATTTTTTACTGTTGTGAAGCACCTTGAACTGCAACTTAAATCAAATCAAATGTATTTATAGGGCCCGACAACACACGTTAATGTCCCCATGGGCCGTACACGTCTACTTTAAACAAGTCAAGAAGAAAACATAACTAAGTCAAGAACAGAACAAGAACACCATAAGGTCCAACAAATTTAAAATAAATGCAAATAAATGAAAGAATGCAAGCACTCCCAGACATACCCCACGCGAAGGTAAGGAAAAACTCACTAAAACCTAACAATAGGGAAAAAAGCTCCACAGGCAATGTGGAGGAGAGAAACCTTAGAAGGGCCATTCAAGGGGGGATCTCCCTTCTTAGATGTTGGTGATAGTAGTGTTGCAGACGGACAGTTGGTAAGCATGCACTCATGTGTGTGGTGGAACACAGATGAGTGCATGCAATAGCAACTGAACATTTTGAAAGATTAAAGATCTTCTTCTGTATGAAAAGTGCTATACAAATAAAGTTATTATTATTATTATTACAAATTCAGTTCAAATCAAAAGTTTTAGGTGACATTTCCTAAACTGATTCCAGGGTGAGTCACCTGATCCTGGTGGACCCGTGGGGCTTCCCCGAGCGACCTCAGCCAGGGCAGGAGACCCAGGGGGGCCAGGGGACGGAGGTGGTGAAGAGACCACCCCTTCCTCACTGGGTGAAGGCTATCGCTGCTGTGGTCTCCCTCTTCAACCCACTGGCGGTCATCAGAGCTGCAGGACCGTGGGGTAAGATGGGGCAGGGTCAGGGGGTAAGATGGGGCGGGGTCAGGGGGTAAGATGGGACAGGGTCAGGGGGTAAGATGAAGCAGGGTCAGGGGGTAAGATGGGGCAGGGTCAGGGGGTAAGATGGGGCAATTGGGGCAGGGTCAGGGGGTAAGATGGGGCAGGAACAGGGGGTAAAATGGGGCAGGGTCAGGGGGTAAGATGGGGCAGGGTCAGGGGGTAAGATGGGGCAGGGACAGGGGGTAAGATGGGTC
Organism: Notolepis coatsorum; assembly: GCF_963971535.1. Lineage (NCBI taxonomy): Eukaryota > Metazoa > Chordata > Actinopteri > Aulopiformes > Paralepididae > Notolepis > Notolepis coatsorum. Next base: position 125,402,868 of record NC_140168.1, on the reverse strand, counting down.
AGGGGGTAAGATGGGGCAGGGTCAGGGGGTAAGATGGGACAGGGTCAGGGGGTAAGATGGGGCAGGGGGTAAGATGGGGCAGGGTCAGGGGGTAAGATGGGGCAGGGTCAGGGGGTAAGATGGGGCAGGGTCAGGGGGTAAGATGGGACAGGGTCAGGGGGTAAGATGGGGCAGGGGGTAAGATGGGGCAGGGTCAGGGGGTAAGATGGGGCAGGGTCAGGGGGTAAGATGGGGCAGGGTCAGGGGGTAAGATGGGGCAGGGTCAGGGGGTAAGATGGGACAGGGTCAGGGGGTAAGATGGGGCAGGGTCAGGGGGTAAGATGGGGCAGGGTCAGGGGGTAAGATGAAGCAGGGTCAGGGGGTAAGATGGGGCAGGGTCAGGGGGTAAGATGGGTCAGGGGGTAAGATGGGGCAGGAACAGGGGGTAAGATGGGTCAGGGGGTAAGATGGGTCAGGGGGTAAGATGGGGCAGGGGGTAAGATGGGTCAGGGTCAGGGGGTAAGATGGGGCAGGGTCAGGGGGTAATATGGGGCAGGGTCAGGGGGTAAGATGGGGCAGGGTCAGGTGGTAAGATGGGGCAGGGTCAGGGGGTAAGATGGGTCAGGGGGTAAGATGGGGCAGGGGGTAAGATGGGGCAGGGGGTAAGATGGGGCAGGAACAGGGGGTAAAATGGGGCAGGGTCAGGGGGTAAGATGGGGCAGGGTCAGGGGGTAAGATGGGGCAGGAACAGGGGATAAGATGGGGCAGGGTCAGGGGGTAAAATGGGGCAGGGTCAGGGGGTAAGATGGGGCAGGGTCAGGGGGTAAGATGGGACAGGGTCAGGGGGTAAGATGGGGCAGGGTCAGGGGGTAAGATGGGACAGGGTCAGGGGGTAAGATGGGACAGGGTCAGGGGGTAAGATGGGGCAGGAACAGGGGGTAAGATGGGGCAGGAACAGGGGGTAAGATGGGGCAGGAACAGGGGGTAAGATGGGGCAGGAACAGGGGATAAGATGGGGCAGGGTCAGGGGGTAAAATGGGGCAGGGTCAGGGGGTAAGATGGGGCAGGGTCAGGGGGTAAGATGGGGCAGGGTCAGGGGGTAAGATGGGACAGGGTCAGGGGGTAAGATGGGGCAGGGTCAGGGGGTAAGATGGGACAGGGTCAGGGGGTAAGATGGGACAGGGTCAGGGGGTAAGATGGGGCAGGAACAGGGGGTAAGATGGGGCAGGAACAGGGGGTAAGATGGGGCAGGAACAGGGGGTAAGATGGGGCAGGAACAGGAGGTAAGATGGGTCAGGGGGTAAGATGGGGCAGGAACAGGGGGTAAGATGGGGCAGGGTCAGGGGGTAAGATGGGGCAGGGTCAGGGGGTAAGATGGGGCAGGAACAGGGGGTAAGATGGGTCAGGGGTAAGATGGGGCAGGGTCAGGGGGTAAGATGGGGCAGGAACAGGGGGTAAGATGGGTCAGGGGGTAAGATGGGGCAGGAACGGGGTAAGATGGGTCAGGGGGTAAGATGGGGCAGGAACAGGGGGTAAGGGTTAGGGTTAGGGATGTTCGATATTGGCTTTTTTACCGATATACCGATATTGTCCAACTCTTAATTTCCGATATCGATATCAACTGATACCGTTATACAGGTGCAGCTTGATAAATTAGAATATCGTGGAAAAGTTATTTTATTTCAGTAATTCAATTCAAAAAGCAAAACTCTCATAGATTATAGATTCATTACACACAAAGTGAAATATTTCAAGCCTTTATTTGTTTTAATTGATTGTCTTACAGCTCATGAAAGCCCAAAAGTCTGTATCACCAATAAAAAATAGATGTATTTTTCTTTTGTATATAGAAATGTCGGCCTTCTGAAAAGTATGTTCATGTATGTTCACTCAGTACTTGGTTGGGGCTCCTTTTGCACAAATGACTGCATCAATACAGCTAAGTATATAGACTTTTCCACGATATTCTAATTTATTGAGCTGCACCTGTATATGCAGGGTCCCCCCCCCCCCCCCAAAAATGGAATAATTTCAGGTAATTAACATTACATATCTCTTGTCGTGGAATTAACACAACATTATGCATACTTTTGACAATAAATACAATAAGAATTTGTTCTTACTTGCTTGCCTGGGCAAATAAAGGTTAAATTAATTAAATTAAAAAAATATCGGACATCCCTAGTTAGGGTGGGCAGGACCATAATAATAATAATAATAATAATAATAGATTGGATTTTAAGAGAGAAGCGCCTTTCTCAGACTCAAGGACACTGTACAAGGAAAGGATGGAAAAATTAAAATTTTGAAAAATAAAAAATAAAAGATAAAAAATTATGAATATCTGTGTTGTAACAACAGGAAAAAACAAATAAGATAAAAGAGATAAAAAAGGAAGCAAGGTGCTGTCCAATTGGATGAAGTGGTTGAAATTAACAAACAACAAAACAAAACAACGGAATCTGTGGCTTAAAAGAGTCGGGGTGGGCTACGTGGGAGCGGGGCCGTGTTGCGTGAAGGCAAGTGTGAACAGGTGGGTTTTTAGCTTGGTTTTGAAGAGGTTGATGGTGTCAGAGCCTCGGATGAGGGGGGAGAGGGAGTTCCACAGTCTGGGGGCAGCTACAGCGAAAGCTCAGTCTCCCAGTGTGGAACGCCTGGTGCGGGGGATGGTGAGGAGGTCGGAGTTGGAGGAGCGGAGGCCTCGTGCTGGAGTGTAGGGGTGGAGTAGGTTAGTCAAGTCAAGAGTTTTATTTGTCACGGCATACAAGTATACAATGAAATGCGGGTGGTCTTGCCCGCAACGATGTGCAATACAGTAGTACAACATATAATGGAATCCTATAAACAACATTGTGCAATAAACAGGTAACATAGTGGGACATCACGGTATTTGTACATAGTTATTTACAGAGCATGAAGGACATGCTAGGTCCCTTGGTAGTGCAATACACTGTTACTATACTATTTTTAAAGTGACCTTTCCTTTGTGGCCATAAGTGTGGGCGTGTGCAGCATGAGTGAGTGCTTTCTCATGTTAAAGTGGCTGCTAGTGTGCGAGCGTGCACAGCGTGCGTGTCGTGTGTGTGCTAATGTGTGCTTGTGTGTGGAGAGTTCATTGTTCAAGGCTCTGATGGCCTGGGGGAAGAAGCTGAGCCGAAGCCTCTCTGTCCTAGTAGCTGGTGTTCGCAGGCGTCTGCCTGACCTCAGCAGCTGGAACAGGCTGTTATTGGGGTGGTGAGGGTCTTTCATTATTCTGCAGGCTCTGGATTTGCACCTCTTGTTGTATAGAACCTGCAGGGGAGGTAGTGCAATACCCGTGGTACGCTCGGCAGAGCGCACCACTCTGTAGGGCCTTCTTGTCCTGTGCCGTGCTGTTTCCATACCAGGCAGTGATGTTTCCAGTCAAGATGCTCTCTACAGCTCCGGAGTAGAAGGACTGGAGTATCTTCCCCGATACTCTGAACTTCCTTAACTGTCTCAGGTGGTAGAGGCGCTGCTTCGCCTTTTTTACAACTGTGTCTATGTGTGTTGACCATGTCAGATCCTCTGAGATGTGGACCCCCAGGTACTTGAAGCTGCTCACCCTGTCCACGGTGGCCCTGTTTATCCTCAGTGGTGTGTGTGTCTGTCTCCTGCTGTCCTCTCCTATAATCCACGATCAGCTCCTTGGTTTTACCAATGTTCAGGAGCAGGCTGTTGTCCTGGCACCAGCGTTCCAGTACCTTGGTCCAGGTTGGTCAGGTAGGAAGGGGCCAACCCGTGCAGGGATTTGTAGGTGAGGAGGAGGATCTTGTAGGGGATTCGGTAGTTGATGGGGAGCCAGTGGAGTTTTTGCAGGGTGGGGGTGATGTGCTGCCAGGGTTTGGTGCGCGTCAGGACCCTCGCAGCAGAGTTTGACGTACTGTAAGCGGTCCAGAACCTTCTTGGAAGCACCAAGAAGGATTCTGTTACAGTAGTCGAGGCGGGAAGTGATGAAGGCGTGAATGAGTGTTTCCGCTGAGGTGTCGGAGAGTGAGGGGCGGAGGCGGGAGATGGTTCTGAGGTGGAAGAAGGCGGATCTGGTGACAGACTTGACGTGAGGGTGAAATGAGAGGGTTGAGTCCACGAGAGGGCCTACCTGGAAGAGGTAGAGAATCTGTCACAGTGGTGTCAGGAGAACTGCCTCTCCCTGAACGTCAGCAAAACAAAAGAGATGATTGTGGACTTCAGGAGGTCGGGGGTCAAGGACTACAGCCCCCTCAGCATCGACGGGGCACCGGTTGAGAGAGTGAACAGTTTCAAGTACCTCGGAGCCCACATATCCGAGGACTTGACATAGACCACACACATTGACAGTGTTGTGAAGAAGGCACGACAACGCCTCTACTTCCTCAGGCGCCTAAAGAAGTTCCAAGTCAGTCAGAAGATCCTTAGGAACTTCTACTCATGTACAGTACAATAGAGAGCATCCTGACTGGCAACATCACCTCCTGGTTTGGGAATAGCACTGCACAAGACCGTAGCAGACTACAAAGAGTGACACGTTCAGCCGAACGCACAATTGGAGGGGGGCTTCCCACCCTCCAGAACATTTACAACAAGCGGTGCAGGGGGAAGGCTAAGAGAATCATCAAGGACTCCAGCCACCCGAACAACTGCCTCTTTGAACTGCTGCGGTCAGGCAAGCGATACCGGAGTCTTCTATTCTGCATCGAACATTGTACATACTAAACACTGTGACCTCTATTTTACTTCTATTTTACATGCTATACTTTTTTATTTCATACTTATCTTGTCTAGCACAGTCTCTGGAGCGTAACAGTAAGAAGCATTTTGTATAAAAGTATTCTGTACTTCTGTATGACAACTATTAAAGAAACTTGAACTTGAGTATTACGCCCAGGTTCCTTACCTCCGTGGAGGGGCAGATGGAGTAGCCATCCACGGAGAGAACAAGGTGGTCGATCTTTTGGAGGAGGGCTGTGGAGGCTACAACTATTAATTCTGTCTTCTTGCTGTTGAGTTGAAGGAAGTTGGTGGTCATCCATGTTTTTATGTCCTGGAGGCAGGCAAGGTGACATGCCGTGTGACAGTAGGCTATAGTGTCATTATATCATTTGTTCAGGCCCAGGCCTGGTGAACAGATTCCGTCCGGACTTCAAGAGGAAGTTTGAAGACCTGTTTGAGGACGATACGATGACGCAGTATATCTACCACTGTAACGCCCAGACACCCAGGTGAGAAAACACACACCTCCCTTCGCTCTCCACCTCCCTTCCCTCTCTACCTCCCTTCCCTCTCCACCTCCCCTCTTCACCTCCCTTTCCTCTCCACCTCCTTTCCCTCTCCACCCCTCCTCTCCACCTCCCTTCCCTCTCCACCTCCCTTCTCTCCACCTCCCTTCCCTCCACCTCCCTTCCCTCCACCTCCCTTCCCTCTCCATCTCCACCTCCCTTCCATCTCCACCTCCTCTCCCCCCTCTATTTTCACCCTTGATGGTTGTTCTATTGAGGTTATTGAAAGGTACAAAACGCATCTGGCTGGACAAGAATCTAGATTTTAAACATCATATTGATGCTTTAATCAAAAACTTAAATTCACAGTTGCTTTTTTCTATAGGGTTAAATCATGCTTTCCCCCGCCTCCCGGAAACAGGTGGTTATGGCCCTTTTTTTGTCACAACTAGATTATGGCGACATAGTTTATAGATGTGCTTCTCCTACTGCCTTAGCCAAACTCGATCCGCTTTATCACCGCTCTGAGATTTATCTCCAGCTCACCTTATAGGACGCATCACTGTTCACTCTATTCATCACTGTTCACTCTATTCATCACTCTATTCATCACTGTTCACTCTATTCATCACTGTTCACTCTGTTCATCACTGTTCACTCTATTCATCACTGTTCACTCTATTCATCACTGTTCACTCTATTCATCACTGTTCACTCTATTCATCACTGTGCACTCTATTCATCACTGTTCACTCTATTCATCACTGTTCACTCTATTTGTTCAATTATCTAGCAGTCACTGTCAATGTGTCAACTAGATCTCCCCATTGAAAGGGTGCAGGCGATCAACTGTTTATACCGGACCAAAGGAAACAATTCAGACTCTTGCTTGAACGTTATTTATTTAGGATATTCCATCCAAACGCTCCAATATTCCACTGTCATTGACTAATAGCCACCAGATGGTCAATTCAGGCAGCTCGTAGCTGGTAGCATTAGTCCTTAGTTAGCAGCATTTAGCGTTTAGCAGCTTGGTAGTAGTAGTGGCATTTAGCCAGTTAGTAGTAGCTGTCAGCATTTAGCATCGGTCAGTAGATTATTTACCTATACAAAACAGGAAACAAAACGGCATCCATTAGCCACATGCGCTACATACATAAATGATAGTTATGAACAGAGTCAGTGCATACAAGAGATGATACAATGCAACGTACCGTTAGCCAGTTAGATCGCCCACGGGGCTTTTCTCATTACAGGCATATGGCTACGTGTGTCGCTTAAATAGTGCGTCACAGAGACGCTGAATCGGCCTCACCTGTCCAAATCTCAGTCCCCAGGCATCCTACAGTTGCAGTAAACGCCCACTAGGTGGCACCAGATGATAAATAATACTTGTATAATAAGTGCCCCTATAATAATGATAATAATAATAATATCTCTGTAGGAAAGGCGCTGGATAATTCTCCACCTCCCACCTAGTATTCTGGCCGTAAGGGCTCAGAAAACTACCCAAACCATACAAATTGTTCTACCCATACAAATGTACTTATATTTAAAGGGAAACAAAAGAAAAGATACAACTCTCGTTCTATCTACAGTGGTAGCTCAACGGCGTCCGTGAAAACTACGTAAGTTATGTCGGCAACAGGCGATTTTCGACGTCCTCAGTTGTGCCAGAAACAGGCAAACCTCGGCGTCCTCAATTGCGCCAGAAACAGGCGACTTTCGACGTCCTTCTTTGTGCCAGAAACAGGCGACTTTCGACGTCCTTCTTTGTGCCAGAAACAGGCGACTTTCGACGTCCTTGACTTGGTCATTGTTCCTCAATTGTGAAAGGGTTTCAGCAACGCCCTCGTGGTTGGCCCTGTGGACTTCTCCTTCCTGCCCAGCCAGGCATAGTTCATCGGACGTGTTTTGGAGTTCCTTGCCCGTAACTGCATCCCATTTTGCAGGACCGGGCCTGCCTGGTGTGGGCTTCCTTGCACTTGAGGCCCCTTTTGAGGTACTTTTGGGCCAGTGTCTTTGGTCTCGCCTCCGTGGCGCTGTGCCTCCCACCTTGACCAGACCGGGTCTGCCTGGTGTAGGCTCCTTTCCACTTGGGGTTCCTCTCGAGGCGCTTTTGGACGAGTGTCCTTGGTCTCGCCTCTGTGGTGTTACGCCTCCCACCTTGACCAGACCGGGTCTGCCTGGTGTAGGCTCCTTTCCACTTGGGGTTCCTCTCGAGGCGCTTTTGGATGAGTGTCCTTGGTCTCGCCTCTGTGGTGTTACGCCTCCCACCTTGACCAGACCGGGCCTGTCTGGTGTAGGCTCAACGCCATGCGAGGTCCCTCCTGAGGCTTTCTCCGTTCTCAGGAGTGCCGACTGTGAGATCCTATGGTCGTTAGGGAGTGATGCAGGTTGCTCCTTCGCACCAGGTGAGTGGCCACTCTCGGTCAGGTCTACCGCAAGGTGCTTCTTCACTTCGACGGCCTTCGTCCCCATGGAGTGTGCGAAGTGGGTCAATGATTGGCGTGCCGTCAACTCTACCCCCTCAAAGAGGTCTGGATGTGCACCACTCACAGTCTTGCCCAGCGGGCCGTCCCACAGCACCAGATCGCCGACTCTCCCCACTCTTTGTGGGACTAAGCGACCTTCCCGGGCGCTGATGAGTAGGTCGATGGTCTCGGGCCGGGTCAGTTCTCCTGGCTGGACACGTGGGAAGAACAGCTCCAGCTGCTCAGAGTCCACCACTCGGTCCACCTTGGCAATGTCCTCAAGGCCATAGCAGAGCATCTCATGGCACCTTGAGGTCCCCTTCGGGGTCCATACCTTGATTGCCACCACATACCTCTTGGTATCGACTTTGACTGCCATCTTCCCAACACCGTACACGACCAGTGTGATTGGCTCGCCGGTCAGCCCGAGTCTCTTGGCGGCTCTGTGAGTGATATAGTTGGTGTCGGAGGCGAGGTCCATCAACGCTCCAACACAGTCTCCTCCTCTTGTTGTGACATCCATGAGCATCATGAGGACTGGATATTCTTTTATGCCGCTTTTGTCCAACAGGCTCTTGCTGGCGCACACTTTGGAGGTTGTTTTGTTCGTGAAGGCCTTTTTGAATGTTTCCATTTGGAGCGCAAACCCAGCGATGACTTCCTCCTGCTTCTCTGTCAGGCCTTGGGGTCCTCTCCTAGCTCGTGGCTCCTCGGTTGCTTCACTCCTCCCTTGCGTCTTGGGGCAGAGGAGGAAATGATGCTCGACAGGGCCGTCCTCTTCCACACACTCTTCCTCATGGCAGAAGAATCTCTCCCTGCACCCGCTGTCAACCCCGTGATAATCAAGACATTTGGCACACATCCCTGCCTTTTTCACCTGGGCTCTCTTCTCCGTCAATGAAGCCTTCTTGAAGGCCGGGCAGAAGTAAAGTCTCCCTCCATGTGCTTTGTCTCCACACATGGTGCACGGGTCCCTCTGGGACTCCCTCCTGACATCACTCACTGTTGTTCTGGTAAATGACTGTCTTTCACTACCTCTGTCGCTCAGCATCTCACGCTGGGTTGGTCTATCGCCAGCGTGGGTGGTTCTGATCTCCAGCTGTGCTAGCCTCTCGAGGATCCTTTCCTGTCCTTTCAGGAATGACAAGAGCCTGTCGAAGTAGCTTCTGGGCGTGACGCCATTTGCGGGGTCACGCTCGTAGGAGATCCACTTCTCTCTCATGCCTATAGGCAGCTTCCTCTCTATGGCGGCGACAGTTAAGTGGTTCTTGATAACATCCTCCATTCCAAGGTCCTTCAGGTCATACAGTGCGGTTTCCACTGCCTGGACCAGGTCTATCATCGGCCTAGGCTGGCTGCCTCGCACTGCAGGCATTTCTTCCAGGTCCTTGAGGATCAGGCTTGCGGTCACGCTCCTGTCCCCAAAGCGGTTGTCTAGGAGCCTGAAGATGTCATCCGCGGTTCTACAGCGATCCAGCCCAAGCTTCTTCCTCAGTGGCTCTTCCACACTGTCCAGTAGGTGATACAGTTTACACACTGGTAAACCTGAGGGTTCTGCCAGCGCCTGGAGGTCCTCCCAGTTATCCCGCCAGCGCCAATAGGTCCTTCTGTCCCCACAGAATTTGGGTAGATTGATGGCGGCAAGCTTGATCCTAGGTCGGGCCCCCTGGTGGACTCTGTGGTGAGCGAGACCTTCCTGCGTTGCGCCCTCATCACCTGGTGGCGTGGCGCGGTCACCTCGTGACTGAGGCGTGTCAGTGGGGTTGGCATGAATATAGATGGTGACGGATGAACTGAAACGGGGTTCCCTGCTGGGTTGTCTTACCCGTGGGGGTGATTGCCTTCCAGCATGATGGAGAGGCCCACTTCCTGCGGTCCCTACTCCATACTGGAGATGGACGGCGTTGGAGGCCTCCTCACGGCTGCCGGGAGGCAAGGGAGGGCTTCCATAAGCGCCCTCTGCTTGACGGCTGTTACACTGGGGAGGTGAATGGGCATGAGCGACCGCCCCTTTATCGTCGGCGGACGGGGAGGGGTTAGCTTCAGTGGCATGTTGAGGAGCGTCCCTGGCGACGCCAGGTGGGCTGGTTACGTCGCCATCCCTTTCAACGTCGTGTACCTTTTCCTCCTCTTCATCCTCGTCGTCCAGCTCAACGCCACCCTTTCCTCCAGGCTCTAGGAGGGTCGACCACCTGTCCATTAGTGCTGCTCTTTCCTCGTCTAGGTGCCTGTACCGCTTCCCTAATTCAGCTATGTTGGGAGTTGGAAGAAAGTATCTCCACTCTCTCACCATCTGTTCGAAGGCGTTGAGTCTCCTCTCCAATTTGTTCCCCTCCAACGCTCTTTTGTCTTTGGGTGCCCATTGGGTGCTGAGTCTCTTTGTCTCTTCCAAGGCCTCCTTGAACTCCACTTCAAGGGGGCCTAACTCTGGCTGAACGAAGCGGGACCATACCTCCGAGAAGATCTTCTTCTCCAGTGCCATTTTCCTCTGCTTGCTTGCGTCTTTCTTTGCTGTGGCGTCGGCTATCACGGTAGCATGTGCGGCTCCGTCGGCCTCCTCCAATGCTCCAACATAGTCTCCCGTCGTGTCAACGAGCTTAGCAAACTCTACTTGAAGAGCTTTCTTGTCGTTGACCAGCTCCGCTGGCGATGCGGTGTCAACATTGTCAGCTACCTGGTTAGCTCTCCTTGTGAAAGCTGTTTGCGCCGCAGTACGCCTCTTCTTTAGCTCTTCCACATCTACACCCTCCATCTTGTCCCAGTCAGCCGTTGCCCCAACTGGAGCTCCTTTTGCGGCTGAGTCACTGGTCGCAGGCAGTAGTAAACAATGGGGTTAACAGTCAGAAGCACAGTTGTACAGTTGGCGTGTAGCAGTGTGATTACAATGATACTGCTCCCAGCAGGGGATAATGACGGGACCGTTTGGTGGGTCAACGTAGTTTTGCTTAACTCACTTGAAACCTGGTAATGACCACAATGTGAGTGAGCAAGTAGGATAGAGTTGGTGAGCACCGTTACAGCTTTTGGTTAATTCATTTATAGTACAGTTCACAACGTAAAGAGCAATTTGAAGACTGTCGGATGAAACATAGTCACTTTAGGTTAGTTCATCAATAGCAACGTTCACAGCGTTTGGAGCAACAATATAATTGCAAAGTTCAACACAACCAAGGCATAGGCGTGTCAATGATAATGTTCACAGCGTTTGGAGCAACAACGTAGTTGCTTAGTTCAACACAACCAAGGCATAGGGTGTCAATGATAATGTTCACAGCGTTTGGAGCAACAACGTAGTTGCTTGATTCAACACAGCCAAGGCATGGGGTGTCAATGATAATGTTCACAGCGTTTGGAGCAACAACGTAGTTGCTTGGTTCAACACAGCCAAGGCATGGGTGTCAATGATAATGTTCACAGCGTTTGGAGCAACAACGTAGTTGCTTGGTTCAACACAGCCAAGGCATTGGGTGTCAATGATAATGTTCACAGCATTTGGAGCAACAACGTAGTTGCTTGGTTCAACACAGCCAAGGCATTGGGTGTCAATGATAATGTTCACAGCGTTTGGAGCAACAACGTAGTTGCTTGGTTCAACACAGCCAAGGCATGGGTGTCAATGATAATGTTCACAGCGTTTGGAGCAACAACGTAGTTGCTTAGTTCAACACCACCAAGGCATAGGGTGTCAATGATAATGTTCACAGCGTTTGGAGCAACAACATAGTTGCTTGGTTCAACACAGCCAAGGCATGGGTGTCAATGATAATGTTCACAGCTAGCATTGGTGGCCAGCAGTGTTAGCATTCTTTGACTAGTAAGGTTAGCAGTCTTTGGCTAACAGGGTTAGCAGTCTTTGGCTAACAGCGTTAGCATTGGTGGCTAGCAGTATTAGCATTGGTTGGCTAATGGCTAGCGTTAAGCATTGGCAGCTAGCAGTGTTAGCAGTCTTTGGCTAACAGGGTTAGCATTAGTGGCTAGCAGTATTAGCATTGGTTGGCTAATGGCTAGCGTTAAGCATTGGCAGCTAGCAGTGTTAGCAGTCTTTGGCTAACAGGGTTAGCATTAGTGGCTAGCAGTATTAGCATTGGTTGGCTAATGGCTAGCGTTAAGCATTGGCAGCTAGCAGTGTTAGCAGTCTTTGGCCAACAGGGTTAGCAGTCTTTGGCTAACAGCGTTAGCATTGGTGGCTAACAGTATTAGCATTGGTTGGCTAATGGCTAGCGTTAAGCATTGGCAGCTAGCAGTGTTAGCAGTCTTTGGCTAACAGCGTTAGCATTGGTGGCTAGCAGTATTAGCATTGGTTGGCTAATGGCTAGCGTTTAAGCATTGGCAGCTAGCAGTGTTAGCAGTCTTTGGCTAACAGCGTTAGCATTAGTGGCTAGCAGTATTTAGCATTGGTTGGCTAATGGCTAGCATTAAGCATTCACATTGGATGGAGTTCGGCGACTCCACCACTTCAAGCAACCAGCATGTGGGCGGAATACGGCGATTCCAACCCAATAAGCAGTCAACATCAACGTTTCACTTCCCTTGAGCTAACTGCGTCCTCTCCAATGTGCCCCGTCGTGTGTATCCACTCTGTCCTGGTTCCACCTTGACGTTGAGGGGTATCTCACGCGGGCACTTGCTTCTGCGTTCCGTCCGTCCCGTCTCATAGCGGGCGCGTCGGTAAATAATTGTTCAATTATCTAGCAGTCACTGTCAATGTGTCAACTAGATCTCCCCATTGAAAGGGTGCAGGCGATCAACTGTTTATACCGGACCAAAGGAAACAATTCAGACTCTTGCTTGAACGTTATTTATTTAGGATATCCCATCCAAACGCTCCAATATTCCACTGTCATTGACTAATAGCCACCAGATGGTCAATTCAGGCAGCTCGTAGCTGGTAGCATTAGTCCTTAGTTAGCAGCATTTAGCGTTTAGCAGCTTGGTAGTAGTAGTGGCATTTAGCCAGTTAGTAGTAGCTGTCAGCATTTAGCATCGGTCAGTAGATTATTTACCTATACAAAACAGGAAACAAAACGGCATCCATTAGCCACATGCGCTACATACATAAATGATAGTTATGAACAGAGTCAGTGCATACAAGAGATGATACAATGCAACGTACCGTTAGCCAGTTAGATCGCCCACGGGGCTTTTCTCATTACAGGCATATGGCTACGTGTGTCGCTTAAATAGTGCGTCACAGAGACGCTGAATCGGCCTCACCTGTCCAAATCTCAGTCCCCAGGCATCCTACAGTTGCAGTAAACGCCCACTAGGTGGCACCAGATGATAAATAATACTTGTATAATAAGTGCCCCTATAATAATAATAATAATAATAATATCTCTGTAGGAAAGGCGCTGGATAATTCTCCACTATTCATTACTGTTCACTCTATTCATCACTGTTCACTATATTCATCACTGTTCACTCTATTCATCACTCTATTCATCACTGTTCACTCTATTCATCACTGTTCACTCTATTCATCACTCTATTCATCACTGTTCACTCTATTCATCACTGTTCACTCTATTCATCACTCTATTCATCACTGTTCACTCTATTCATCACTCTATTCATCACTGTTCACTCTATTCATCACTGTTCACTCTATTCATCACTGTTCACTCTATTCATCACTGTTCACTCTATTCATCACTGTTCACTCTATTCATCACTCTATTCATCACTGTTCACTCTATTCAGCACTCTATTCATCACTGTTCACTCTATTCATCACTATTCATCACTGTTCACTCTATTCATCACTCTATTCATCACTGTTCATCACTGTTCACTCCATTCATCACTCTATTCATCACTGTTCACTATTCATCACTGTTCACTCTATTCATCACTCTATTCATCACTGTTCACTATTCATCACTGTTCACTCTATTCATCACTGTTCACTCTATTCATCACTGTTCACTCTATTCATCACTGTTCACTCTATTCATCACTGTAACTGAGGGGTACAATTCCCTGACTGTATTGATAAGTATGGTATTATTAAACCACTACCTCTTGTACTTTAACTTCTGGCCATCCAGTACATGATATAGATATGATGAACACTTTCCCACCTGATGAAACGAAGTCCACACAAATGTACAAATCGAATATTTTATATAGCAAAGGGTATATACAACGTTCACTTGATGACATTTATGATTTGAAATGCACTTGTATGGCAAATGAGTATTCGTAGGTAAATCAACATTGAATGTCCAATCTCTGGTTACGCAGGGAGTAAGTATACAACCCGGTTCTTTAGGGAACTATAGCGATGGTACTTAAATGATTATAGCTGGATACACTAACGGGGGGGGGGGGTCCCGCTGGTTGTAAGACAGTAGGAAGGGGGGGGGTTAGAAGAGCCGCTGGCGGTATCCCATCTGGCCGACGGTTTCTTGGGAGAATTCAGAGTCCTGAACACGATGCCCACAGAACCTCGGTCCGCAGATGAATACAGCTGGACCCTCTGGTGGACGGTAGCTGCCGGTCCACAACGGAGAGACGTGAGGCGACCTCACTGGTGTAGAGCGCCGTCTCACCTGGACTCCTCTCCGGGGGGTAGTTCCAACACTCAGCAGTGTTGGCCGTTATCCATGGAATAATCAAAGCACCCAAAGCATGTAGATAATCCAAGCCGTGGAAGGCTCGCCGTCGTCCGGGTAAAGTAATCCAATGTACAGGTCCGCTCGTCCTGGCCCGGAGCTCCTCGGATGCAAGCACCACTAGTGGTCTGCCCAGCCTGGTTAAGACTCCAGATAACGTCACGAACGATGGGGGTGCTGCTCACTTTATAACTCTAACCGAACGATGCACCATACATAATAGACTATTATTAGCTTAATAGAATACGTCCAACTCGACGGTATAGTGCCAAACTATGACAATTCAACTATTAATCCACACGATATCTCAATGCCTATTCTGAGGCCAAGTAGGCCTTACTGCACCACACGTGCGTCGTGGGTGAGGCTTCGCGTCTGTTACTTAGTTGGAGGGTAAAGAACTAATGGACTAAAAGAAAGTTCTACTTTACTTGCGCCATATATATATGCGCTGTGAACAAATAGTACCATTCGTATTTCGCCAGACGTATTCCTACGCGGAACCGGGCTTGCCACGACATGTTGGTCGGCACGATTGAACTTGAACCTAGGGGTATGGCTGCTGGCGCCAGGTTCTCGTCCAATGGTAGAATGAAACTATTATGGGCTGTTTAGTAGACTAAAGGGATATTCAGTGCATATTGTACAAGGAATATACAGGGGATATCAAACTATATACAAATACTATTAAATATATATCCATAAATAAATATATATATTCGGTTTAATCTGATCCTTCACAACAGCCGCCCCCTAATTAGTCCCACCTAATTAGCTAAGCAGAGACAGATTAACCGCACTGTCTACCACTCAAGGTCCGCTGTAAGGGTCAGTCAACTCACAAAGTCATGGGGTCATGGTCATCATCGATAGTATCTGGGAGTCGGGGCAGTTCTATTAGCCTCGCCACGTGTCGTGTGTAAGTTCGCCCTTGGACGAGTACTTCAGCTGCTCGGACCTTGCCATCGGCACCGGTGATCACTTTGCTTACGCGGCCAGCCGGCCACATAGCTCTGGGTAGTGACTGGTCAATAATCATGACGACTGTTCCTTCTGTCAAATTGTCTCTCTCTTTTACCCACTTCTGGCGGGTCTGTAGAGACGGTAGGTAGTGGAGTAGGAAGCTGCTCCAAAACTTGTCAGCTAGTACTTGACTGTACCTCCACATTCTTCGGCCGTTCGCTTCTTCAGGCCTGTACATTGTCTGGGGTAGCGCGGGGTCCAGCCGCCCCATTAAGAGTGTGTTGGGGGTGACTGGGTCGACATCTGCTACATCACTGGAGACGTAACCGAGGGGTTTTGAGTTCAATACTCCCTCGATCTCCGTGAGGACTGTCATTAGGACTTCCTCCGCCACAGTCTGGGCCCCAAGCACGGCGTACAGGGCTGTCTTTATAGAACGTACTTCTCGTTCCCAGGTTCCACCGAAGTGGGGTGCGTTCGGGGGATTAAACTGGAAGTCAATCTGGGATGGAGCGAGGTGGGTCTTAAGTTCTGGGCCCATAGCTTGGAAGCTCTCTCTCAGCTCTCTTTCTCCGCCTTTGAAGTTTGTCCCGTGATCAGACAACAATGTAGACGGTTTTCCTTTCCGTGATGTGAATCTTCGGAAGGCCATAAGGAATGAGTCTGTGCTCATGGTCGGAAGGAGCTCGATATGTATCGCTCTGGTGGTCATGCATTTGAATACAATACCCCACCGCTTCTCGGTTCCTCTTCCTCTCTTTATATACAACGGGCCAAAACAGTCCATGCCTGTGGAGTGGAATGGCTTGTCGCCGAGTCGGAGGCGACAGGGGGGTAAGTCAGCCATCCGTGGTATGCTGGGCTGCGCGCGCCACTTTCGGCAGTCTAGACAGGTTCGCTGGAAGCGTCGCACCGCTTCTCTTCCTTGAAGTATCCAATAGCGACGTCTGATCTCCGCGAAGACTCTCTCTGCTCCTGCGTGGTGTACATCCTCGTCGTATTTCTTTATGATCAGCTCTGTGACCTTGTGTCGGCTGTTCAAGACTATCGGGTACTTAATGTCATCCGGTAGATCGGGGGCTCTCCGCAGGCGACCACCCACTCTGATGAGATTATGGGCGTCACTCTCGGGTGCCAGGTGGAGCAGTCTGCTGTCTGATGGGACGGGCTTTCCTCCCTGTAGACAGTCTAGCTCATCGGGGAACGAGTCTCTCTGGGCTCGTTGTAGTAGAAGAAGTTCTGCTTCTTCGTAGTCAGCTGCTGAAATGTCAGTGGTGGACTGAATCTCTGGGTGGTGCCACAGGAATGTCTTTTGCTGCGCACTCTCTAGGGTAATGCAGTCATCTATGTTGGGGTCTGTGGAGGCGACTGTGCTCAGTCCACAGAACATAGGTTTCTTGTTCTCAGCCTCCTCGTTACTTGCTTCCCGTGGGGTGGGCGTAGGCCACTCTTCTTCCGGGAGCTTGAGGAATTCTGGTCCGTCACTGTAGATGTTGCGACGGGTGAGGTCATCCAGAGACATTCCCCGGGTGATGACGTCAGCTGGGTTGTGTTTGGTGTCCACATACCGCCAGCTCGCTGCTTCTGTTAACTCTTGAATCTCGGTGACTCTGACTCCCACGAAGACTTTGTATCTGCATGAATCAGACTTGATCCATGTGAGTACTGTCGTGGAATCTGACCACAAGATTGTTCTGTGCACCAGAATGGTGAGTTCACGTTGGATTAACGTGGCTAGATGCGCTCCTGCTAGGGCTGCGCAGAGCTCTAGACGCGGGATAGATTGTTGCTTTCGTGGGGCTATTCTTGAGCGAGCCAGGATGAAAGCAGTGTGTATCTTTCCTCCCTTCTCTTGGGCACGCAAGTAGGCCACCGATCCATAGGCTACTTCGGAGGCGTCGCTGAAGACGTGTAGATCAATCTTGCATGTCTCTGGCCTCACTGTGGATGGGAAGTAGCTGCGGCGTATATTGACGCCTGGGAGTGAGCGGAGTTCCGTCTCCCACTCTCTCCATGTTGAGGCAAGGTGTGCGGGTATGGGGTCGTCCCAGCCCTGGTCCTTGTCCCATAGTGCTCGTACAATCATCTTTGCCCTGGTGGTGTAAGGTAGAATACATCCCAACGGGTCATATTGTCTGGCGAGTGTTCTGTACACACTCCGTCTGGTGGTCGGTGTCGCCGTCGACCTTCCCTGCTCTGGAGTCAGGGGTTTGTGTCTATAGTGGAGCGAGTCTGTTTTGAAGCGCCAGACTAGTCCTAGTGTCATTTCTTGGGCTTCTCCTGGGATGGTCGCCATCCAGGTCTCGCTGCTGGCAGCCTTGTCCGCGGGGGAGAGGCTGCGCAATACGTGCGGGTCACTGCTGGCCCACTGCCTGAGATCAAAGCCGCCTTTGATCAGGGAGGCGCGTAGCTTGATTAGGAGAGCCTCGGCTTCTTCTTGAGTCGAAACGCTTTGTAAACAGTTGTCCACGTAGAAACTGTTCTTCAGACTGTGTCGGACCTCTTCATCTGCTGCTGGGTCCTCTGCGACGTGTTTCTGTAGTGCAAATGTAGCACAGCACGGGCTGCATGTGGTTCCGAAGGGGAGTACTTCCCACTGGTAGATGGCTGGGTTCTCATCTCCGATCCTCTCTCTCCATAGGAACCGCAGCAGGGGCTTGTCCTCCTCCACTAGTCTCACCTGCAGGAACATCCCTTTGATATCCCCGCTGATAGCCACCTTGTCCTGGCGGAAGCGCAGTAGCACGCCTAGTAGGGAGGGGCCGAGTGTGGGGCCGGGCAAGAGCTCTTTATTCAGATTTTGGGATCCGATCTGGTAGCTGCAGTTAAACACAATGCGATCCTTGCCGTTGTGATGGACCTTGTGGTGCGGCACGTACCATGATTCGGTCGTCTGATCGGCCTCTTTAATGTCAATCTTTGTCACGTGTCCCGCTGTGATTAGCTTCTCAATCTCAGCGCGGTACACACCCTCTTGAGCGGGGTCTTTGGCTAGGCGCCGCTCCGTGTTCAATAGATAGCGCTCCGTGGCGTCTTTCTTTGCGTGAAAGGTGGGCATTCCCTCTCGCCTCAGGAGTGGAGTTGCGTATCTCATCACTCCGCCGACTGTGACTCTCTTTGTCCCTTGCTCGAGTAGGTTGATGGCGTAAATGTCTTCTTTAGAACGAATATCTTTCTTTTCGTTCTTAAAGGGCATTGTCTCTAGTGTCCATAGCCTCTCGACATGCTGCAGGAGAGTGGTGTCTTCTTCTGTCGTTCTGGAGTGGAGGCAGCTAGTGGCTGCTGTTCGGTTGAGAGATTTAGCGAGGGGGCCTTGTAGTGTCCACCCTAGGCGGGTCTCGACTGCTGCAGGACAGCCTCGGGGTCCTGTATGGACCCGGTCAATCTGGACTATGAGTTCTGCATGGTCGGAGCCTATCAGCAGGGTCGGGGTAGCGCCGTCTATGAGCGGGATAGGTAGTTGACGCAGGTGCACATATTTATCCATCAACTTGGCGATGGGGTAGGTGTACTGCGATAGTCCTATTTCTTGGCTGGTGAAAGCATTTGTAATCCTATACCGTCGCTCTGGCTGCCCGTTTGCTGCGATAGTGAAGGAGACATTCTCGCCCTTTATCGTCTTTAAATCTCTTCTTATTGTCCGAATCGTCATTTGGTTCTCGCTCCCCCGCAGTCCCAGCTGGGCCGCAGCGGACGCGAGCAGAAGGGTCTTCTCTGACCCGTCATCAAGGACGGCGTAAGTGTCCATGACTTTATCTTGGTAGCTCAATGTCACACGGACTACCTTTAAGAGCACTTGGGCGCCGCTGCTGCTGGCGGGGTCAATGTACATGACACTTGCCTTGGTGCCGCTCGATGGTTCACTCTATTCATCACTGTTCACTCTATTCATCACTGTTCACTCTATTCATCACTGTTCACTCTATTCATCGTTCACTCTATTCATCACTGTTCACTATTCATCACTCTATTCATCACTCTTAATAATAATAATAATAGATTGGATTTTAACACTTTGGCGACCACACTTTTTTTTAAACTTACATTTTTATTAACATTTATAGACAAACAACACAAAAATGGATCCCATAACACAATATGAAAGAATGCAGTGAACATAAATGGTTACATGAATAGCATTGTTGGTTATATGTTTCCACTACAGTTGTTTTTCCAGGCACTTAATACAAAGACTGATTGTATACCGCCCTTGAACAGGTATAGACAAATTTAATACCTACTCAAAAGGATTAGATACTGACTAAGGCAAATATGTATGGTATGGGTCCAGTGACCCTCCTTGAATTTCTTTCTTCTCTTATCCTTCGCCCTTTCTATTTCTTTTATACTAAATTTCTCTTTGCCTTTTGATTCACCCATTTACAAACCACATCTTCCTTGATTATTAATACAACATTGTTAAACAGACATAAATAATAAAGTACAAAAAATGTAATACAATTGTAATACCCAAAAAAAAGAAAAAGAAAATCAGAAAATACTAACTAAGTTAAAAGTGTGTGACATGGGTTCAGAGACCCTCCTTGAACCTCTTTCCTCCTTTACCCTTCGCCCTCTTGTGATGCATTTGGTTCTTCCTCTGTGATGTCGTTTTCGTTCCCCTTGTAATCCTCCCACTTTCCCCATCTTTCTCCAAATTTCTCTTCCTGTAACCTCAGCATGTGTGTTATCCTCTCCATATCCTGTATCTCCTCCACTATTCCTACCCATTGTGCTATTGTCGGTGGGTCTTCTTTGTACCACAGTCTTGTTATTGCTTTTCTGGCCGCTATCAACATTATCTTTATTAAATATTTGTCCCCCCCTTGTATTCCCTCGTGTGTCAGGTCTCCTAAGCAGGCCTGTACACTGCGATGATATGATCGCAAATTGCCCCATAATTTGGTCCGTGCGAGTTTAAAATAATATCTGGGGGCAAGCTTGCGAGTGGTGATTTCAACCCTTCATTCGCATTTCACTCCTAAATTAATCCATACAAATTGTAGTAAAACATTAGCCTACAACCAGGGCTGTACAGTGCAATATAATGTTGCGGTTGTAATTTCATTAGACAGACCAGCGCGGACCTTTAATAACATGCAATTTAATTGACACGAGCAATGAGCTAACGGTAGCTTCTAACCAAGGTCTCCATTAGGATTATGCTAAGCTAACTAGCGATCTCTGCTAACCCTGGAAAACGGTCAAAGCGGACTCCACAAGACTAGTTCCATTCGTGAAGAAAGGGGGTGGGTTATATTGACAACGCTTGACAACAGAAGTTTAAACATAACTTCATATTTATTGGTTATTCGTTTCTGTATATCATTCAATTCCCATCTCCGTGTGTCTCCATCTCTTCCTGTTTACATTCGAGTGTGACGTCATCACCTACGGCAGCTTAGACGATCAAAACCCGAAGGGGGGCTCGCTCTCTCTCTCTCTCTCTCTCTCTCTCTCTCTCTCTCTCTCTCTCTACATTCAATGATTTAAAGTAGCCAAATGTTACACACAGTATAAATACTAACTGGATAGTTGATGATATAAACATTTAATTTCATTATCTGAAATATTCTAAAATCATTAAGTCTGTGTGATTATTATTTTCTCACAGTAGTGTGTGTATATATATATATGTGTGTGTGTGTGTGTGTGTGTGTGTGTGTGTGTATATATATATATATGTGTGTGTGTGTGTTTGGCTAAAGTGGATAGAAAACACTACTGTGTAAAAGGCACCCAAGAGTTTTTATATAAATTGTCTTAGATATAAATATTTTTTTTTATTAGTGTGTCAGTAGACTACTCTTAGTACATTTTCATTAAATAATTTTTTAAAGCATCTTCATGGTTTAATAATGCAAACATATGTTGCAGGGACTTATTATAATCATCATATTGGCGTGACTGTATGCATCAAAGGGTTCAATCAAGCATTTTTAAGTGCTTTAGAGGAAATGTCAAAATATCGCGATATCATTTAGAGGCCATATCGCCCAGCCCTACTATAATGGTAAAATAGTTATTTAAAAATTTGCCCTTAAAAAATATTCTTTGCCCCTAAATTTCTCATTTAGGGGCAAGTGTGCCCCTAGTGAAAAAGCTTAGCGTACAGCCCTGCTCCTAAGTAAAGCACCAGTCCTGTTTGTGGTAACCCGTATCCCAATATTCTGATCATTGCCTCCCCTATCTCCTCCCAATACCCCTTCAGCTTCTGACATCCCCAGAATATGTGCGTGTGATTTGCCCCCTCCTTCCCACACATCCTCCAGCATGCTCTTTGTGTTGGTGCATATTTTCCCTTCAGCTCTGGGGTTATAAATAATCTGATTATGTTTTTCCATCCAAACTCTTTCCATATCCTCGATCCTGTTGTTGAATGTTGCACCTCGCATATGTTCCCCCATTCCTTCCCTGTTATTCCTATCTCTAGTTCTCTCTCCCATTTCTCCCTTATATAATCGGTCGTGTGTCCCTTGCTGGTCATTATAGCCCGGTGCAGTGCTGATATTACCCTTCCTTTCCCTCCTTCGTATGCCCTTACTATCATCCTAATTATTCCATTCTGTTCTTCTTCCTTGTCCCCTCTTATTTCTTTATTATAGTAATCTCTAATCTGTAGATATCTGAAGTGGTCCTTGTTTTCTAGTCCAAATTTCTCCTTTAATTTTTGTAGTGTTTGCATTTCCCCCTTCTCT